>NC_049222.1:45144199-45456865 GCF_011100685.1 Canis lupus familiaris
AGAGCAGCTGGTTTTTTTGTTTGTTTGTTTGTTTGTTTTTGTCATTCAAAATAGTATTTATTTTGGGACATCTGGGTGGCTTAGTCAGTCAAGCATCCGACTCTTGATTTCGGCTCAGGTCATGATCTCAGGGTCCTGGGATTAAGCCGCACCCTGGGCTCCGTGCCCAGCAAGGAGTCCGCCTCAGATTCTCCCTCTCCCTTTGCCCCTCCCAACTGCTCGCACTCATGTATGTGCTCTCTCTTAAATAAATAATTCTTAAAAATAGTATTTATTTTATGATTATTTTATGTTTTAACCTTTTTTTTTTTTCAAGATCGTATTTATTTGTTTGAGAAAGAGTGAGTGAGAAGGAGAGCTAGGACGGGCAGAGGGAGAAGTAGGCTCCCCACTGAGCATGAGCAGGGAACCCGACATGGGGGCTCAATTCCAGAACCCTGAGATCATGACCTGAGCCCAAGGCAGATGCTTAACCGCTTGAGTCATCCAGACGTCCCTCTGTTTTATTTTTTAAATAGTACTTGTTCATCATGAAAAATTCAACAAGCACCAAAGGTTATAAAGTAAAAAATTCAAAATTAGCCAGCCAGCCAGTTCTTCTACTGCAGAGGCAACCACTAATATGTCCCCATGTGCCCTTCTAGAGACTTCCAAAGCTTATAAACCTATCACTCTTTTTCATGCTTGCATAATATTCCAATGTTTATTAAACGACAATTTAGTTAACTAATCTTCTACTAAGGAATACTTCAGTTGTTTCCTGTTTCTATTATAAGCAGTCATGGCAGTGTTTTAAGTGATGTTCTTGCCTTTTTGGACATATTGAAGTACTGTCAAGGCTTCAGTATTTACACAGAATTTCTTGACTTTATCTTTTTAAAATCTATTGGGTGGATGGCTCACCAGTTAGCGCCTCCTTTGGCCCAGGGCATGATCCTGGAGACCCGGGATCGATTCCCACTCAGGGTCCTTGCATGGAGCCTGCTTCTCCCTCTGCCTGTGTCTCTGCCCCACCCCCCTCTCAATCTCTCTTTCTCTCTCTCTCTGTCTCTCATGAATAAATAAGTGAAATTTTAAAAAATAAAAGCTATTAATTTTGGGACACCTGGGCGGCTCAGTGGGTTGAGCGTCAGCCTCCAGCTCAGGGTGTGATCTCAGGGTACAGGATTGAGTCCTCCATCAGGCTCCCAGCCAGGAGCCTGTTTTCTCCCTCTGCCTGTGTCTCTGCCTCTCTCTCTGTGTCTCTCATGAGTACATAAAGTCTTTTTCAAAAAATAAAATTCTCTTTCAGAGAATTAGAGTTAATTTTTAGAGAATTGGTTTTGTTGCATCATGTTTTCCTGACGTGAGTAAAGCCTTATCCCATAGGCCAGAAGAGAGAGTCTGAAACATCCAGGCAAGGCTGTGGAGGACTTGGTGGGTTTTCACTTTTTATTTAGTCTTTCCTTATTAAAAGCTGTGTGTCCATCCAGTATGTGATTCCAGGGCCTATTCTGTGAGTACTATTGGATAGGAGGAGAGCTCTGTGATGGTAATTGCTTTAACAACTGTTAATATGGTTAGTCCTTGAGCCAGAAGAGTCACTTCCCCAACCACAGCGCCCTCCTCCAGAAAAAGAGTGGGGAGAGAGGAAATGTACAGGTCTGCAGACACTGTTGTAAGGGGTGAGAGTAGGGAGGTAGCTTTTTAGTGAAAAGTCTGCATATTAAAGTCAAGCTATTTAAAATCTGTCCTTATAATTATTTGTATAGCAAATCATCTGGGTTTTTTTGTTTTCTTTTTTTGTTTGTTTGTTTTATCTGTACCAGCTTTTTAATTCCTCCGGAGCAAGGACAATGCTTTATTCTAAACCCTTTTATACCTGGTGCTGCCTACAGGTAGTGCAACATATATTGACGGATAAATTAATAAACAAAAATAAAAGGAAGTGTAGAAACTTTGAAATCCTAGTTGTCAAAGTTAAGTCGAAATGTCTTCATTCCCTAATCCATTACTCTTTTTTTTAAGAGAAGGAGTGGGGGGAGGGACAGAGGGAGAGAGAATCTCAAGCAGGTTGTACACCCAGTGCAGAGCCTGACACAGGGGTCAATCTCACCACCCTCAAGTATCATGACCTGAGCTGAAATGAGTGGCTTAACCGACTGAGCCACCCAGGTGCCCCCCCCCCAATCTATTACTCTAAAATATTTCTCCGACTCTGCATTTAATCTATGTATATATTCTGTGCAAACCAAACTAATTCACTAATTCTCAACTATTTTCTTTTTTTGTGCTTGTTTAAAAAGAAAGAATAGGAACAAGATGAGAGAGGCTGTGTTTCCCCACAGTTGAAATCAAATTTGGGCTATCATTGGGAGTTTTCATATATCGTTTTCTGCAGTGGAAAGTTATGAAAATGAAATTTCAAAGAGATTATTTCAGCTTCCAAGAATCAAAAATACTCCTGTTGGTTTTTTAAAACTCATGCTTTCCGTTGAACTCATGAACAGTATTCCAGCCATACTCGCATGTGCCTGTTACATAATGAAGCATGTGAGGGCTGTCTTTGATGTTTCTTCACATGTAGGCAAAATTCATCCACCAAAAGTTTTAATACACATGATAAACCTGCTTACAGATAATTCTATTTCTGATTGTCTTTGAGACTTGAAAAAAACCCAAAGCTTTAAGTATTATTTTGAAAACAAGAAAACAAAATATTCATGAGAAAAATGGATCATGTATATTTGACAACTGAAATCTTCAGAGTATTTGAGAATTTTCAATATATAATTACTGTTCTATAATTGGTATCTTTGGTAACTTTTCGGGCATATTAGGGGTATTTCCAAAAAAGTTTTTTTTAATAGCTTTAATGACATGATACTGTATTCTTGCTATCACCAACAGGATTAATTTTTTTTAATTAAAGTACTGTTTAGTTCTTCCCATTCTATAATATTATATATGTGGACCATTTTAATTGTAATATTCAATACTAGTAGAGGAAGGAATTTTTTCAATTAAAGATTTTTTTTTAAAGGTTCCAAAAGAGTAGATATTCCTAAATTGTGCCTCTGAAAATTCACTTAATGGAGAAAATTGCGTTTGGGGATTCTCCAATTATACCAGTAGAGGTCGCTGTGCACCTATGAAAGGAAACCTAGTGTTCCTGTTGATGAGCTGGTTATCTTAGAACTAGTATTCATCGTTGGTATTTCTGGGAATTGAACCACATTCCTTCCCCCACCTTAACAAAGTTGCCTGCCTGTCTTCATCTAAGAGATAGTCACTTGCTGTTTTTTTCCACTAATGGGAGCCTGATGCTTCATGGTGTCGTGACACACCTTCCCATAGTATACTTAGGTACATTAGCTGAAGCACCAGGAATTTTGTTTTTACAAAAAACAAAAACAAAAACATAGACTCTCAGTGTTTGAAGGAACTTTAACATTCATTAGATGCAACATCGATAATTTTAATATTTAATTTACTAATCCAAAATAGTCCCAAAGGAATTCTCTCCAGTACAGTTGTCTGCTGTTAACATAATGGAATTTAACTTGTTAAAACTGCTCATGCCCTTATACCACAATGTCCATATTTCAGGGTGTTTCATCCTCTGAACATATCAACAAGATATTTCATAGGTGAATATTGTTTTATGAAGTTACTGCTGTAGATTTGTCTGCTAATAACAGAAGGGTAAACAAGAACTAAGCAAATGCATGTTGGTCTTAAAACTGTCCTGGTGCCCTGAGCAGAGTCCAAGCAGATCTGTAAACGTTCAACTAGCCTTGTACAATGATGCCAGTTACTTTTAAGGTGGTTGTAAAAGGAATGAGGTGATAAGGAATGTTGTGAATGGAGCAAGCAGTTGGGAATGAAGGAACTCTTCTATAGCACAGCATGCCTGGGCCTCAGTTTGTAGAATGAGAAAATTGCACTAGAAGTTTTTACAGATTCCCTCAGTGCCAGCATTCTTAGTCTTTAGCAGTCAGTGTGGACTACAGTGTAACAACATGGATCCTGCAGGGAGAGGGCCTGGATTTGAGTCCTGGTTCTGCCACTTGCTAATTCTGAGGTTATCTTACAGTTACCCCTTCTGTACTTCATTTCTTCTGTAGAACGGGGTTGAGAATAGCACCTGCACTATGCAGTAAATTAGTGGATATAAAGTACTTAGAATAGTACCTAGAACATAGTATATACTCAGGCTGCCATTATTACACACACTCATTTTTCTAGAACCCATGCTGGGATAAGGTAGCCAAATTCTTGGGCTTTAATCTGTTCTTGACTGTTCTCTGAGGATCACCATTGTGTTTTCTCTAACCCTCAATTAATGACATCTATATCAAGAAACCAGATGTGTATATCATTTTTAATGATCTAAGCTTTCTTCATTTTTTTCTTTAAAATTGGTCTCATATTAATTCAGTGAATTTCCTTCTTTTGATGTAATACTTTGCTCTGGAATTTTTCCTCTGGAGTATATAATCACATTTCAGTTGCTGTTCTTAATGACTCATATCGACACTTTTTTTTTTTTCGCATTTAAATGCCCTAGTTTCAGGGAAAATCACGAGACAAGGTTTTTTAAAAAAAACAAATTCTCTATAACATTCAAATTTATTACAGCATTTCATATCAAAAATCTCTTAGGTCATTCATAAGGCATTTGAATTCAACCCAGTTAAAAAATTTAAAACAATCACCTGGCCATTTATATAAAAGATCTCTCTATTAACTTTCAAATTCCCCACAATAAAAATTTATTGCCCACATACCAATTCTGAGTGAGAGAAACAATATCTGGTGCATAAATATATAGACACATTTTTATAGGTATGGATTTGGTCTTGAAAAGTAAGACCAGTATTTATATTTTAAAATTTTATTTTCACTATACACTTTTAAATTCTATGCCCCTAAGCAATTATTCACATAATTATTGCCTCTTAGTAGGTGGGATAAATCAATTATAATAAGACATTTTGGCTCCCGCTTGCCACAATGTATTACAGATATATGAACTTGGAGGGGTGGGGATTATTATTCCATGGGTTGTCTAATAAACATCTGGTATTTCTTTAGGGTAGGGGCTGGAGAGATTCCCTAGAAAAGATAAAAGGCCATAAACTAGAATGCCTTCTCCATTAACTTAAGAACCATGTATTTTTTGGCAAAGGATGTTAAATGCAATGTTTATGAAGATATCCCCTGAAAGAACACACCTTATTTATACCCAGATATCTGCACTCACAGTTTTCAATTAGTCCTGTCTGCAGATACCCCTTCTCTACACACACAAACACACCATCCTACTATGGAACATCACATTGTACAGCATGTTGCTGAATATTTCTCCCATGTAACTATTTTAACTGTTCAGTGAGCCAGCCACAGAGAAGGAGGCAGGCCTTTGTCCTGTATGTTTCTCTCAGTTATATTAGCATCTGAGTGGTGAATTCAGAACGTTGAATTAAATCAATTTGTCCACATGGTCCAATGGCTAGGAGACAAAGGAAACTCTTGCTTGATTATGTTACCATCTATTTTGTAAATCTAAGTTACCAGGTTTTGTTTTTGTGTAATAAAATTTTCATGACTTTTCAATGTATTCTATGCTTTTTATAAGTTTAATAAATAAGAAACATTAGTTTCCTAATTTATTTTAGTTTTCCAGAATGACACTGTATTCTGTTATAGATGCTCAGGAAATGGCTGAGAATACTAGTTAGATCACTTTTCAGCATTTCTTTTTTCATTGTATCTTCTCCCTTCTGCCCAGATGTATATATTTCACATAAAACTTTAACTAAAGAGTTTTTTTTTTTTTTTTTAGATTTTTTAAATTAATTTATTCACAAGAGACGCAGAGAGAGAAGCAGAGACATAGGCAGAGGGAGGAGAAGTAGGCTCCATGCAGGGAGCTCAATGCGGGACTTGATCCTGGGACTCCATACTGTGAGCCAAAGGCAGATGCTCAACCGCTGAACTACCCAGACATCCCTAAAGAGTTTTATTTTAAATTAAGGCATTAGAATAATGTGTAAGTGAAGAGCATAACTTTGGAACCAGGCCCATCTATAACATTGGACAAGTTCCTCTCTTGCTCTGTTTCTTCTTCTGACATTGGGCAAATAAATCCCTAGCTGTGTGACATTAAGCGTGTCACTCTTACTGTTTCTTCATCCGTTTAAGAGGATTTATATCAGCACTTGATAGTGCGACATGACATTTAGAATCAGACTAGCACATGATAACTATTATTATTTTCATTATTATCTTGATTCTAGAGAAAAAGATGTTAGGACCACAGACATTAGGAGAACCAGGGCCTACTTGTTAATATTCATTCTTCAGAAAAAGTGTCCTAAAAATACTGAGAGAAATGGAATGGGGAGATATCTTTAGATGTAAAGTCTCTCTTTTTAGCAGTACTTGACTTTCAGAAAAGCATACATTTTACAAGTTATATATATGATAATGTGCTGGATATGAGTTAAAGCCAAGAAAAGCTACAGCCTCTGCAATCTTATTTATTTAACTTGAGTATAGCTTGACACACAATGTTACATTAGTCTCAGGTATGTAACTTAGGGATTTGGCATGTTATACTATGTTATCCACGAGTGTAGCTACCATCTGCCACACTACATGGCTGTTGCAATATCATTGTATTCCTTATGCTCTGCTTTTTATTCCTATGGCTTACTTATTCTATAACTGGAGGCTGGTGTCTCTCTTTCCTCTGCACTCATTTTGCCCAGCCCCCCCCCCCTTTCTGCCATCTTATTTTTTACTGTATATAAACGTGTAGGAAAGTATAGAGCGAAAGGACAGCCATTCAAGATATAATGAAGCAACAAGGACTAGATGGGCCTGGCAGTAAATATTCTCAAATATTCTTTGAGAATATTTCAGCTCATGGTTCATGCATTCTCAGTCTGTCTGAAAAGGCAGAGGTAGAGACAAGTCTCTGGAGGAAAGGGAGGGTGCTTTGTGCAGAGGGAAGCCAAAATGACCTTCAAAGAACTGGCCCTGGTGAAGTGGGTGACCAGGGAGTCAATGAGCTGAGCCAGCTCTCCACCATCCCTAGGTAACCTGGAGTCTGATGCAGAACGCATTGCAGTATTACAGGACACAGGCAACATGGTTGTTGGGACACCTCTGACAAGCTGCATGGGACACCACATCCTTGTGTTTGGTAGTTTGTCTTGTATGATGAGGTGTGAGGACGAGCAGGCTGTGAGGCTGAATTTGGAGAAACAGATTCTGTTTGAGATTCTTAAAAATATTGGCCTTGGGACTCAGCAACTTTTATGGGTCATCAATCAAAGAAAATTAGAGCTGGAAGGCACGTGACAGATTAGTCCATGAATAAGAACTCCACTGTGTCAAACTGGGGAGAAAGGAATTTGAAAAGCATATTTAATGCTCTTTGTTCCATAATGCACAATAAATTTTTTCTTAATGAAGTATAATTGACATAGAATTATTGACATATAATTGACATGAAACCTGTTAGTTTCAGGTGTACCTCATGGCGATTCTATATTTTCATAATTATGAAATGATCCCCACAGGAAGTCTAGTTACTGTCTGTTACTGTCTGTCACCCTACAGTTATAATGTTATTGACTGTATTCCTCATGCTGTCCATTACATCCCATGACTCACTTATTTTATAACTGGAAATTTGTACCTCTTAATCCCCTGCAACCGGTTTTGCCCACCCCGCTCCTCCCCTGCCCCCTCTGATAACCAACAATTTATTTCCTGTACCTTTGAGTGTGTTTCTATTTTGCTTTGTTTGTTGTTTAGATTCCACATCCAAATGAAATCATAGGTATTTGTCTTTCTCTGGCTGATTTCACTTAGGATCATACCTGCTAGGTCCATCCACATTGTGGCAAATTGTAAGGTTTCTTTTTATTCCTATGGCTGAGTTAATATCCTATCGAATGTATATACCACATCTTCTTTATCCATTCACTTATTGAGGAACTCTTAGGTTGGCAAATTAAAACTTTCTCATAACATGCTCTGGACAGAGGGAAATATGTGGAATCTGATTATGTGCAAAGACTATAGTAGGTTTAGGTTAGCAGCAGTTGCCAGGTAATGACTGCCCACCTCTGCCTTGGTTTCTTCGTCTATAAAGTGGGAGTGCAGATCCCAGCTGCTTAGAATAAGCATCAGGTGACATCATGGTAAAAATTCCTTGGAAGTTTGAGGAAACTTTAAAAACCTTTCTAAAAGAATGGTGCTGTTTGTCTCACTTCTAGAAACCCCATTCTCAGTCTCTGGGAATTGAAAACAAAATAGAATTACTCTGGCCCCCTGTAAGTGAATTAAGTGAAGAGAAATGAGGCAGTAGAAATGGAGTTGCCAGGTTTTGCAAATAAAAATACAAGGCACCTGGTTGAATTTGAATTTCAGATAACCATGAATGATTTTTTTAATGTAAGTATGTCTGAAGTTCAAACTTACCTGGGCATCCTGTGTTTTATCTCACATCCCTAATGGATTACAAACCTAGAATCACGGTAGACCCAAGACATTAGTTGATGGCTTGATGTCCTAGAATGTGTAGGGGTTTCACCAGTGGTTTTGGTCTCCTTAGACTATTCTAGATAACCTGTAATTGTTGTCCTACTTTTCTTTCTCCTTCCTCCTCATTCCCAGAATTGTGGAGCGTTGGCATTATTGAGCGTTGTGTCATGTTATTGTAATTGTTGGATAATGGTGATGGTTATTCTCTACTGAATACCTGATACACTTGACCCTTTACATCAATTATTTATCCTATTATTTATTTCCCTTCACAGACAAAACATGTGCGTTAGCTCAAGTTATACAGCTACTTTGAGTAAAAGAGGAGTCCTAACTCGAGGGTGTCTAATGATAAATCCTGTGTTCTTTAACAGCCACGTCCCGTGTTCTGGATGTAGATGACTTGTAGCCAACGCCATGCCAGGAAGTTACTGAGAGCTTGTCTTCTCTTCCTTCCTTCACTATCCGTGATGGGACTTTCTATTCAGATCCCTGCACTGTGTGTTCAGATTCCACACTCTGTCACTTTTCTTTTCAGATTTAGCCTTTGTTCACTTTCCCTAAAATAATATTTTATCTTGCTAATTAAAATAGTGCACTTTGATCCCTTCGGAAATGCTTAGGTCCCCTCCTTGCATCTGTAGCTCTCAGCAGGAGATAAATGAGCTCAAGCCGCCTTACGCACGTGACAACTTAGAGAAAGAATTAGAGGGGGCCCCAGAAGTTGGTCTGGGCTCAGCAACCATCTATTCACGACAGACAGTTTTAAAATGAGCGACATCAATAAAGAATGGAATCCATTGTTGAAAAATATTTTATCAACCAAATTATGTTTGAAGTTATTTTTATTTTCTTTCAGCTCTGTCACACACAACCATCTTTTCCATCTGATTTCACTTCTGCTGTGTTCTTAGCTGCAAAGATTTTAGAAAGATGACAGTTGGTCGACTATGAAATGTAGGATCTATTTTTATTCAAGATCATTGATTTAAGTTTGTCAAACTAAAGGAATGTCATGTTCTGTTCATTTATGGGATTAATACCTACCCAATGAGTTCTTCTAGTCTAGAAAATGTTCCAGTTCTCTAGCAATTAAAGATTAAGTTTTGACCTAATTTGTAGGGAGATTTTAGTTACAGGAATTTAAAATAATGTGAACCCTGACCAGCTTCCTCTGTGTGCCCACTTCTCCCCAGATAAATTTGTCCTTTCAATCCAGCTAAAAGCCTCTGAGAGCTTATGTGTGTGCTGAGTCCTGCAAAGCCTTGTCTTTGTCATCTTTCTCATTTTTTTTAAGCTGCATTTGACAGCTGCATGTGACATTTGGGAAATTGCTTTCAAAATTGTATTTGGCTGACGTTTAGTAGCCAATTTAAATATATAAGAAAACCACATCTTTTTAAAATTTTAAGCTGAAGGCATTTGCATTCAGTATCTCTTAACTAAGGAATAAAGTGAATGAACAACAACAAAACAGTCCCAGTTTTAAGTTATCTCTTGAACATTTTGTACTAAGGGGCATAGGAAATACTCAGCTGCAGTTCAGTATAGTATTCCAATATAAACTGATACAACAACCATGTATAGCTGTACATTTGAATTTGCTGAAGTTTGAAATCTACTTAAGATATATATTTGATACCATTTTTGCAGAACTGTGTCTGTGGGTTCTTAAGTAGAATTAATAATCACAAGACAGAAATGATTGGGAGAGGGATTTTGCACATTAATGATAGTAGGGCAAGTGTGGGAATTGTACCACATGCATATGTCAATAATGATAGTGCATATAGTTGTTGATATCCATGAGCTAATTTTTAGATATTGCTGGTATGCAACTTTTTATCTCTGGTGCTTAGCAAAGCACCAGGCCATGCCTAGTTCTCAGTAAATATTTGTTGAATTGAAATGAAGTGTTCTGGTTGGAGGGTTTATATTTATCTTTAACAGAGAATTGAAAAGTCTTTTCTCCATTTCACTCTGCACACTCCCCTGATTGTCAAGGAATGTAGGAATAGAACAGTTGAGGTTCTAAAATATTTCAATGAACAACCGAGACAGATAACAGTTTAGAAATATTAATATTTCATAAGAGGCTTTTTCTCAAAAAACATGTAAATATACTTACCTTTTCATATATAGGTACCTATAAAAATGAGAAAACAATGCAAGAGACAATGATAAAATAGACATATGAATATATCTTATATTGTGCTTTTTATTCATAAAAATATATTTTTTATCAGCCTATTTTACAACATCCACTATTTTTTTTTCCCATATTCTAATCTTTGCTCTGGTTTTCCAAAACAAGTAAGATAGAATTCTCTAGGTAATTTTATATGGTATAATGACAAATGTTCTTCTCAGAAGTCAGAACTTCTGTCATTAAAAATTTGCCCTTAGGACAGCCCAGGGGCTCAGCAGTTTAGCGCTGCCTTCAACCCAGGGCCTGATCCTGGAGACCCAGGATTGAGTCCCACGTCAGGCTCCCTGCATGGAGCCTGCTTCTCCCTCTACCTGGGTCTCTGCCTCTCTCTCTCTTTCTCTCTGTGTTTCTCATAAATAAATAAAATCTTTTAAAAAAATTTGCCCTTAAAAGTAGGAGTTATAGATTAGCATTGACTTTGTATTCAAACTTCCATTCCGGCATTATTATTGAATGCAATAACAGTAAATATCTCTATTCTGGGCACGTATATAAGTTACATGCTATGCCCCATGACATAACAATAAAACTTTGTTCATCTAAATAGATAATAGATAAAAATCATCCAGCAAAGTTACCCACTATATTTCACTGGTTCCACCAGGAGAACCATATTTTTTCCAGTAGGAGAAATCCCACCTTTATCATTGGAATCAGTGAAAAATAAAAAATAAAAATGTGAGATGTAGGTGCATCTGAGTGGCTCAGAGATTGAGCATCTGCCTTTGTCTCAGGGTGTGATCCCAGGGTCCTAGAATCGAGTCCCGCATCGGGTTCCCTGCATGGAGCCTGCTTCTCCTTCTGCCTGTGTCTCTGCCTCTCTCTCTGTGTCTCTCATGAATAAATTTTTAAAAATCTTTGAAAAAATTTTTTTTGAGGTGTAATGGGTTTTACTAGAATTTATTCCCTTAAGTGGGAGTCCTGCCCATACAGTGATGTGACTAAAAGAATAGACCTACCGAGTATAAATAGAAAAGCATTTTGGCAAATGTGTTTCTACTCCAAAGCTTTATATAGTAACTAATAATGTTGAGTCCAGTTCTCCAGACTTTTTAATCTTCCTGTTAATTCAACTACAATTAGGGTACTGTACAGGGAATTTTGTGGCTGCAGGAATCCTGCCTGGTTACATAGAGAAGTATAAAGTTATAAGGGGAACAGGAGACCTTGTAACTTAATCCTCTAAAAACTATTTTATACTTCCAATCAATGCAAACTGTTTTATGTTTTCAGTAATCTTGTAGTAGTGCCCTTAGAATCTGCCAGTCTTGCTACCTTTAGCGTTTGTGTCTCTGGTGGTGTAACCGAAATAGAACAGGGCACTGCTGGGCCCTTGTCACGTTTAACTTATCCTCAAAATTGCTCCTATCGTTTTAGGATATGTAGTTGGAATTCACTTTGGCTAAGTTGAGCTCCTTTATTGCTCTACTTACAGTGAGCATGACCCTACGTCCCCGTTTGCCCCCAGAGAGCCCCAGTTTATGCCTGTTGCTTCTTTTCCATCTTGAAATGTTCTTCCATGAACAATAAGTTGTATAGTCCTCGTGCCTTTAACTGTGAAATCAGATGAATACAAAGTCACTTGTCATACAAGATCACACGAAATTTGAATGACTTAGGAAGGAGAATGGAAGTTGTCAGAGCTCGGCAAGTTCATCTACCACCTTTGGGGGGGGGGGGAGCCGAAATAGCAACTTGCTGTTGTATTTGAGGAAGACCAACGGCACATGGCTGATGCCCCAGAAGGGCCTCTAACCTCCAGTTAGACATTTATCTCAACACATTTCTGGAGTGCCTATGTAGGCCCGGTGCCATGGGCAGCGATGGTGATACAGCAGCGATGGTGATACAGCAGCGAAGGTGAGAGAGCCGGCCCTATACCCTCAAGGAGCTGACAGGAGTTGTCCAGTCTGGCTCCGTCCAACCTGCACAAACAGGTCACAGTAAAACTGTACTTTGTAAACCAAAACCATAGTCTAGGTGTTCATCGTTTGCACACTAAGTTATGTTCTCTCCAACCTCATAGCCTTAGTGTGCTACTTTATTAGATCATAAACTCAGTGAGGAAACATCTGGAAGACCTGAGCCTTGAGAAATCAGCGGTGTGTCTGGAGTGCCCGGTACCGGCTGTGCCAGCACCACAGCAATCCCTGCCCAGGGACTGCCGGAATGTCCATTGCCATAAACACCTGAGAACAAAAACAAACTAATGATTTCCGTCCCAAACCATTTGCATGGTCATATACCTCTACGAAATCCTGACTGATTTACAGGTTATGTAGGAAAAGGCGGGAGGGGACAGCATTCCCTTTTACCCAGGAGTCAAGCCTATGGAAATATTTGCATACATGCAAGTAAATGCGTCTCTAATATATATTTTTAGCATTTTATGTGTAAAACCTGAATACGAATGATCTATCCAGCCACTAAACGTGAGTTAGGTCTGTGTACGCTGAACCCAGAGGTGTTCATCATACACCACGGGGTGAAAAAAAAGCAAATTACAGAACAGTATTATCCCTTATGGAGATTTTTGAAAAACCAACAGAGAGGGTATGTTTGTATGTATATATAAGAAAGTCTCAGAAGATAAATGGCAGGAGGGAACAGAGGGATTTTCACTCTCTCGTGGTAGTATTTGCACAATCATAACATATTACTTGTATAATTTTAAAAAGGTTTTCATTTAAAAAGTTTTTTTTTTTAAGATTTTATTTATTCATTCATGAAAGACAGAGAGAGACAGAGAGAGAGAGGCAGAGACACAGGCAGAGGGAGAAGCAGGCTCCATGCAGGGGTCTCCAGGTTCCAGCCCTAGGCCAAAGGCAGATGCCCAACCGCTGAGCCACCTAGGCATCCCTAAAAAGTTTAAAAAAAAAAAAAAAAAAAAAAAGAATGAAAGAAATCCTGACTGATTTAAAGGTATCTGCAGGATCCCCCACTGTTCTGAAACACAGCCAGTAAAAACCAGGAAGCGAGTTCCAGAGTCTCCTGAACAGCCAAAGCAGTTGTAACAAGGTCTGTTTTGGAGGAGAACAGGGGCCTGGGGGGACTAGGCCAAGTAAGACAGGTTTGGGCAGGCCAGGAGGTCACGGCCAGGACCATTGGTCAAGCAAGCAGGTCCAGTGTCTTGTTAGGAGGCATCAGACCATCTGGGAGTTGGTGGAGAGTATGTGTGTCTTTCAAGGCAGATTGAAGGGCAAGGCCTACAGGTCCAGCTTACTCCTGGTCTATGTGAATGAAGACAGGTCTCTTAGGAAGCCCACATATGCATCATAGAAGGAATGCAGACACTGCTCTGAGATTCTTGGTCATTGTAGTCCACAGTCATTCATTACAGAGATGAAACTGATAAGCTGTCCTGGTGGAGCAAGAAATTTCCACTCTCTAGTCGAGCATCTAGTGTGTGCAGGTGACAGCAGGAAGTAGTAACAGCTGGTAGCTTTACGTTGTGAGGTAACATAGAAATCTCTGCATGAAGAGCAAAAAGCAGCCAAAGGCATTGCATTGTACTGTATACAAATACCCGACTGTAGGCTGAGCTACTTTTATGTTCCGTGTGCAAATTTGTGGTAATGAAAAATTATCTTATGTGGAATATCCCATTTCTTAACATTGTAGATAACTGAGATTTATTTATTTTTTTTTTAATTTTTATTTATTTATGATAGTCACAGAGAGAGAGAGAGAGGCAGAGACACAGGCAGAGGGAGAAGCAGGCTCCATGCACCGGGAGCCCGACGTGGGACTCGATCCCGGGTCTCCAGGATCGCGCCCTGGGCCAAAGGCAGGCGCCAAACCGCTGCGCCACCCAGGGATCCCGATAACTGAGATTTAATGTAGATAACTGAGATTTAATGTTTATTGTAGACAAGAAGTCATCAGTTTACTTTCCAAGTTAGTTCACACAACCAAAAATTCATATTTAACTTTGAAACCTGTTTTTCTTTTCTTTTTTTTTTTTTCTGGTTGATTTTCAAGGGACTAACTTTTTAATATTAGGCATAAGAGGGATGTGGGCTATGACCTTGGCTTTTTCTTGCATGTACAGAACACTGAGTGCCATTATTTTTCCTCTCAACGCCAAATGGCTTTCTTGATCGTGCACTGCTTGTCTTTTTCATTTGAAAACACTTTGAAGGTCTTCCAGTGTAATTAAGAAAGTTTATTTTTGTTGAATTAAAACAGTAGCAAGTCTATTTTCCTTGAAACTAAGTGTAAAGATTGTTTCTTGTAAAACAGGAGGTATCCGGTCCTGTTTAAAGCATGACTGTTTGGGGTGGATATGATTCAAATCCAGTGTCTCCTATGGAACAGTGTTGAGGTGGCAGGGAGGACACTTGAACTGTCTGTGCGCAGATTTCCTCGTGTGAACCAGGAAGTCTGGGGATAGCGCCTCCTGCAGAGGGCCATTCAGGGATTGCGTGAAGGTCAAGTGTGTTGAGCCTTAGCACAGCACCTTGTTTGCACTTGAGGACTCAGGACTATTATTTTATTCCGATTGTTTCTCCAAAGGCTCCTCCAGGCTATAGACTCCAATCTCTGTAAGTAGTATTTTAGGAGCCCCCCTTCCCCCTTCTCTGCCCCCCACTGCCACCCCAGGGTGCCTGCCCAAATCCACCCTCTCACCACAAACTGGCCCGAACTGGAGGGAGGACAGGAGGAAAGGAGTCACTGTGATGCCCTCCAGCGTGAGGGATCTGGCCCATAAGGAAAAGCCATGGAACATTCGGGAGAGGTCAATGGCCAACAGGGACCATGGATATTCGACATTACCTATTAAAGGGAAGGAGCTTGGTTTTCACTTTGGAAGATGAAAAACACCATAGCAAACTTGAGTTTTCCCTTAAAAGATCACTTCTGACCTTCAATGATCCTGTCTGGAAGCCATCGCTTCCCCCCCCCCCCCCGCCCCCGCAACCCCTTAGGTCTTATATTGCTCTAGACAACAATTATTTGGGTGGATATTTCATTTTTCATTTTATGGCAGCCTTCTGGTTCATGTGTTTATGTTTATATATTGCTATCCGAGGAGCAAACAGGAGGCACCCTGTATCCATCAGATTTGATGTCTCTTCCAGAATCTACATGGGAAGTGGATGGCACTCTTAAGTGGGTCCCCAAGGACCTGCAGGCGATCAGTGATCTCCCTGACTCTCCAGCATAGCCGGCAGCATTCTCTTCACCGGGAAAACACTTGGCAGCAAGCAGTTTATGAAAGGCACTTTTTTGGAAAGCCCTGAGCATTCCTGATACTCCCTAAGGAAATTCTATTTAAAATTACCACTCTTTATTAGACTTAGCTAAAAATATTCATCACATACCATCCTAAGTGCTCAATTAGGTTGAATATTTATATATACATTAAGGCTTAGCCGTGGCTGTATTTATGAAGTGTAAGCGAGCACTGAGTAAATGTACTCCTCCCTTCCCAGGAAGAACCACTCGCCGTGAAAACAGTGCTAGGATTGTGCATGTTTGTGTTTGCTGGCAGGGGTGGGGGGATTTTTCTCCTTTTTTTTTAAATGCTAGTTCGCCTTCCTTGTGGAATGCAAAACTGGGTCCAGAGGGGCAAGGAGTGAAGGAAGGAGCCGGACAGAGGG
Organism: Canis lupus familiaris; assembly: GCF_011100685.1. Lineage (NCBI taxonomy): Eukaryota > Metazoa > Chordata > Mammalia > Carnivora > Canidae > Canis > Canis lupus. The sequence goes on from NC_049222.1 coordinate 45,160,553, forward strand.
CAGGTGATGGAGGGCAAGGTCAGGAAGGCTCTGCCAGGAGACAGGCTCAGTAACTCCCACGCCCCCCCAGGGGACAGGTAAGGGGGGCAGGGGGTGCTGGCCAAGAGCCCAGGTGTGGACCGGGTGGTCATGGGGGGAGCACTCACTGGTAGAGCATAAGCACACGGTACGATAAAGCCCTGATGGTGGGGGCTTGGAGGATGAGCAGGGCGCAGGCTCTGCATTTGTTTCATGTCGCCTGGCAGATGTGTACGTGGCAGTCTTCTCTTTGTATCCTTCTAGAAGGAAACAGCCACTCAGGCGAGGGAAGGGGGTGGTGACTCATCTATGGGAATTATTCTCTCTACCTGCTTCCCAAATAATAATATTGTAGCTATAATCTCTCTAGTTTGGGGCAAGGAGGTAGTGTATAATTTTCGTTAATAGTTTCCTAACAACCAAAGGTGGGAAGTGACATTCTTCTGCATACCCAGGACCTGGACTTTCACAGGTAACTGGGGTAAAGTGGGAAGAGCATTGGAAGATTGGGGTGCACATCCCGGATCTGACACCTGCCTTACACCATGACCACACCTGAACCTGTTTCTGATTCACGAGGCTCCCTTAATACCTGTCTTGCCAAAATGCGAGGATAAAAAAATGTGCGGAGACCTTGTTCTAGAGACAGTCCTAGCATATGCTCTATAAAATGTTCCATCAGCGATGTCACCCATGATGACACCATCATCACCAAGGCTTTAGAGTGTAGCCAGCATGTCAGCATCAAGCAATGTATTTTATATAATCAGTGTTAACAAGGACAGAGCATCTTTGGCAGCAGAATATAGGAATACTTCCATCGTGGCAACCTGAAGTAGTCCCAGAGTATTCTGAATGTTAAGGGCTTAGTAAGGAAGGATTCATTCAGCCAACAGGTAGTGCAAACCTGCCAGATATTTCAGGCACTCCAGGAGATGCTCCTTCTCCTGCAATGGTAAAAATACTCATCCTAACCTTGAGTTCAGAAAAATAGAAATTGACCTAATGCCCTTTCTGAACCAGTGTGGATGGTGTTACACAACAACTTTTATAACAGTAAAATTGGTAAAAATGATTATAGTTTTTAGCTACCTATATGTATGTATACACACACACACATACACATGCACACATACATATTTGGCTTCACACAGGAGAAGTTTAGCACTCTCAGAGCTAGAGAAGGTCTGAGTGTTGGCTGTTCTGGAGGCCAAATGACCAGTTACCTGCAATGCCTTCCCACCCAGTTCTCCCTAAAGCTACTGTGCTGTTCCTCATGGTCTGTATGGGGGCCTGCCTGGATCAACATGTAAAAAGTCTTCCTGTTTTTTTTTCTTTTTGAGAGGTTAATGTACATACTATGCAACTCATTTCCTCTTTATTTCACTGCTTATACGTGTGCTAATTCTAGTCATGAAAGTCTTTTGCATATACACATATTCTCTTAAACTATCTGCTTCTCATTCTCTCTTTACTTTCCAAGGAAAGGAAGAATGTCCTGTCCTGCCCCTTAGGCGTTTCCTCTGAATAATTATTGGGTGCCTGTGCCTGACAATACCCTGGTTTTATAGTTGGTAGGAGACTGGGTAAGACATTAGTCCTATATCCATAAAGTTCATATGCTCATAGAGCTGAGAATTTATAAACCAAAAACTATAGGACAAGGTAGAAAGTAAGTGCCAAAGCATGAGACTTTTTCAGTTGAAAACTGAAAAAAAAAAAAAGTGCATTAGTATAGATTTTCAGATGTTCTATATTATTATTTGAAATAGTACAGGAAGTGGTGCTCGGGTGGCTCAGTTGGTTAAGCATCCAACTCTTGGTTTTGTTTCAGGTCATGATCTCAGGGTCCTGAGATGGAGCCCCACTTTGGGTTCCATTCTCTGTAGCGAGTCTGCTTTTCTCCCTCACCCTCTGCTCCTCCCCCACTCTCTCTCTCTCTCTCTCTCAATAAAATAAATAAATAAAATCTTAAAAAAAGAAATAGTACAGGAAAAGAAAAAGTTGTAAGTATAAAAGAATGAGCACATATTGGTCATCAGTTTGGCTTTAGGTTTTGTTTTATTTGTTCACCCAACAGATAATTGAGTGGCCAGGCACTGTGTTGGGTGCTAGAGAAATTAAATGCCGTCATCCATTTAGAAGCTCCGAGCATAATAGTAACAGAAGGCAGGAAAGTATGGAAACGAAATATGTACCCAGTGTGTTGCATGTGACTCCATGGGATCCAGGTCTGGCGGCTAAGAGGAGGTCCTCTGAAAGGCTTCATAAGGAAGGTTAGTCCCATGATTTTTGAAGACCATAGGGGGTGTGATTTCATAGAAAGAAGGTTGTGGGGGAAGCAAGCCTCAGAAAAATCAATGAGCTTCCTTGGGAGGGTGAACATTTGTAAAGTCTGATTCCAAGTTTGCTAAGAGAGAGAGAAAAAAAACACAAGGGAAATTGCATAATTTTGAGAAAGGAATGATGTAAATGTAAGATGATGGTGATTCTAAGTGTTTTTTTTACTTTATCCATTAGGTTAGGAACAGTTAAAGGCAGGTTACCTATTAAAGAGTCTCGATTAAGCTTTCCTAGGAAGTCAAAACATTTTTCAAGACATACTGCTTATTAACCCTAGATATGAAAGATTTATTAAAGGCAAAAACTACAATGATGCTTCATATAACTGAATCCCAGAAAATCTTGGCTCTGGTCCTGAAAATCTTGAAATAAAATGTTTTCTGGAACATTAATTGGAAGACAGCTTGCTATCACCAAATTGTTAGTCTGTGGTAGAAACTCAAAACTGCTAACAGATGCCTCCTACAGATTTTTAAAATATGGAATTATTTCAGCCAGCTACCAAACCATTGATCTATGTAACTTTTTAAAACTATGAAATATGCATATAAATCTACATAACCATTCGACTGAGAAAAAAAGCGTTCCTCTTTGTACTATCTACCGTAAACATCTGATTGCCAAACTGAGACTGGCTTTGACTAGAATTTAGCTATTTAAATTAACTCCAGAGTTTATCTAAAAACAATTCACATTAAGTTTTTAAAAAATAGCATTTACATTTTAATCCTTGACTTCTTTAGTCCTTAACTAACTGTGTGACCTTGGGTAGGTTCTTTAGCATGCCTAAGGAATGCCCAGGTTCCTCTAAGACCCTGCTTCCAGGGTCTCCTGGGTGGCTCAGTTGGTTGGGCACCTGCCTTCAGCTTAGCTCATGATCTTGGGGTCCTGGGATTGAGCCCCACATTGGGCTCCCCACTCAGCAGGGAGTCTGTTTCTCACCTCTCCATTGGCCCCTCCCCCTTGCTCATTCTCTCTCTCTCCCAAATAAATAAATAAAATCTAAAAAAAAAAAAAAAAAAGACCCTACTTCCAGTTTGAGCATTTGAGATTTGCACAAGCACATATAATCTATATATGTTGTTAAAATATTTAGAATATTAGAATATGGGACGCCTGGGTGGCTCAGCAGTTGAGCATCTGCCTTCATCAGGGCATGATCCTGGAGTCCCAGGATTATGTCCGCATCAGGCTCCCTATATGGAGCCTGCTTCTCCCTCTGCCTATGTCTCTGCCTCTCTCTCTCTCTCTCTGTCTCATGAATAAATAAAATATTTTTTAAAAATTAGAACATTTTAGAATATTTAGAATAAAACTCCCCAATTATTCACATCAGTTAGTTAATGAGTTTACTAAGGTATATGGGGCCAGGCCCACTCTATGCCCATTTATATTAATTATATTTACTCCCATGTAGAGTTAAATAGAGTGAGGAAAGTAAAGAGAAGTCCTTTAGGAGTTAGACTCCACTTCCAGACAGAGCTGCCAGTCAACTCAAAATGGGAGCACAAGGGGAGGGCATTTACTCCCTGTACTGGTGATCCTAGTGGGGAGGGGAGACCTCAGTTAATACACACCCGCCACACCCTGCACCCAATCCAGTTCACAGGTGCCTCTTTGAAACAAACGAATGTATCTTTCTCCTATTTTTATAATAAAATTCTAATCATGAAGCCTCTTAATTTTCAAAATGCCCCTTTTGTATTTTTTTAACTTTTGCTAAATACTAAAGAGTATCTGTCCAATTGTGTAGATAATATAGATAAAACTGGATCTCAGAATATGCAGATTCTATTATTATTTCTATTTCAAAAATCATACGAGTAATGCATATGGTAGAAAAAAGTAGATGATGGAGGTAAGTATGAAAGAAATAAAATCACCTGTAGTTCTAAATCTGGGCATTTTTTTTATTCCTTAAAATATAGCAGATTTTTGTTTGCCATATAGAATACATGATAGTGTAGAATAAAACACTGCAAAATTAAAAAGATTTTCATCAGAAACTAATATAATGTTATGTCAACTATACCTCAAAAAATATATGGAGAGAGGGAGAAAGACCAAAATAAAAAATGTAATTGGGAAAAGGATGAAATAATATGTGTAAACATAGGAAAAGCTGTTGTTAAATCATACTCTTAAAAAAAAAAAAAAAAAAACCAACAGGGGCATCTAGGTGGCTCAGCCAGTTAAGCATCTGCCTTTGGCTCAGGTCATAATCCCAAAGGTCCAGGGATTGAGCCCTGGGTCTGGCTTCCTGCTTAGTTGGGGGCCTGCTTCTCCCTCTCCCTTTACCCTCGGCTCCTGCTGCCTCTCTCTCCCTCTATCTCAAATAAATAAATAAAATCTTTAATAAAAAGAAAAAAGGAAAGGGGCTCCCAGGGGGCACAAATAGTTAGGCATTAGATTCTTGGTTTCCACTGGGTCATAATCTCTGGATTGTGACTCCAGGCTCAGCGCAGAGTCTGGTTGGAATTCTCTCTTAAAATAAATAAATAAATCTTTTTAAAAAATAGTAAAATAAATGTTAAAAATTTTAAAAAGGAAAGAAAAACTTCTTAGAGAGCTTAAGACACCATAGAGTAGAGGAAGCATGTGAGTTTTGGTGTCACTCAGAGCTGTGCTTTTGATGACTTTACCCCTCACTCATGGGTTGCTTGGGGCCACAGGCTTCATATCTCCGAGTTGCTCTGCAAAAATGGGGATAATGATGCCTGTCTGGGGTATTGATGGCAGTTTCTGGTGGTGGCACCATGGAAAGTAACCAGGTACCTGTTACCATCCCTAAGTGGATGGGCATGTGTAGTTGTGGCACCTTGCACACGTGCTTGTACCGTGACAGTGTTTAGAAGAAGCTTTCAGAGGGTTCAGAGATAAACTCAGTGGATAGAGTCTCAAAAAGGGAATTGGACTCAAGAGGAATAATAAAGTCAACAATGTAACCCTGCTAATATATGCAAAGTGACCCTAATCCTGATGGAAAAGAAACGAGGTCTTTGTACAAAGGACACTTCAGAGGAGATGCACAGCCCCAGACTGACCATGAAAGAGTAGTCCAGCACTCCATGAAAGAAAGCCAGCAAGGAGGCTGCAGGTCGGTTTGAGATTGGGGCTTATGTAAAATACTGCAGACAGCAACAGTTGTCTTTTCAGCGCTGCTCAGAGTGAAAACCGTGAGGAAGGGAGATGCGACTCCTCGGGGCAGGTGACATTATCTTAATAGACCTAGAACAAACCCTGCAGAAGAGGGAAAAGTCTAAGGAAGGTAGATGGACAATGAAAAACCCTGGCCTTGAAAAATGGCATCCCTGGGAACAAGAAGAATGGATAGGTTGACCTCAAAATTGCTGCAAGATCCAGAAATTGTGAGGTGAGCAGGAAAGGATTCCTGTGCTTGGAACTGGGCAAATGTTTTTGATTTTCAAGCAATGTTCTTGTTTCCTAGAACTACAAGCCAGTGAACTTGTCACCATTCTGAGCATGATGCTGAAAAGAATTAATTAAAAGGTTTGTCAGTTGTTAAAATAAGGGGGAGGGTGTGGATTCTGTGCCCCAAAGGAACTAGTATAGGTTTTGGCGATTCCTGCCAGAAATAAGATTGCAGCTTTTAAAGAGGGTCATTTGACTGGCAGATGAAAAATGTTACAGATGCTCTGTGTCAGGATGTGAGTGAGGTAGCTGAGAAAGTTGTTAAAGATTCATTTGTGGAAGGAGTGGAGACATAGGGCCTGGGTGTTAGTGCAGCCTGACTGGCTCACACCACTCTACTCAGAGTCCTGGTCAGTGGACCAGCGTAAACCCTAGAGGTGGGACTGCTTGAGGGTGGCCCCCAATCTCACGGTAGAACACGGGGTGAGGGGGTGCCTGCCGATCTGGACAGTGTGGGGCAGGATCAGAAGCCACAGCCTGGTCAGAGGGAGGAAGCAAAGCCAAATGGATGCAAAAGAAGGTCCAGGACACAAATGAGGGGAGTGAGGGACAAGGACACCTGGAACAGGGAGGGGCTGGACTGCCCTATGAGCCAGTGCAGACAAGTCTGGGCCGGGGTGTCATTGCGGTGGCACCGGTGTCCTCATGCTCCCTGCAGGGAGCCCAATGTGGGACTCGATCCCCAAACCAGGATCACACTCTGGGCCGAAGGCAGGTGCTCAACCACTGAGCCACCCAGGCGTCCCACAGTTAAAGGGTACCTTAAAGGGTATGTTTCAAATGTGTCCATAGGAGAATGATCCAGATTTGGGGGAGTCTGTCTAAATCAGATGAGGATTAATATGCTCATCCTGGAGAACATTTGAAGGTTTTTCTGGCCACTGGTTTACAATAAGTGAAGTGCAGTAGAAAGATTAGACTTATCTTTGGTGACACCAGAGGGCATAGATTTCAGGCTTCCAAGCCCTTGAGGGAAGCCCCCAAAAGAAATAGAAACCTCAGGAGAGAGGCCCAGCCCCTGGAGAGGCAGCCTGGACAAAAGGCACTTTCAGGGATGAGAGATAAGTCGGGGATCCAAGGAAGCACCCGTCTGACAACTTGAAATCCTGTGGTTCTAAGTCTGTCATCTGTCTTCTATTCTTCTGTATAGTTGTGGTTACTAAAGGCATCGTGTGCAAATTCTGAATTGTTGCTGTAAAAGATGTGCTATTCGAGACTGTTCCCTTCTTTTTGAGCTGTATGATTCAAAACTAAAAGGTTTGGGTGATCTTGTCAGAAAAAGGCTTCTGTTTCAACCCGGATCATTCCATACCATTCGTTATTATCCTTCAGGGAGGAACTGGATTGAAATGAAAGGTAGAGGTAGGACCTAATTTGCATATCTACCCTTCTGGGTGCCAGGGAGCTGTGCACATTCTTGCACGTCAAAGCGAGCCAGGGCTTTTTTCTTAATTTTTTTTTTAAAAGAAAAGAATGATAACCAACCACTTTTTTTTTTTTTTTCAGATAGGCAGATTGTTAAGGATGGACATTTTAATATAGTTTACATTTTTAAAAATTTGTCTTATTTATTGTTGTAAATATAAAAGGAAGTCCCTCCTGAGAGCTTTGGGGACCAGCCAAAGGCACGATGTCATCAACTATAACTGATAATTGATGGCAAGTTTCCCGGTTCTGGTCAGTGCTACCGTGACCACGCCCGGAGATCAAATACTTGCCCTTGTCCTTTAGCACAGGAGAGGGGATGCAGGAGCCATGGGAACTTTATTTCCACTGTGTTCCCACGCAAGGGGGAGTGCAGTGGGTGGTCAGGCACTGCTCCTGACTCCCGATGGGCGCGGTCAGGGAACCAGGGAGCTGTTTGGCTGGTCACAGGTGTACCTTCTACACACAGCGTGTAAACAGTGTTAACTATGGGCTTCCCCAGAGTATGCCGCAGCTGGTCAGAGTTGTTCAACAAGGCGCTGTCCTCATTACGGAGGATGCTGGTCTCCTGTGACGCTGGGTTGGCCCAAAGGCCTGTTGTTGTTGACACTAAGTGGCTCCCAGGTGCTTTGCTCTGAAAGTATCAGGTGATCAGTCCTCTGCTCTTCCTTTTCTCTTCCTTTCTCTCCTCTCTCAGTCTCTGTCACATACACACATACCCTCTCACTCTTCCACACTCCCACGCATTCTCTCTGTCTTCATTTAGAGAAAGCTCTGGAGAGCTCCTCAAAGCAGTGCCCAGCCCCAGCTCCTGTGAGCGTCTCTCACTCCCTTTTTGTGCTTTTGTAGCACACTTCTGTCCACTTGCTTTAATTCTCTCTCTCCGGGCATGTAAGCTGGCCGAGGACAGAGGGGGTACCTTATTCACCTCTTTGTCTCCAGCTCCCAGAACATCCCAGGCATGTGGTAAGCTCACGAGAATTCTCTGGAGGAGAAAAAAAGGAGGTAACTTGTAAAAGGAGCATTCTTATAGTCAAGAATAAGTAGTAAAGGATACACATCCTTGAAATACATCTTTGGTTCCAGATTAACCATGTTGCTGCGGAAGTGAACACAACCTATTATGTTAGCTCAGAGTCCCTGAGGTACCCATGCATCTAACTCCCCAGTAGGCTGCTAAATAAAATACAGGATGGCCAATTAAATTTCAGATACATAACAAATAACTTTTAGTATAAGCATGTCCCATACAATTTTTGGGACACACTTACACCAAAAATTATTTCTTATGTATTTTCATTTGCTATATTTGGTAAACCTATGTCAAGTTCCCTGATATATATATTGATTTGCCACATTTTAGGATGTTTCAGTGTTCTTTACAGTTTTCCCAAGAAGAAATCAGCTCTGGTATCAGCCTTGCCCCCCAGATTTGGCACCACTGATTAGAGCCATGGTTCATTCAGAACCTTTCTTGAACTGAAATACATATGACGAATGACGTTTATGTCTGAATCCCTCTTAACTCCTCCTTCATTTTCTCCCACTCAAGAAAGCATTGACTATAAATGATAGTGACTGTTACAGGAATAACTTTGAATCCTTTAGACTTATTATTTACAAGAAATAGTTTTCAGATTTGTACTTTATTATTGTCACTAAACCTGGAAATGACTTGTCTCCTCTCGCAGCTAATTACAAATGGACTTTGAGATTGAGGGTGAGTGGCTAGAATTTAGTGGTAAAAAAATGAAGACTATGGATTTTATTTCACTTCTGAGATGTATTGCTTTCTTTGCAAGAGAAAAATTATCTTGGACTCAAGAAGACCTTTCTAGAGAGAGCGAGAGAGAGAGAGAGAGAGAAGAGTAAAAAGCTTACCTCATTACTAGAAACATACCCCAAGCATGGATATCATTAATAGTCAGTTGACAGTTTCCTTTTTACATGTAACAAAACAAAATTGGAATCCATCAAACTCCACTGACAGGGTCATTTAAATAGTCGTAGTTAAAAGGTTTTTATACAAAAAGCTATATTACTGGGAAATGAGTACAGGCATATCTCAGAGCTATTGTGAGTTCAGCTCTAGACCACCACAATAAAGTGAGTATCACAATAAAATGAGTCAGATTAAGATTTTTGTCTCCCAGTGCATACAAAAGTCATGTTTACACTATATTGTAGTGTATGAAGTATGCAAAATAGCATTATATTTTCAAAAATAGTATATGCTTAATTTAAAAATACTTTATTGCTAAAAAAAAACTGGCCATTATCTGAGCTTTCAGCAAGTCATAATCACTGATCACAGGTCACAAGAACAAATATAATAATAATGAAAAAATTTGAAATATTGCAAGAATTACCAAAATACGCAAAAACAGAAAGTGAGCAAATGCTGTTGGAAAATTTGCGCCAATAGACTGGCTTGGTGCAGGGTTGCCACAAATCTTCAATTTGGACAGAACGAAGTATCTTCAAAGAACAATAAGGTGAGGTATGCCAGAGTATCTTTTTTGATTTTATATCCACCACCAAATGTTTAGTTCCTTAACGATAAAAATTGCCTTGGCAGTTTAAGAAATATCGCAGATATGCCAGTGGACTAAAGCACAATTGGAATAAACCAAAAATAAAGAATATACCATATTTCCACTGAGATAATTTTTTCCACTGAGATAACATATTTTAAAATTTTATTTATTTATTCATGAGAGACAGAGAGAGAGAGAGAGAGAGAGAGAGAATGAGAGAGAGAAGCAGAGACACAGGCAGAGGGAGAAGCAGGCTCCATGCACCGGGAGCCCGATGTGGGACTCGATCCCGGGTCTCCAGGATCATACCCCGGGCTGAAGACGGCGGTAAACCGCTGAACCACCCAGGCTCTAAGATAACATATATTTTTTAAATTTTTTAAAATTTTATTTATTTATTCATGACAGAGAGAGAGAGGCAGAGACACAGGCAGAGGGAGAAGCAGGCTCCACGCAGGGAGCCCGACATGGGACTCGATCCCGGGTCTCCAGGATCACACCCCGGGCCAGCACTAAACCACTGGGCCATATTTTTTTAAGTATCTCTACACCCAACGAGGGGTTCAAACTCATGACCTCAAGAACAAGAGTCGCATCCTCTGCCAACTGAGCCAGCCAGGGGCCACTCTACTGAGATAATTTTTAATTATTATTTTGAAATATAATTGAATTTTTTAAGGGGGGGGGGTGGAGAGAGAATCCCATGTAGGCTCCACGTTCAGCACGGAGCCCAACATGGTGCTCCATCTCATGACCTGAGCCAAAATCAAGAGTCAGTCACTCAACCGATGGAGCCACCCCAGAGCCCCTATATAAATTCTTTTTTTTTTTTCCTTTTTTAAAAGACAAACCCTAACACAGTACCACACCTAAATTATAGCTTGAGTTTACATTTCTTTTTCCTAAGAAACAAATGAAGAGACATACCAGTTATTCAGCCCCTTTGGTTGTTGGCAAGTATCGATTGTCAATGCTTGTGACATCCCAGAAGCATGGTTAGGAGCTGAGCATAATGCAAATGAAAGAGTGATATATGAATACCCATCTTACGGCCACCTGGGACCACCTAGTTGAATTTATTAAAACTACTAGAAGTGGGTGGCCTTCTTCCCTATGTCATGACTCCGTGCCCCATGCCCTTGTTGCTTCGTGGCATATTGGTCCATGTCCAGCTACTACTATGTAAACCTGGGACCGCTTCTCCAGAGTGGCACTCTATTAAGCATCCCAGGAGATGTTCCAAAGAGGGAGCTATAGAATGCGAAAGGATGTGCAACTTGTCATAATTCCAGAGAGAAAGAAAGCCAGAGATTTTGTCAACATTTTTGGCAACTAGATTCTCCGGAGATGATTTGCTCACATGCGCTTGGCTGGCAGCTTGAACCCAACAGTGGGTTCTTGATGCAGAGGAGCACTTTGTCAGACTGGTTTATTGTACCGCCTCGCAGACATTTCCTGTCACGCGACCTGCACCAAGCTGGAGGCCTTCATTGGGGGATGAAATGTTTCCTGTGTTGAGGAAACATCACCAAAAATGAGGACAGACTTTGGGTGCAAATGTAAGCCCTACGTTGTAGGAGCAGCGTGAGCTGAGAGGGTGACATAGCTTCCAGGGGCTGGTGTGCTCATCTGTGAAAAGAGGTTAAGGATAGCTGCTTGAGGCTCAGGAACAGGAGTTGGGTCCTCATTTCTCTCCCTCCACACCACAGTGATAAGCCTGCAACCCCACTGTAGGCCCCTTGCCAGGATTTACAAAGGCTTGCTAAACTCACGCAGTCACTTAAGGAAGAGGGTAAACAGTTACAGGCCAAGTTGTCTGGAGAGGTAGAAGTATTTTCTTTGAAATTGCCAGAAAGGACACAGGCTTTTGATTGTGTTGAGTGGCAGGTGGTTGGAACAGTAAGTAGCAGTTTCATTTGAAGATATAAAAAGACAACGGAGGAGTGCCTGGCTGGCCTTATAGAACATGCGACTCTTGATATTGGGGTCATGAGTTCAAGCACCACCGTTGGGCATAGAGGTTACTTAAAAATTTTTTTTTCCAAAAAGGCAACTCAGTGGCAAACTTTTAATAAATTGTCCATATCTCATGATGGCTGTATTTTTCTTGTTGTGTAATTCTCTGTCATAAATAGTTTACAGGCAGGGCTGTGCTCGTGTTGTCCTGGGACCTGTTGGAATTCTGTTTCCTTAGCTCCCCTGTCTCCTGGCCAAACAACTTATGCCAAGAACACCTAACCCTGTCCTTGTCTTTAATCCAGTTCTACCATGCTGCCTGGCCAAGGGTGTAGACTCTGCTGGTCCATCCTTCTGCTGGACCCAAGGAGATTACTTTAACAGCTAACCTATCAAACTTATACAAATGATAAATGTACTAAAAACCGAGAGGGGTTTTGGGGTCCTAGTTCTCAGTGTGTATATGACTGGGGGAGGAAAGAGGGAGAGACTAAAATTAAATTATTTAAATAATTTAATATTTATTAATTATTTAAATAATTAAAATTAAATCAAATTATTTAGAATCGACTTGTGTTCCTGACATTTTTAGAACACCTAACACCGAAAGGAAGGGGTGATTTTGTCTTGAATTATTATTTGTAAAGTGGATCAGGCTTTCCTTTAGTATGCATTATAATTTCAGAGAGGGATTCAATTTTCCAAAAATATGATGCTAAATGAAGAGCATTAGGTATCTAATCAAGAAAATAGTCCCTGAGTTCATAAGCGGAGAGTTTCATTTTAGGGAATCCCCCAGGAGTGGATCCCTAGAGTGGATCCAAGGGGAGGCTGCATTTGTCATGGCCTTAATTTGACTTGATTCATTGATACATCTTAAAATCATTGTAGGACAAGTCTTTCCCAATAAAAGTTGTGTATATGTTAGATCAGTGGCCTTCGAACTTATGCCAGAATCTGTGAGGTCAGAGTGTGCAGGATCCTATAAGGGCCTGGGAAAACTGGCTTCTACCCAAGCTGCTTGGCACTCATGCGTCTGACACACTGGACTCTCACAGCTTGGAACTAGGAAGCTAATTATAAACTAATGCTCAAGTCCCTTAGCATTCCTGGCTCTAACATGTATGGTTTCAGCTATTCCAGGCTGACTCGTGGCATGTAATAATCTACAATTTTGCCAAGGCACAGATGTGAGTTAACCTTCATTGCGAGCCAAGTAGGCAGCAGTGTATCACTTTGTGGGTGAGCGGGCCCACCTGGCCTTTTTCTACTCATTATTGCATACCTGTTTGAGGGGGAAATTAATACTACAATGGGATTTGTGATTTGGGGGTCTGGTAACATCTGAGAAGTATCCTTCCTCTGATGTTTAAGGTATTCTGGGGAAAGACATAGGACTCTGGACAGCTGGATGGAATGCAGGTGCCATAGCCCAGGGGGTTATGAGATATGTCCTGGGATGTTCTGTGTCGTATCACCTCAAGAGCAATAGAGGGATTTCTATGTGGGGAACAGATGTACATCAGCTTTCAAACAGTGCAGATGAAGAGATTTTCTTATCCCAAATCCTGGTCAAGTCTTCTGAGAAATATGATTATAAAAGCAATCTCAATTCAAATTTTTTTAAAAAGTCGTATCCCATTCTATTTTGTGTTTTCACATTTGCCCAAGATAGGTGTCCTGAAACTGTGCTATTTGTAGAAGAAAGAGTATGTACTAGTGGTTCATTAACTTGGGTCATGTTTGGAGTCCTCTGTGAGCTTGTTAAATAGAACACTGTGCTTTCCAGATAGCTATCATTCTGTTTAAAAAATAAATAAAAAGACATGCAATTCAGATATAGTGTTTGTCCCTGACATCAGAATTACTACTCTGTGTGCTGAGGGGGCCTCGGTTACAGCCCAGTCAGGCAGATGGTTGTTTGCCGTGGGGTAGCTGGTCCAAGTCCTCTCCGCACTACAGTTTAGGTATAAAGATGACCCTGCTTGTTGCACTTGCTACTACTGCACTGTGTTCATTGTGGGGATGTGGAGCCCCACTGCCTTAGTTATTTGTTTTGTTTTTTTTTTAAGATTTTATTCATTTATTTAGAGAGAGAGAGAGCCACGCATGTAGAAGCAGGGAGGGGTGGAGGGGGAGGGAGAAAGAATCTGAAGCCAACTCCACACTGAGCACAGAGCCTGGTACTGGGCTTGATCCCACGACGGAAAGATTATGACCTGAGCTGAAACGAAGAGTCAGGTGCCTAACTGACTGAGCCACCCAGGCGCCCCAGTGCCTATCTTAGTTATTTTATGTGCGCATGAGGAAAGACTGTGGTACAAAGACAAATACCTGCAACTCAGATAACTTACCAAACAGGCATGAACACATTTCTTGGTTGCATCCTTCCACACACATGAAGAGTAATAGTCTCTCTCCCTTTTTATTTTCTTTTAATTTCACTCACTTAACCTTCTGGTGGTTCTTTTAAACAGCAAATTTCTGATTAAGTGTCTATTCTAGATAAGGAGATAAAGCATATACATAGAAAGGAAAGATCTGATGTAGGCATAGCTGAGTCCACAATGGGGGGCAGCCTGTGTCTGAGCTGGGCTGGTTCCTGGAAATGCTTTTCCTGCCACCTGTCTCTCCAGCCCTGGGGCCTCGCTCCTTCAGGGCTTGCTGTCCACAGGGCTGGGGGTGGACGTTCCTGTCCTGAGAAACTCCAGTGGTCACCTTCCCTGGGGTTGCGTTTTCTGACGTCCAAGAAAAGCAAGTAGCTTGTCATCTCCTTGACTAATTTTTGTCAATTCTTTGCCACTGATTCAGTTTGCAAATTAGTTTCTGCAGCTATTAAAAAAAAAAAAGAGAGAGAGAGAAAAAGAAAAGCATCTGCTCAACTGGGTGGCCATATAGTCTCTCCAATTCAGTTGTGATGACAGCTGAGGACACCAGATTGAATTTGCCTTAAGCAAACTGGATATATGAAAAATTGAACTTCTTTTTAAAAAATGATGATTGTTCACTTTTCAAAAGGTTCCTTTGCCTTATGAAAAAGATTACAGTAGGATTTCTTTAAACACCAACTTTTGCAATACTCTAAAAATGAAATTTAATCACTGCCCCGTGTTTCCAGAGCATATTTTATGTGTGATGGGAGCATACCTATAAAAAATATTAAGCCTTTTAAAGTTAGCTTTTAAAATTATGAAAAATATGTTATCTGATGGGTTCAAGTTTACCCAATAAATATTAATAGGTTTTGCTCCAGCCTAGGAGGGAGGAAGAATAATACATCCTACTACTGACTGTTTGAATGTGCTAAATTAAAACCAAGGCCGTGCGTCATGTGACCTGTCCCTCATGAATCGTAGAGTGTCTGTTCTTCGAAACCCAAAATCAAACCTTTTAACCTTTAAGCTGGAAGGAGAGCTCCCTAAAGCAAGCTCCTGTGTAAAATTCATTTGCATTGAGCATCAGTCCAGAGCCTACAGCCTCCATGCATGCAATTGAGATGATTCTACTGCCAAGGAAGCAAGTGTCACTGGGCTGTTTCTTACTCCAGAAGGTCTAGGTGGTTGGAGGTGTAACAAGTGGATTATTCAACTTCCAAGATGGCACTCAGTTTATTTCCTTTCATTTCTTCTGCCCTTTGCTGAGTAGCTGTTGGGACACCTGTGCCAAGGAGTGGGGCTCTGACAACAGCAAAGACAGACCTTGCCTTGCTTGCATGGAGCCTGCAGTCTGGCTTCCCATCCTGTAAGCATGGTGGTCTGCCCCAAGGTGATAGAGTGCTGCCCTTAACAATTTGCTCTTTTCTTCTTTCTCTTTCTGCTTCTGGTCTTCTTCCCCTGCCCCCACCCAAGTTCAAGATTTCAGGGTGTCAAAGCGCAGACTTACCAGATCATATGTGAATTGTTAACAGAGATCCTTTGTTTTCCTTTTATCTCAACAAGGGCATACACTTTGAATTTTTAAAAAATATAGATGTACTCAGGATCGTTGAGTTCAAGCCCTGGGTTGGGCTCCATGCTGGGGGTGGAGCCTATTTTAAATAAATAAATACATACACACACACTGATTCTTAGTTACTTGTGGTGATTCTCTCCTGAAAACAGGAATGGCCCAGAGAGAGAATGCTGAGAAGTAAAGAGAAAGGAGGAGGGTAGTCTGGTTGTTGGGGCGGAGTGGAGAAGAGAAGGATCCTGACTCCATAATGGCCAGAGTGTGTGGCCAGTAGGATCGCTGACATCCGGATTCATCAGGAAGGTGAGGGGCTCTGGGCTTTTCATTGACTTTTTTGGTGTGTCACAGAGTAGCTCAGAGTCATGATAGGAGGGAGAAGATGATGGGAGCAGAGCTCCCATGGACCAAGGGAGGCTGGTGACAGGCCCTAGCCACTTGAGAAGGCCTCACAGAGGAGGCGGCCATCAAGTAGAGTGTCTTCAATAGCTGACTAAGTATCCAAGGTAGAGAAGGAGGGGACCAGCATACCAGGCAGAGGAAATGCAAACCTTTAGCTTCGCTCCTGTAACCTAAGAATGGGTGAGCATCTGTGCTCTGCCCTCCGTTGCCCGGGCTACCTGAGAACATGGGTGGCAGATGGAAGAATCCATATCCTTCCTGTCTCCTCTGTGATAGATATTTGGCACACAGCACCTCACTTAATCCCTATAGCTAGCCTCAGTGGTGGGTATTGATCCCCATTTTTAAGTTGTGGAAACTTGTGGGAGCCCAAGATTTGCCTACCCAATAAAAAGTAGAATCAGAGATGCAAGCCTGATGAGTCCGTTCTGGAGAGCACGTTTTGGCCAGGAGGCTGAACTGCTTCTCCTGTAAGTGAGTTTGCTGGAAGGGTTCTGATACATCTCGTGACCCCTTCCACTGGTTCACATGAGACTGGACTTCACCACCTGTGGAAACAGCTCAGTCTGTGATGGTCCAGAAGTCTCTTATAGTTGGGCCATTCAGAGATCTATATTATATTTGGATGATTTGTGTCAAATGGTGTAATTTTCCAGGATATAATATCCGATACATTTATATTAATGAGAAAGGGACATTATAGGATATACAGTGTTTTGTAGGACAAGAGATCAGAATGTCATCAAGATTCCCAATCTTTGTGTGCCCTTGGGCAAATGGGAGCCCTTTGAGCTTCAGTTTTTTAATGTTTAGAATGAGAATGTTGTGCCCTGCAATCCCTAAGGTCTGTTTTTGCATGACTATGATTGTTCTGTTTTGTTGGGATTAAATATGCACACAGATTATACACACAATACGTATGTGGATGTGACGCAAGAAAGAAAATGTGATCTCAGTTTAGTAAAGGAGCCATGGGTATCCGTCATCATAGAGAGAAACTTCCCTAATAGGGAATAATTGCTTTTATTTTATTTTAATTATTCTTACACTTAGTACTTGGAAAGACCCAACTTCATACTGTTCTAATCTAATGGGACGTCGCTCCACACATTTTAAGTAGGTTTTTAACTACAGAACAATGAAACATTAGCAAATGATGTTAGAACATGTCTGCACACACTGATACTTTCAGATCTGTGCCAGCCATCCTGCTCCCATATGGGCTGACCAGACGGATCAGCTGGACGAGGCAGATTGGGGTCTGGCATCCATGAATAACTCTGGCACTTCCTTTTCGACGTGGCAGGGCAGGCTGGCTGAGGCTTGGATCTGAAAGTCTGTTTGCAAGGACCTAGTTTTCTTGGTATTTCTCCATCATCTCCTTAGCCCAGCGGTGATGAATCCCATGCCTTGGTGCTGGAACAGATCGCACTCTGGGTAGGTTTTCTGCGGCTGGCTTCGTAATCTCACGCCTTCTCCCTTTGGAGAGAACAGGAGAGACGAAGGCAGTGAATTCTGGTTGGTCAGCTTTGCTGATCGCTGGCAGCTCTGATGAGAGTTTTGCTGAGGAAGAAATGAAGATTAATGCAAAGGGGGTCAGAGCCTCTCTATAGATTCTCTTTCTCAACTGTAATTTAGAAATGATTCTCTAGGCTTTAGGCAGTTTCCAGCCTGCTCCAATGGATCATTTGGAAATCAGAACAAGTGTACTTGAACGGGGTAAAATATGAACTAGGCCACAGAGCCTTTACATTGTAATTGACGTTAATTTCTGTTCCTCCTTGCAGCTGGCCTGCCCGGGGTGGGTTCTTTACAGTGAGTAAACACTGCCTGGTCTTTACTCCTTCACACTTCTGTCACCCCAATAATTGACCCAGAGACCAGACCACTGTTTCTAGAACGGGGTTTCGGCAAGTAAGAAAGGATATGGCTGTCCTGGAAGCAGGGGGGCCTCGCCTGCTGTCCTGGTCACCGCTGGCCTCTCATCAGCAGTCCTGCACTTAGGTCACAGTATGGGGTGGCCATTCGCATGTCTCGTAGCCTGGATATCTGGGGTGAAGCAGCCTGTTAGAGGAAGGGCATAAAATACTTGGCATCAGGCATATTTGGCTTGAAGTCTGTCTCTGACACCTTGTACCATCTTGGCTAGGTCACTTAAGCTCCTTGAACCTCAGTTTTCTGGCTTGTAATGTGGGAGTAACGAAACTCGCAGCATTGCAGGGCTGTTTGCCTCAATGAAGTGAGGCATGTGTGTGAATTACCAGGAACCAGCAGACCCCGCCACTCACCAGTGAGTTACAGCTATAGAAGGACACCTCCATGTCCATTTGCCTTCATTATGCCCATTTTATAAAAGAATAACTGCATTTCAAAATTAAGTTGCAGTGAATGCATCATTAATGGCAACTTGAGCTGCAGAAGGCCAGTTCTAGAACTTTTACGATTGCTTCCAACTATTCCTCCCCTCCAGGTACTGTGTCCCAGTTTATTTAAAAAAATAAAAAAGTCATCTTTTGTGCCATGTTCTCACTGATAAGTGGGGGTTTTGGCCTCCTCTTTACAATGAAATTATAGCCATTATTCTGGGGGAGAGTGAAGCTCTTTGGTAATTGGGAACAGAGCTCACTCGCTCTTTAAGGAGCTTGGAGAAGCCACCTGTGCGGAGTGGGTGCTCAGGTGTCTTCTGTGACGAGGCTTGAGACAGAGCAGCTTATGGTGGGCTCTACACCTAAAGACGGAGCTCCATAGCATGCATAGAACTTGGGGCCCAGGGGTGCAGAACACACGGCGACAGCACACACGGTGAACAGAAAGAGCCAGAGCTGGGGACTTGGAGCCAACGTGGCTTTCGGTTCCCGCTCTGCCCTTTGCCGTCTGACCCTGGGCAAGACGCTGGTCCAAACCTCAGTTTCGTCGTGGGGACAGTTAGATCTGTTTACGAGGTAGGCTTCACAAGGGCCTTTAAGGGGGGGGGGGGTGGTAATAGCAACAACAAAACTATGCAGAAGAGATGAATATTAATAATAAATAATGAATTTGTTGATATCGGTGTCAATAGCCAGAGCCACAGCGTAGAGAAGAGTGCACACTGGCCAGGGAAGTGGGACCTGGTCTCATTCCCCTTGGGTGGCCCGGCCACTGGCATTCCCAGGTGACGCTGAGCAAGTCACCCAAGCCCTCACAATCTCGGCTGCTCCACATGTAGGCCGGGGGCCGGGGCCCCCGTTACGAGAGCCAGAGAGTTCATAAATGTGAAGACCGCTTTGAGCACTAAAGCGGTCTCCAAATATATAAGCTCTGTGACCATTTTCTCCACCTCTGATTGTTACTTGCACGAGTACCTGACGTGTTTACTTGTGAATGTCCACCTTTCGGGTGATGGATCATTTACACGCTGTGACAGCGGTTCCCTAGGGGTACTTTGGATGCATACACCTCCCCGACATGCACGGTGTAGAAATACTTGCCAGAATCCCATAAAAAATGTACTTACTATTGGCTTATTTCAAGTTGATCAAGACAGAAATCTTGACTTCTCTAACTTGGCAGCACAAGACACATTTGGTCTGTGTCGGTAGGTACATGCGTGTGTTCGTAGATCATTCCTGTATGTCCCCCTGACAATTTGAGTGAATCTGTCTTTTTCGTTTTGTTTCCCAGTATGGCCTTGGTGCCTTTTACCACGCAGATGCTGATTTGCTCCGGACAATAACCCTATCCTCTTCACACCCTGGCCAATCTTAATCCAGACTTCGGGAAATGACTGTGACTTGAGAGGCTATAGCTATGATAGTCAAGATGAGCTGATTTTCATTGTCGTTTCCTCTTGAGTAGCTTTTAAAATGGCATTTGAAGGATCAACGCATTAGCGAAATGCTTAGGATAATCCGAAGTAACAGACGGTATTTTGGTGCCCATTTTGTTTCATGTGGATCATTAACGCATTTCAGAGTTGTGTCTCCTCCCCTTATGCCAAACACACAGTGGAAACATGAAAAACCTATTCAGCATTTTTCTTATCCCACATCACAACTGGGATGCCCTCAAAAATAATTACAATAATATGATATAATATAAATAAATTGTTATTCTGGCATCGTCTAAGTTTTACCAGCCACAGAGGCATAAAGATCAAATTAGAATTACTAAATAGAGTTTTTCGATTGCTGAAGCTTATGATTTTGTTCCTAATGGAAACTAATTGCCCTAAATGTCCAAATATTTAACTTAATTCCTGGTTGTACCTATGGCATCTATGAAAGTCCCATTAAACTTTTCGACCCCAATTCATTATAATTTTCACAGGTTATGGTGAGGTCATTTTGTATTGTGGTTGAAAGCATCAGTTTTAAGGTCAGACTTCCTGTGTCTACACCTCACTTTGGCAATGCGTGCTTTGGTAATATTACTAGTTATAACTACTTAAATGAGCTCAACTAGTTGTATTTTATGACTATGTAGTAGGTTCTTACAGAATGCTTCTGTGTTCCTCTACTTTTTAAATGTGTTTTTCAGCTTTTATGGAATTATTTTTTAAGAAAACCAGCAGGTATGCCACCACCACCACCACCAAAGGCACTTCTTAGATCTTAAGACAGCAAAAGATGTGGAAATGGGTATTTTCAGAAGTTTATACCCATATAGCTTAGTGACATCATCACATAAGATTGTAATCGACTTCATGCACTATCAGATATTTTGTGACATCTCTGAAAGATCAGCTGATTCAAAACTCCAAGCAGAACTAGGACCAGAGCACCACAGGTTTAGGTATCTTGTAAGTCTAACCACTGCTACAGACTGAAGTGGTTACACCTGGTTGTGCTCTGAATGGAGCTATGGAGGCAGGACCTCATGGACCCATTAATGTCATTGGATTGGCCTTCTCTTTAGAACTCATCCATTGGGGTCTTCCTAGTGTATACATGAAGGAATGACTAGCCCAGCAAGGTCAGGTGACACTGTTAGCTATTGGTGGAACCTCATCTGGAGTCTGGGCATGCTGACTTCCAGGACAGGGGTCTCTCCTGAATAATTCCAGCATGAGGAGAGAGATGAACATGGCATACTCTGGTTCTTCCTGCTGTCCTGGAAGAAGACATGGCTTTGTAGAGCACAGAAATTCTTCAAATATTGAAACATTTGCTGTTGTGTTGACACCATCTCTTCTTTAGGAATTATCTTGGAAAAAAAAAAAAAAAACTAGGGAAAGTTATATTCCATTGACCAGTGATGACCAGCTATTGTTCCTTTTGTCAACAGGCAAGATGATGAATGAAGTTCTGGCAGCTTCCTGTGTCCCAGGCCTTGTAGAAATAAATGAGACGTGCTTCAAAGTTCTAATGTGCATCACATCGGATCTTGTTTAAGGAAGCATTAAAAGGAACCCGCCGTTACCTATTGAGAAGGCTCTGTGCTCTCAGGCATTGTTTCTGATTGAATCCAGAGGTTGCAAGCATGCCTCCCTGTATTACCTGTTGGAGCAGGTTTAATTTTATAAATTTTAAAACAAACTCTATGAGTTTCCAGTTCATAATTGTTCTTTTTGAGGATGCACTCAGATGAACAGTATCGCATCTGTAAGAGATACGCTCTTCCACAGACCCGAATTGATTGGAATATAAATGGCAACAACCTCCATCTGTAGCATCATCCAGTACCCGTGATGGAAAGGGCAGATTGCGAGGAAACCCTTCCGAGGGGGAAAAAGTCACACTGTGTTGGAACTACAGATTAATAGAACCATAGCGTTAGTCAACCACGGCTTTTTTCTTGAACACAACATGCATAGACTGTAGTTCTTGACTGGTGACTTTAATCCATTATGAATCATCTCCTTGGACCTCTCAAAAATTGAAAGTCTTGAGCTTCCATTGAAAAAGCAATGCAGTTTTGAGAAGATCCAGGGTTCAATGTAGTCTTCGGGTTCATTCCAGCCTTCAGTGTCCAGTTATTACAAACAGCAGGTACCCAGGTGGTAGATGAGAACCTAGTGGGAGAGGAAGGAAAGAAACGACAATGAACGGGCATATTACATTGTATTATACACATACTTTATAAGTACATTTCTTATGAGCTTCTTATTCAGGCAGAGATTATAAAAGTTTGCTGCAAGTATCTAGACCAGGATTTGTGTTTTGGAAATTATCAGTGTTCACAATACCTGCAGGGAAAACCAAAAACAATGACAAAAACTCAAATGAGAGCACTCTTTACACCTAAAAGAATATTTTTTATCATTCTTTTGTTTTGGCTCTGTCACAAATTAAAGTGCTTGGCATGTGGTAGTCTGTGGTCTCTTGAAATTGAATCAATGAGAACCTGACACTTTCACAGGATGCTGTCACTTTGGACATTCATAATAAAAATTGAAACTGAGTTTGGTTGGTAGTCATTTACTTTGTCTTGGAGCTCAGCGCATCTTCCATGCTGCACCTTTGCTCTCGGCCAACCCATTTCTCTGGCCCTGTGTCTAGAGAGAGAACTGCACACATGGTTTGGGTCGTTCCGTCTCTTGCCCTGAATTATTGTTGATTTTTAGGTTTGAACAACCATCCTTTGTTATTTGTTGAAAGGCAGAGCTATTTATGAGTGCCCAGGTCATTTTGATTATGCATTCTACAACATGGATTAAAGATAATTCCTCTTCAGAAATAGTATACCTTTGCTTTCTTTGTTTTCTGCCTATATTTCTGTTAAATTGATTATAATATTATTATAATATATTTTGATATTTTTTAGTAAATAAGTCGAAAATTGGAGAAGGTGGTGGGTAACTTGGCCGCAGCTATAGGCTTTTTTTGTTTGACTCTCTGCCCAGTGTTCTAGAGTATATTTTTGCGTATTCCACAATATTCAGGCAAGAAACTTTAAAACTCCAAAGAAATCCAAACCTGTGAGCCTATTCAGATAACTTAGACCTTGCTTGGCACTAAATTTGATAGGAAGGTAAGAAAAGATACCTTTCCTTCTATTCTTTTGTAACTAAAGCTGCGCCTGGCAGAGAGATATGCCACTCATCTAGGTCTATGCTTGGCCACCCCACCTACACCCCCACCAAAAAGGAACAGCCTGGATTTGGGGATTCATATGGACATTCTTAGGCATCTATAAGCAAATGATTTTGGAATTCTTACATTAGAGAAAAAGACAAATAGAAGATTCTGGGGTTCTTTAGATGGGGCAGGAAGAGAAAAAGTAGAAGAGCAAACAAACTTAAAAATAGGATCCTATTTTGGGAACTGAGTCCATGTGGGGTCCTAGCACTTAGCTGGAGGTGTCTGACCGAGGCGAGCTTTCTAAACCCCAAGAGACACCATAGTAAGGGCAGAGGTTGATGCTTTTTGTTCCCTGGATGAATTCCCTTTTCCAAAGCCTCTATCACCCTCTGCCTGAACATCTGGGCAAGTTCTCTTTGTGAATCAGCGTGAATATTTACGGGCACCCCCCTTCTCCCTTCCTTCTGTCTGCAGCAAAGGAAAGCTTTCAAAAAAAAATCTTGAGCTAGACTTTAAAATAATATTAGGTGACTTTGACAAACTGAAGCTCTTTGGTGTGTACACAATTAGAAAGAATCATTGATGTGGGTTGTTTTGGTTTATAAGTAAACGCTGGCCTCTCCCTTGAATTCTAATACCAAAATCTCATTCAAATGAGATTGTCTCAAGCAGTTCCTTTGAGGTTAATAAATTCTTCAGAGAGGAAAAAGCCTGAAACATCTGCTTCAGAATGGTCTCTGCTTGGGAATTGCACATAGATGATTACTTTTATCTAAAGTGATTTGTGTTTTAAATGATTTAAGAATACAAGCAGTTAAGAAAGTGATTGAGTTTGATGCTTTAGAAGAAAGCTTCTTTCCATTCATTATTAGTAATTTTCCTAAATCTACTATTTCTTGATCCAATTTTTTAAATTGGGGAATATTCCACACGATTGTGGCTGGCATCAAATCACATCATTTTTACAGCTGGGCTTTTTCAGAGGGCTGCTTAAGGATTACCAGGAGAGGAGCTTACTGCAGTGTTTAGACTGGGTCATAGTTATTGTTTTATAGATACTTACTGAACTTTTAGTAACTGTGAGAAACTTTATGTTTACTTCTCTTATTTCTGTTCTGAGATATGTATCTCTTTCAAAGCATTTTTGAAAAAGATTTATTTATTTGAGAGTGAAAGAGAGAGACACAGAAAGAGAGTTTGGGGAAGGGCCAGAGAGAGACTCTGAAGCAGACTCTGTGCTGAGTGCAGAGCCCGGCCCAGGGCTCCATCTCACTACCCCAAGATCACGACCTGAGCTGAAACCAAGAGTTGGATGCTTAGCTGACTGCACCACTCAGGCACCTCTCAAAGCATTTTTTTAAGTCTCATAGAAAAAGACTTTACCTGTTGTCAATAAGGAAATAAAATAAAGCTCATTTTCACACATTCTTGTGTTATTGCAAAAATAATTATTTTTTAATCCAAAAATATACAAGCATCAAATGACTCTTATTATAGACAGCTTAGGAAAGAAGATTATAAACTAGAAGAAAATATATATACATTTTATTATCTAAGCTTTTTTTATATACAAGCTCAAACATCGTGCTCAAATATACTTTTTACGAAGACATTATAAATTTTAAAATCCACCAAAGGATCCACATTTCTAGAAATAAATGTGGCTTTCAGATGGCTTAGACTGTCAGTTATGCACAGTTGGGAAGGAGCTTGAATGCACCTTTTATAGATTTTGCCTGGGTGATCGTGGGTGACAGCAAAACTGTTAGTGAGTGGAAGTAATTGCTATTCAGAAGATTTTCTTTAAAATTTCTTATGAAGACTGAGCCACATTCGTGTTTTACATGATTTTAAAAGTCCCTTCATGAAGAGTTGCATTAATATTTAAGAGTCCGTCCCCTCCCATGTCGAGCACATTGAGTAAAGAAGCCATGGCTAACATATCCATTGACACTTCTCTCTTATTACAACGTTCCCATTAGAAGAGTTCTGTGTTGCCTGTGTGGACGTGAGCACACAGACACGCACACACTTCGTGGGACTGGAGGCCATAGCAGGGTGACCAGAATCCGCTCAGGTCACAAAGAAGTGTAACTTCCAAAGCTGTGGCCTGCTGGGGAGACCACGGGGAAGGAGAGGCCAGCCCCGGCTGCTGCGACAAGAACTGGGGGAACAGCCCTGATGATGATGAGATCAGGGCTCTCATCTCTGTGTGAGAGGGCTGGCCATGGCCGAGGCCCCATCTCTTTAATGCCCTCTGACTCTATCCTGCGAGTCTGGCTTTTTATGAGAATGCTGTACTTTTGTCTTCAAATACCAATATTCTTTTGTACATCCAACAAACACATATTTGGTGTTTACTAAATGCCCGGTGCTGTGAGCAGGGGTGGTGCCAGGAGTTAAATAATGCCTGGGCTTATCATCAGGATCTGCCTGTTGAAAAGGAAGACAGATGTGTGTCATATATTAAACAGAAGATGAATGCAGAAGAGCTCACATAGGCAGATAGAAACCACATGTTTCCCTAAAAATGACTATTTTATGAGCTCAACTTTCCACTGTAGAAAAAAAAAAAACAGTCTGTTTCTCTTTTTTGCTATTTTCTAGCCAGTAACAAGTTTATCGTTTATTTGGTTTTCAGAATCGTAGGATTATATTTACTTATATTAGTGAACCACTCCTATGCAAAAGTATAGTATTTCCAAGGACCTACCCAATTTTCAGTGGCCTAGCAGCAATGTTACTTGGGGTAAGATTACAGAAATATGTTCTCAGTGGACATTCCTCACAGCAGATTCTAAACAGGACCCTCTCGTTTTCTAAATCCATAAACATTAGTGAGGAAGCAAAGTACCACCATCCACGAATGCTGCAGTGAATTCAACATGAGAAGTGACAAGCTTCAAATGTAAGTGGATGGAATGAAAAACTCAAACTAATCTCAAGCACAATGACTTTGGCTTTACAGTCTTTGGAAAATTATAAATAGAACACCCGAGACACCATCTCTACTATCAAACCACTAGATCAGAGTTTCTTGAGAGATCTGTCTTATTTAAGAAAAAAAAAAAAAGACAATGGAACAGAGATAGACTATAAGGAGACAGTGGGAAGCAATACAGAGAAAGTTTTTCTTGGCCCACATTTTTTCTGAAGTGAGTTTGAATTTCCTGGGGCCATCTTAACAGTTCACAAACAACAAGGTAGGTTCCCCTAGATCCCTGTAACAGTGAACTGATGCACCCCAGAAGTAGAGTTGACACAAGTGTTTTTGGCCTAGTTATATTGTACTTAGATATATTACCA
Organism: Canis lupus familiaris; assembly: GCF_011100685.1. Taxonomy (NCBI): domain Eukaryota; kingdom Metazoa; phylum Chordata; class Mammalia; order Carnivora; family Canidae; genus Canis; species Canis lupus. Next base: position 45,186,915 of record NC_049222.1, read on the forward strand.
TTAAATCCAAAAGAAGAAAACAAAACCAGTAGAAAACCAGTGAATCGTGGATTTCATTCATCGTTGGCTTGTATCTTTATCTGAGGAAGAAAGATCCATCAAATCTAAGTATGGGAATTTTACCTAACTGAAATATAAGACTTGTGATACATAGATTTGATTTGGAAATTCAAATGTTTCCAAATGATGATGAACATGAGGCCCATGTGGACAATATGTATTACTTCAAATAAAGTGAAGTATTAACTAGGGTAGGTGTTGAACCATCACTAAATCATTTGTTAATTATCCTTTCTTGGACTTCAGCCAAGACATAGCAGTAATATTCCATTCAGCCAAAATTCTACCTACCATCCAATAAAAGCAGTAATTCCTCAGTATTCTTGACCATCAAAATTTTCAAATTAAGTTTCCACAAGATAACATCACAATAAACTATTCCTAGCATAGTGGAGGGTTGAGGCTTCTTTAACAAGCTTCCAGTTTTTAAGGAATTTAAATATATTTCTTAAAGGTATGAAAACAAGTGTTCTGCATATATCCCCAGCAGTCTTTGCTGTTGCAAAAGGCCCTCAGAAGCCTCCCCTTGCTGGTGTGGAGGCGGTGGGCAGCACCAGCCACAGAGCCTGGTGCATCTAGAACCAGCTTCTAACTATGATAGACATGAAGGAAACAGCCACTCTCTCCCCAAGGGCAGGGCAGAGAGGAATTCTACTTAACAGAAGCATGACACTCAGTGTGTTTCAGTTCATCTCTTAAACACTGAGACGCTAAAAACCAGCCCCCCATTTGAGTCATCTACACCTGCATCAGGGAAGCTTCTTCTTCCCATCAGGTTTCTTCCATTGCCCATAGAGAAATGAGATTCTTTGATTCATGTGCATCTCTTCAACTACTCTTAGCTTGCTCTTCAATTTGCTGGTTTTTCATTCCTTTCTCTTGGGTTATTTGTAAGTGCTTGCAGCTGAAGATGCTTCCAAGGCTTTCATAGTGGTTCCCAAATCTGCACGCTAGAATCACCTGAGCAGCTTTAAAAATATATAGATGTTAGATAGATAATAGATAGATAGATGATAGATGCCTATGTCCCTTCCCTACAGATTGTGATTTCTGGGTGTGTGCTGGGTGGGCATTGGGAATTTTAATAGATTCCTGGGGGGATCCTAAGGTTTGGATGAGTTTGGGAACAGCTGGGCTACAGGAAGGAAAGGAAAGGCTTGGTACGCCTAGTCCTGCATCGTAGCTCGGCCTCCTGCCGGTTGTGTGGCTGGTCATTTAACCTTGTTGAGCCCTGGTTTCCTCATCTGTGGCGTGGCAACAATCATGCTGGCAGTTTTCTCCTCTGCATAGGGAAAAATGCCGTTTATGTTAACTGATTAGTGACAGCGCATGTAATGCACTTGTTGCAGGAAGTGGTGGTTGGCATTATTTATCCCCAGAGTACAATCGAGCTTAATGCATTCCCAAGACTTGGAAGCACGCTACAGATGAGTAAGTGGTGTCAGCTTAATGAAAGTGAAAACGAGTAGGATGACAGCCAGGCACCCTGCCCCATGGGAGCTTCCCCGCCTGCCCCGCCCCCAGCCCCCGATAACTGAGTTGTTCATCTATGGCTAGCCTGTTGGAAAGAAATGATATAGCGTTACACTCAGAGATAGGGCTATTGTGTCCATCTGTTTTCCCAGGATGGGGTGAGTCTGCCCAGGGCTTTGGGAACAGGATCTGCCTGGCAGAGCAATCAGAGGAAATCTGGGAAGTGGACACTTTTGAAAGGCTAGCATGGTCCATGAGTTGGTGGCACATTTGCTGATGGCTCCTCACCACAGCCCAAGGCACATCCATAAGGTTAGATGTGAAGGGAAGTAGGGGTGGGGCTGCCATGCGCGCCCCACTCCCCACCCTACCCTAGGCCCTCGCCCATTACAGTCTGATTGTATTTTTCATCTCTTCTCTCCTCCAACCATTCTTATTTATTGCTTTATATTCATCTGAAATAAGCAAAAAGTAACTTCATTCATTTTATTTTTTTAGACATTTTATTTATTTGAGAGAGAGAGAGCATGAGGGGGGCTCAGAGGGAGATGGAGAGGTAAACTCCCTAAGCAGGGAGCCCAATGGGTGGCTTGATCCCAGCACCCCGATTTCATGACCCGAGCAGAAGGCAGATGCCTGCCTAACCGACCAAGCCACCCAGGCGCCCAGGAAAAATTAACTCCTTTTAAAAAAAGAACCACAAACATGAAGCCTGTTGGGATGAAGGTGGTTCCTGCACACAGACCTTGTGGAGGGACAGAAAGCCCATCGCATCTTGCCTAGTGTGACCTTGGGGAAGTATCTTTTGTGGCGGAGGAGAAGGGAGGTCAGTGGTGTGCGTTCCCTCCTGATGGAACCCTAGAAAGGCAGAGTGTCAGAGCTGAGAGGCACCCGAACGAACAGCCATCTGAACCCCAGGGGTTCCTAACAGTGAACACGCTGAAATTATATGCGAGATCATAGATGTACTGAAATGTTCCTTGGATGAGGGCCATGGCTTTGCATCAGATTTGCAAAGAGCTTGGTAATCCTCTAATACTCAGGGACCAAATTTATTAATAAGGAAGCTTGAGAGCCACACTGGCAGCTAGGAGCAGCGTTAGGGGCCAGAGTCAGGGCGACCACACCGTGCTGCGCCCCCCGGCCCCCCAGCTCCAAGCGGGGCTGGAGCAGCCACGGCCTAAACCACAGGTTCAGCCCAGGTCCGGCCACGCTGATGGGGCGCAGAAGGCAGGGCCCATCTCCCCTTAACTGAGGACATCATGTCCCCTGAAGGCACTTGGGAAGAAGGTGGAACCCCCGTAGCTGCGGCAAATTCTCATTATTTTAACCTGCCAGGAGGCATCGTGGGGTCAGAATCCCAGCAGGGATCTGGGCGGGTCTGAAAGAGTTGGGGCCACCTGCTGTGGAGGGTCGGGGTCTCCCTTCGGCTGCAGTAACAGAACACCATCCACCGGGGCCTTATAAAGCACACGTGATCTTCCGTCAGTCCTGGAGCCTGGGCAATCCCAGATCCGGGCGCCGGCACATCTGGGGGCAGGTAAGGGCCAGCTTCTCCTGCCCCGCGCCTGGGGGGGAGGGACCGGCAGGTGGCTCTGGGCCTCTCCGTGCACGAAGGCTCTGCCCTGCCGCGAAGCACCTCCCAGAGGCCTCAGACTCCATCACTCTGGGGATCAGGTTTTCAATTTATGAATCTGGTGGCGGGAGGGGGCCACAAACATTGTCTAGAGCATTAGGCAGAGGCCGAGAGGAAGAAGGATGGTTCGGTGTTTCTTCTCCTTTCTTCTATGTGATTTGGTTTTTGTGTGGGCTCGTTGGCCAAAAAGAGGCCTGGCAGGATGAAAGAATCTGACGACCGACTCTCTTAAACCCTGCCACCAGCAGGACCCCTTAACAATGACAGAGAAAACATAGCCACGCGGGGCTGGCTTGCTGTGGTTGAGCTGCAGGTGGGGGAGTGTGTGGGATCCACTGGGAACACTTATGGGAGAGGCTTGGAGGGCCCCCCCCCCCCGGGAGAGGGTACGATCTAGTGGATCTAGTGCCAACAGCCCAGCTCCCGATCAGTGCCTGCTCCAGCGCGTGCTAGCATCTAACCTTCACCTCCTCGAGCCTTCGTTCCCCTGCTGTAAAGTGGGGACAGCTGTGCCTCCCTAGCGGGATTGTTTGAGGACAAAATGAGAAAATGATTGAAAGTAGTTTCTGCGTCTAACGGATCCCACCTGTGCTGTTGTTGAACGTACTCTGCAGTGTGGAATCATGTCGCTTTAAATTACACTTGATGTCATTAGGAAGGAGGGAATCAGGCCCCATCATTCAAGTCCTGAGGCTCGGATGAAAATAAAAGATCTTGAATGATCGCCTTTTGTTTCCCTTTCATGTCGCACTCATGCGGCTGACCTCCAAACCTTTGATCTGTTTTTTAATTACCCAAGTAAGGAGAATACATTCTTGTTATGAATGATCATAACGAGCACAGAAGTTTGTAGAGTAAAAGGTGACTGACTAGTCCATGTTTTTCTAAACCAACTTGTAATAAACTTTCTAAGTAAAGCCTAGAAAATGTCTGTGATATGCATCTGGGCTTTTTTACATGTCGATAGACCTCGCCTAATATCAGGGTTTTCTTGTGACAAGGGTTTGAGGAATTCTGGGTCAACTTTGCACAGGAAATAGTATTTCCGCAGAGGGTGTTTCCACCTCTGGAAAGCTGGAGTGTCCCAGCAGCTCTGGCATTGTTGGGCGCAAGAGTCTGACTTTGGCAGAAGACATGGGAGGAAGGAGAGGGAGAGATATAGACTGTTCTGGGGGATGGTGTTTCATCATGAAGGCAGAGAATTTGGTGCTACTGTTGCTGGAGCTCAATAGGAAACCATTAGGGGTGTGGTACTGGGGACCAAGGCCAGGCTGACCCCAGAGAGGGCTGGGCTGCTGCTGGCACAGCCTATGCCTTTCTGCAAATTACAGTAGGGGGCCCCTTGGTTCCTATGGTTCACAGCGTGGCAAGAGGAGCAGCACAGCTGCGTTTCAGCTCCTGCTTACCCCCTCACAGGTGCACTTGTGCAGTGCACAACTTATACAACCGTGCTCAGCAGCCCCAGGACAGACCCAGGAGTTCAGCCATTCTACCCCAGCCAGGAAGAACAAAAATAATACCAAAAAGCCAGGATCCTGGTCACTTACACCCAGGTTTTGGACACATGGTGAGATGGAGGAGAAGGTACTGGGAAGATGGAGAGGTTAAGGACATTCCTTTTCAGATCATGGAATGTATCTCCTTCAAGTATCCGAGGCTTTGTGGGTGTTCTCAACTTCTCCAATCCCTCTCCCCTCCCTACTGCTGTTCTCTCAGATTCTTCCATAAGACAAGATCTGCTCACTTCCTCATTCAAAGGCCTTGCCCTTCCTACCCTAACCCTAGAAGCATGACTTTGCTTCCAAGGGCCCCAGAGTGACCTCTTCATGGGTGCAGTTGGAGGAGGCTCATCTAGAGCCTGGCACAGGGGAACACCAAATCTCAGGTCATGGGTACCTGGCCTCATGTTGGGCGGCCTCTGGTATGTGAGGAATAAATGCAGATTTGGGTGCCTCTGAGAGCACCCTTCTCTGTGTCTTGCTCTGTATGTGCCATGTGTTAGTTTCCCTCTGTCCCCACAAGCTACGCCTCTTCTCTTTACATCTTCTCCCCTTCTGTCCCTTATAAGGACACTCGTCATCAGATTTAGAGCCCACCCAGATAATCCAGGATGATCCCATCTAGAAACCATAAAATACATCTGCAAAGACCCTTTTTCCAAATAAGGTGACATTCACAGGTTTCAGAAGTAAGCACACAAACATACCTTTTGGGGCCACTGTGCAATCCACAACACACCATGATCCCAAGCCTGAATTATGTCTGAATGTAATTATCCCCTTTTCCCTAGGGTGGCTGCCAGTGCCTTCATACCAGCCCTGAGTAGAATATGAAGTGTTCTGGAATGTCACTTGAACAATGCTAGGACACCACTGACTACAAAACAGAATTCCATCTAAGGTTCCAAGCTTGTGTCCTTAGGAAAGACCCAAAGATCCTTCGATCTGTGCTTTCCTCCTTACTTTCACCATGTTTCCTAATCCAAATGACCATCCTCCCTTCTCTGAATTATTACAACATCTTCCTCACAGGCTTCCTGCATCTTCCTTTCCATATTGCAAAGGAATTATTCCTGAATGTAAATCTCATTGTGCAAATACACAACACACACAGAGACACCCACACACCTGTTCCCGTTGCTCTTGAGAATGAAGCCCAGATCCCTAAGGAGACCCACACAGGGGGTCACTGTGGTGATCTGGCTCTGTCCACCTGTCCAACCTTCCATTCCATACAAGGCCCAGCTCTCAGACCTCGAGCCACACTGCTGTGCTCTGGGTCTGGGGGAGATGCCCTGCTCTAAGGGCTTTGGCAGCCCATAGTTTTATTTCAAAGGCTCTTAGCTCCTATCATATCAAACATGTTAGGATGCACCCATCTGCTTCATTAAGTATTTTTTGGTGCAAAGATATTTTAAAAGCTTTCGTATTTCAGCTTTTGAAATTATGTGACTACGAGTGACTCCTTTAAGAGGACCACCTCTGGGTGCTTGAGAAGTCTCACAAAGGGAAGGCATCCACACTTGCACTGATTTTAAAAAAAATACAGTAAAATATTTATGACCACTCATTTCTAACTCAAAATGGTGACAAAGTGTTTTTTGTTTGTTTGTTTGCATTTTATTAAACAGCCATTTCAACTTTGTAGGATTCTTTTTTTTTTTCATATCTTGAGGATAGTACATTGTTTTCAGATCTCATAGCTGTCAGGCAGTTAGTACTGAGATCATGGGAATATTGGGTTAGTCAGAGAATGTCTGATACTTAGTCCCAAGGACACTCATTACTCGTGTCACTTGGTACCTCAGGGTCTGTGTTGCTCAAATAAGCACTGGAAGCCTCAGAATGCCTGTTCAGCTTTTGATTGGTAATCTGGACTCTAGCCCCATAAAAAAATAATGTTCAATCATAGACCAAATTGATCATTTTGATTGTTTCTAGAGAAAAGACAAGACTTAAAAGTGATTTGGCTAGGTAATCGTCTTATCAAACTTTGAATGTCCCACTAATAGCATTCTGCTCATTCCTCTAAGCTTGGCCAGCTGGTCCTCCCCTGTGGAAGCTGGTATCATGTGTCCTCTGCATCTTGTTCAATGAATCTTGTTCATTCTAGAAACATTTGTTAAGTTCCTACTAAGCAAAGAACTCTGTGCTTGCTATGGAAGACACTAAAAAGCTGAATGAGGCACAGGGACATGTCCTGGGGATGGTTGGAAGGACCAATGTAATGCTTCTACAAGGGAAGATGCAATCAGTGGCTTACTAGAGGAACAAGTGCTGTGCCGTGGAGAGAAGAGTCAGTGTTTTGAAGGCAGAGGACAGGGATGGAGATGGATTCGTGGAAGGGCTGACATTTCAAGCTGAGCTTTGACAATGGATAGAGGTAGAATGGGCTTCCAAGGTAAGGAAACACCAGAGCAAAAGCAGGGAGAGGGGGACATGCATAGCAGGGAGCAGTAGGGAGCTCTCGGTGAGAAGACAGGGTCCGCGTGTGGAGTAACAGGACTCGTGATCTGAGCACTCGTGATCTATACCTTCTGTCTTCTCCGCCCACCTGGGGGGCAGCGTTTTGTTCATTTGTTTAAGATTTCAACAAAGGTATCAATTCATTTAAAAAAATCATATCTAGGGGCGCCTGGGTGACTCAAGTGGTTAAGCATCCCACTCTTGACTTTGGCTCAGGTCATGATCTCAGGGTCGTGAGATCAAGCTCTGCACTGGGCTCCATGCCCAGTATGGAGTCCGCTTCAGGTTCTCTCTTTCCTTCTGCACCTAACCTTGCTTGCACTCACACGTGCTCTCTCTCTCTCAAATAAATAAGCAAATATTTTTTAAAAGATCATAGCTAACATAGGGCAGGCACTGTCTTGTACCAGAAATGCAACAATGCGCAGAACAAAGTTCCTGATTTCATAGAGCTTTAAATCTAATTGTAAGAGACACATTGATATGATCTCCTAGGTGGTTATAGGTGCTACAAAGAGAACAGTCTAGGGTGGGGGGGAGGGATGGAAAGGCAGGGGGAGGCCATGGCTCATACTTCCTGTGTAGTGGTCAGGGAGGACGTCACTGATGAGGTGACACTGGTTTGACTAGAGATCAGGACGATGTAGGAAATAAGCCAGGGTTGACAGACTGGAAAAGTTAAAGGAGGGGGCGTCTGGCTGGCTCAGTCAGTTGGAGAATGCAACGCTTGATCTTGGAGTTGTGGGTTCGAGTCCCATGTTGGGTGTAGAGATGACTTAAAAATAAAATCCTAAAATAAGAAAAGAAAAGTTAGAGGAGAATAAGTGAAGTTTGCTGTTTGACACCGTTGTGTCTGTTTCTGTGGTTGACAACGTGTGGGTCTCCTTTTCCAATGCCCGAGAACCGTCTTAAATACATCGTTCAGAGTTCAGCTTGGCCGGGAGGCTGTGCTGAGCAGGCCAGAGTGGCCTCGTCATGACACGGGCATTTCTGGGAAGGCTGTTGCCCTCCCGAGTGTGCATCTGCGAGTAACTCCATAGGAGGCCTGACTTCAGAGTCATCCTCATGTGGTCTCAGCTCCATCTCCACCACCAACTAGCTCTGGGCCACCAGACCTGTGGCTGAACCTCGCTGAGCCTATTTTCCCGTCCCCAAAGTGGAGGTCAATAAGGTGAATAGGTATGAAGCCCTCAGCGCAGTGCCTCCTGCAAACGATGTTTGCAGTGGACGTGGCCAGTGCTTGCAGTGAGAGGGCAGTGAGAGCAGTGCCCAGAGGATGCGTGGTCCCGGTTCTGTCTATGGCCCCGGTGCTCGTCCCCCACCCCAACTCCCCAGTGGTCTAGGGCCTCTTTCCTGGAACAGCCTGTGGTATTCCCGAGGCCAAAATAGGACCCTGATCCTTGTATTCCATCCACGGTAAGGATGAAATAAGTGTTCAATGGAGAAGCAAATCACGGACTGTGCTTCAGCTGGAAAGGGCTGTGGAGCAAGTTTTCCAGAAGAGAAAATTATCTTATCAAAGTCTCAGGAAATTAATTTCTTTTTCTCAAATCTGTTTTGACAAATTCTTCGTCATTGCCTTCAAATTCCATTTTTATAATAATTAGAGGAGCATTGCAGAGATCAAGGATAATCAATTTTTTTGTTTTTTAAGAGTAGCTCTGGGTTTTAGCAGTAAAATGTGCCTAGCTTGTAGGGTCTCACATATTTGACCGAAATACACAATGTGGCAGGAGTGGGGACGCAAGTGACAAGAGGCAATTGCCTCTTTCCAATTGTCAGCTTCTAGTTTCTTGCCCTGCCACTGGCCTTGGGGATCTTTAAGATCAGGCTCCCCTTTGAGGGTTTTACTATTTCCCCTACATACAAGGAACTCTGAGATGAAGGGTGGCACGGGAACTCAAGGTACCCTATCATTATTATTTTAACCTCTCCACCACTGAGCCCAACTCAGGGGCAGTGGCCATCAGGGGACAGATGCTGCCTCGCCATATGGGGACCCCGGCTTGAAACAGAGAATCTGATCGCTAGACAGGCCAGGCCTTATGACTGCCTCTCGAGGACAGCCTTTAGGGAAACAGAGGGGCCCTTTTCCAGCCAGTGTCTGAGTATCTTAGGAGCTCATCATCCAAGAGGCCATGATGATCTTTTCGCTCAAGCCCGAATGATCACAGTCATATGTTAACCAAAACTCTGACAAGGCTCTGACTTATGGTGAGAGAGCTGTTGCTCATTTCTGGACCAGTCATCGGAATGTTTACACAAGATGTTGAGCAAAGGCAGCGTTCTCTAGTTTGCCATCCTTTGTGCAGCGTGCTTCCGTTGTGCATGCATCACTTAGGATGTGGATGTGTGCAGGGAATGGACGTGCAGAGTGGCTCCTCATCCCCAGAAAGGCCAAGCTCCTCCCCTCCTTTCCCTGAACAAAGCCTGCTAGTATGTTAGGGACTGAGCAAGAACCCGGGGATTTATAATCCTCCGAGAAGGCTGAAAACCTGGCTTTTAGTCAAAATCAAGAAAAAAATGCTGATTGAATTTCACATTTTCCTTTTGTATTGAGTCATCCTGGTTTGCAGAGATATTGGGAAATCAGGAAGTGGGAGGAGAGGAGACATAAGGGGGCCTCAGTCGTGGCTGTTGGAATAATCAGTCAGCCACGGACACAGCAGCCTGAATACAGTGTTTTCATGCATTAGCCTTCTGACAACTTTGATTAAGAAGTTCCACCATCTTGGGGTGTCTGGGTGGCTCCATTGGGTAAGCATCCGACTCTTGATTTCAGCTCAGATCATGATCTCAGGGTCGTGAGATTGAGCCCGGTGTAGGGCTCCCTGCCTAGTGCAGAATCTGCTTGTCCCTCTCCCTCTGCTCCTCCTGTACCCCCATCAAAGGAATAAATAACTTTTTCTTTTTTTTAAAAAAAAAAGGAGGTTCCACCATCTAGAGAGAACCAGCCTACTGGCTGGTATGGTTTCCAGAGCATAAATACACACACCAATTTAATGCTATTATTCTTGTGGAGCCAAACTGTCCAGAGAGGTCACCCTAGTCAAACCCGCCTTTATCCATGTCCTTTTTCACATCTTAACCAGCAACCTCTGGAGAGGGCAAGTGAGGTGTGCTCCTCCAGGTCACAGGCTCAGTGAGACCACTGATCCTCAGTATTCAAGACCTCGGTAAAAATCTAAATGGCCTCAACAAGTTTATAAAACATTGCCACAGATCCAGAATGAAATTCCTTGGGCCAAATGCCAGGCGGTCAGTGGCTTTGAAACAGTCCCCCTGCTACCATCCCAAGGGAGAGAACAGAGCACATAGGCAGCTAGAAGAGGGTGTGGGACCACCTAGGGTAAGTGGCCTCAGTAGAGACCAGCCCCTTGCAGAAGTAGATTCAAGGGTCGAGGTCACCAGTACTGGGGCTTTCCTCTGAAAGGATGTACCCCTCTCCCCCTCCAGCCTTCACCCACACCCAACTAGGGACACACACACAAGGAATAGACCTTCCTTGTGGAGGTACTTTCTGTATGGCAGGCATCACAGAAGGTGATTTCTATACATTTTCTCACTTAATCCTCACAACAGATCTACCAAGTGTTCTCTCTCATCTGTGCGATAGAATTTAGAAAGATAGGGCAGCTTGCCCAATGTCATGGTTAGTTTAAGTGGTAGGGCTGGACCTGGAGCTGAGCCCCACATCTGTCTACCTACCTATCTACCCACCTACCAGCATCACCCAGACAGAGACTGAGAGAAGGACAGATAAACACATGAAGGTTTCAGGTTCCCTGGTCAGAGCCAGGGCCGGTCAGGAGCTGGGTAAGGCTTTCATGTGCTTGGGCAAGTTCCCAGCCAGGATTAACTCCCCTTTTTTCCTGAGATGCCATATATTTTGGCAGTCTGGTAAAGGAAATGATGAATATGCTGTTGGTTTAAAAAAAGAAAGAAAGGTCAAATCCAATGAATCATTGGAAGCCCTTTATCACTCTGGGGTTTCCAGCTTCAGGATTGCCGATAACTTGTCCTGCATCTTGAAGCTGACTTTGGCTAGACAGAAATGTAGCCCAAGAACTCCATATTAGGCTTTAGATGCTGCAGTTTTTGAGGGAGGTGCTCTGGGAGGAGCCAGGAACTAAAGTCTCCAATGGGATGTCTGATCTCATTCCTCTGGTAGGCAGGCCATTGTGGGGATTATGCCCCTAAAACCAAGAGTGCTCAAAAGTTGAGAGCTGAATGAGGTAGGTAGGGGTGGAATGAAGGGGCAGGAAAAATTCCTAGTACCATACGGGTCATTTATTCAACCTTCAACAGATAATTATTGCAGCACTGAGTACAAGCACCTGCCCACATAGGATGCATGCTCGGCGACATGCATGATCTATATGCTCTAAGACAGAAAGCCGCAAGGAAATGGCCAACATCATTTCAGTTGTAATAAATGTAATGATGAGAGTGAGAGTCTGAAGGAGAGAATTTGGGGGCGACAAGAGAGAAAGGAATGTATTGCCAGGGAAAAGCTCTCCCTAAGGAGGTGACATTCCGGCTGAGTCTGAAGACGCTGTGCATTGCAGGTGCCCGGGCAGCCCCTAAGGAGTGGGAGCAGAAGGCTGTCATTCTATCACCACGGCTGGCGCCACCCGGAGGGGAGACCGAAGGAGACCAAGTGCAGAAGCAGGGAGTCCAGCTCAGAGGCTCTCCCTCCTAGGTCAGGGGAACTCTGCAAAGATGACACAACTGGACATGAGAGAGGGGGTATATGTTTTTGGAGGAAGCCTTAGCAGGACTTTGTTGGGTGGCCTGGGTATGAGGAGGTGGAGAGGGAGGAGTCAAGGACCACTCAGGAATTTCTGACTGGATAGACATTTCCTAGATGGGGAATGTAGTTGTCAAAGCAAAGGGGCCCTTGGGTGCCTGTATAGGGTCCTAAAGAGCCAGGGGAAGAGAGAGCAGGGAACACTGGCAGGTGCACTGGTCACGGGTGATATGGGGAAAAGCAGAGATGGGAGTTCTTGTAAGGATTAATCCAATGAGGATGTGAGATAAAGCCGTTGGCACAGTGCTGGGAGTATCGTAATGACTCATGAACGGGAGCTGTTATTTCATTAGGAACAGGCCAGATCCCTAATAAGAGCCAGGATAAAACAGACAGAACAGGAAAGGACATGAGGCTGGCAGGGCAAGGCTGGGGGGCCCTATAAATGCTGTATGTCCTCTTAGGGTCACCAAGGGAAAACTAAGAAACAGTGTAAGGAGGGAGTGGATTTCCATCCCTGAAAACCTGCAAGGTGGGACATAGACAGTGGTTGATCTGTCCTTGGGGGTTCATGTATCCTCCAGGCTCAAAGCATGGGCTGGAAGCTTCTAGATCTCTGACTCTTGACTGCAGCAGCATTTGAACACAGTGCCTAGCTTGGCTCCGAGGTCCTCAGGCACCTGACCACTGGCATCGGCAAGCAGTTGCCCTCGCACCACCCCGTGTCTGCTCTCTGTCCCCTGCAGGAGGGGGGCCCTGCCGTGCCCTGGTGGCTCTGGCCGTTCTCCATCCCGCCTGGTCCCCCCAAGCCCTCTGCCTCGCCCAGTTCAGCCGGGCCACACACACAGTGTGGTGAGGACACAACAATGAGACAATAAGCAAACGAGAGCTGGGGCCCGGATGTTTCTCTGTGACCCCAAATTCCTTCTGTTCCCAAACACTCAGTTTTAAACATTTGCTTTTTAAAACTTCTAGATTCAAAGTGGCACTTGAGCTGAAATCTTTGCTCTCAAAGTAGCTTTCCACGGACGTGAAACGGGCATCTGACCTCAGTAAGCGCAGTGCAGCCAGACGTCATCACAGAGGGCTAATGGTCATCCTTGGTAGCACTTGTCTCCCTGCCAGAAAATGGGGATTATCACGTTTATCCATTTCAGAGGATGTGCGCTGTAATCACTGAAAGCTAAATGTTTTTTTAAAAAAAAATGAACTTGAGTTTTCCCTACGGGTGCTTTTTATTTTTTTTTGATTTAAATTTTAGTTAACGCACAGTGCAATAGTGACTTGCTGAATTCAGTAGGATTCAGTGATTCATCACTTACTACAATGCCCAGTGCAGATCCAGTCCCAGGCCTTGCTTCCTGCCCATCCCCCACTTACCCCCTCCCCTCACCCCCAGCGACCCTCAGTTTGTTCTCTTTTGTGAAGAGTCTCTTATGGTTTGTTTCCCTCTCTCCTTTTCTCCCCCTCCCTCTATGTTCATCGGTTTCGTTTCTTAGATTCCACATATGAATGAGATCATATGGTATTTGTCTTTCTCTGACTTATTTTGCTAAGCATAATATATTCTCGTTCCATCCATGTTGTTGCAAATGGCAAGATTTCATTCTTTTGATGGCTGAGTGACATTTCATAATATATATACCTCATCTTCTTTATCCATTCATCAAATCCATTCATCTTCTTTATCCATTCATCAAATGAGGGACATTTGGGCTCTCTCAATAGTCTACTGTTGTTGCTAATGCTGCTATAAACACTGGGGTGCGTGTGACCCTTCAAATCAGTATTTTTGTATCCTTCGGGTAAATACCTACTAGTGCAGTGGCTGGATCATGGGGTAGCTCTATTTTTAACTTTTTGAGGAATCTCCATAGTGTTCTCCAGAGTGGCTGCCCCTGTGTGCATTTTTTTTTTTTTAAGATTCTATTTATTTATTCACGAGAGACACAGGGGCAGAGACACAGGAAGAGAGAAGCAGGCTCCATGCAGGAAGCCCGACATAGGACTAGATCCCGGGTCTCCAGGGTCAGGCCCTGGGCCGAAGGTGGCGCTAAACCGCTGAGCCACCCGGGCTGCCCCCTGTGTGCATTTCTATAGGTGCTTTTTACCTACAGACTATTTACTCCCTCTAATACATGCACACTCATGTGCACATGCACACTGTCCTCCCTTCTCATGAGACCACAAATACTTCCACGAGGTTCCCTAGCAGTCCTAACAAAAATGGCTCACGATGGCCGTGATATCACAGAAACAAAGGCCGATGTTGCAAGCTTTAAGTAATGTGTTCCTGACTTTCAAAGCTTCCCACTTATCACTTTCCCTTTCAAGTTTTCCATCTCGGGCATATCAAGATCTGAAGAGATGTCTCAGAGAAGCCACTGGCAAATATGATGCGTGGCTTCTGTTTTCACATTTGGGACCTTCCCAGGCCCCAGGAGGAAGGTGGGAAAGCACCCAGGTTGCCCCGTCTTCTGGCCCATCCTTACCAGCAAAGAAAGCCCAGCCTGCGTGGAGGTCCGGGGCCCACCCTACCCTGCTGCCCTGCCCTGCTTTGCCCTGGATTCCTCCACCTTCAAAGCCTGGGGAGTCAGGCCAGGCAGGAGGGTTTGTGGCCTGCTCCACACAAGGGATGTTAGAGGAGTCACCAGCCTCCCCTGCCCCTGTGAGGGGGAGAATGAGAGCCTTCCTGAAGGTTCTGCACACCCTTCATGCACACCCATTGCCCAAAGACTTGTGTGTCAGAGGCACACTCTCAATGGCCACCAAGAGAGCCTGAGAGAGGTTTCACAAAATCATACCTGCGCTGGGCGGGGGGTGCATTTTCCCAATGCTCTGAGGGCAGCTCGTCTCATTTGTTCCCACCCAAGTGTCCTCGATGGCAAAGAAGAAAAGCAAATTGCCATCCCCCTCGGGCTGAGGGCACAGCAGCGGCCAGTCACAAGCACAGAAATATCTTGTGGGTTTGTTTGTTTTTTAAGATTTTATTTATTTATGAAAGACACAGAGAGAGGCAGAGACACAGGCAGAGGGAGAAGCAGGGTCCCTGCGGGGAGCCCTGTGTGGGACTCGATCCCAGGACTCCCGGATCAGGCCCCGAGCCCAAGGCAGACACTCAACCACTGAGCCACCCAGGTGCCCATGAAAGATCTTGTCTTACCACAAAACTGTGTGATGATGAGAACATGTGCAGACTTTGCACTCTAGTCCAACATACCGGTGTGTTTCAATCCACTAGCCGTGGCTGGCGCTTTGTCAAACCACTGGGCTCTCGACTACAGCTCCTCCTCTGAGGCTCCGGGAGAATGTTGGGTGTGTCGGAGGCACGTGGACCGCGTGGCCGGGTTGCACGTGGGGGGATCCCGAGCCCTCTCGGGCTGCGGGGCCTCCGGGCAGCTGGCGCAGTGGTTTGCACCCTGGGCCCCTGGGCCTTCCAGCTCCTCGCTCGCCATCTGCCCGTCCGTCTTCCCCAACCTCACCATCCTGCCAGTATCTCCACTCGCCCCTGGGTGTTTCCCCAGCTCCCACTGTCCAATCTGTGGGAAAGTGAGACAGATCATTATCTCTCCGCTGCCTTTTCCGTCTTGCTTCTCCCGAGACCACTCAGCCCTTGCGACTTTCCTGCCAGTTTCCCAGCTTTGTGGCTGTTTGCGCGGGCAGAGGCGGGGCCCTAACCAGACAAGCCAACAAGCAAACACACACAGGGCCCTTGGAGCTGCTGCTGAGGTTCCCAGCGGCATCCCTCCCGCTGGTGGCCACGTGTGTAAGAGTAGGTGTCGGGCAGCCCCGTGGCTCGGCGGTGTAGCACCTGCCTTCGGCCCAGGGCCTGATCCTGGGGACCCGGGATTGAGTCCCGCATCGGGCTCCCTGCATGGAGCCTGCTACTCCCTCTGCCTGTGTCTCTGCCTCTCTCTCTCTCTCTCTCTCGAATAAATAAATAAAGTCTTAAAAAAAAGAGAGAGAGAGAGATGTCACCTCCGTCCCGAGGGCCGGTACGGGGCAGTTAGAGGGAATTGGGAACAGCCGCAGGAACCCACCTGGAAACCGCCCCTTCCTCCTCTCCAGCATCCTGTGGGGAAGGCAGGCTCCCCACGCTCATGGAGGGGATCCAACCTGCACCCCGTGATTTGACGGACTCTTCCAAAACTGAGTTGGTTCAAGCCTCTTATGCACAGCATGCTAAAGAAGTGTGTGGTTGCTAACATTGCAATTTAGCAGGTGATGTCTCCAGTGACGGTGAAAAATGTAGGGATAAGGTTCTTCTTAGCTGAAGTAGAAGATGTGCAGGAATCCCGGATGCCAGAAGCATCCTGGTGTTTGTTTTTTTTAAAGTGGTGTCCTGCCCCTCATCTAAGAGTCTTACAAATGTGGATAGTAGTGACAGTACTAAGCACTACAAGTACTTCCCATGCGCTTCTCCCCTTGCTAAGAGGCTGCCTGCAACCCACTACCTGGTACTCTTCACACCCTCTGAAGTAAATTCTTATGACCCCATTTTGCAGATGGCTTAAGGGGGCTTATGAACTTCCCCAAAGTCACTTGGCTTCAAAGCAGCAGAGCCAATATCCAAATCCTGGTCCCTCAGGCTCAGAAGCTCCGCTGTGTTACACACACAAACCTACTCTCACTTCCTTCTCTGCAGAAAATTTGCTTTTCTTCATGATAAGGAACAATATCTAAAACCAACAAAGACCCCACCAGAATTCTGAAATCACATTTATCTTTGTGGTCAGTAGTGTATTTCCAGTGTTTTATTATTTTATATTTGGGGAATGTATTTAGTGAGGCCCTGTGTTCATTTTTTTCTGCTGGAGGTTACCTTGCCTCTTAGCAGTTAGAATTATTTCTTATAAGGAGATATTTACATCTATAATTTAGCCACTATATCCTCTGGATTAATTTTATTAGTTCCCAAAAGCTGCAGTGACACAACCAAGTCAAATGAAGGCCGTTGTCAACATCTTTATAAAGGACTACCTCAAGAGGGAGCTCCTTGCAAGCCTTAGGTTTATTTGGTTCTTCAGGCCTGAAACTTGGTTTTAAACATATTTTCAGATTTAAATCCAGAGAAGAGTGGTGTTTGCCAGAACGATTGAGAGGGCCCAAAATGGGTGAAGAGGATCAAGAAGTGCAAGCTCCCAGTTATAAAATAAATAAGCCATGGGGATGTAATGTACGGCATGGGCAGTGCAGTCAGTGATACTGTATTCACGTTGTATGGTGACAGATGGTAACTAGACTATTGTGGTGATCAGCCTCCAATGTATATAAATACTGATTCCTTATGTTATACACATGAAACAGAAAAGTGAGTGTTAATTATACGTCAATTAAAAAAAATGTTTTTTTCCAGAGAATGGATTGCGATCCTATAGGAAGTTCATGGAAGAGGTATGAGGAAACAAAATAGAAGTGCAGGGATTTGAATTCTTAGAATGGAGGCCATGAAGATCCAGGGATCTACAGATCTACAATCTACAGAAATTACTAGAAAGGAAACTTGATGAGAAAACTTCTATAATTCTCTTAGTATGTAGAATCACAGTTCTAAGGTAGGCAGGGTGAATTGCCTTTATTGTAAAATACTTTGGGGAGGAGGCAGTAGAGAGGTGGGAGGCAGGATTCTCAGTTTTCCTCAATAGCCATCCATATACGTGGTTTGATGTACTAATTTGGTATCCCAAGGCAGAGAGTGTGAGGGCATTTGTTTTTGTTCTTTATAAAAATCATATTAGCTCTTCTGAAGAAAATGTAGAGGCACAGCTAAAAAGTCAGGAGAGAAATGAGAATGGAATTCTAAAAAGAAACAATTATTCTAGAAAAAGTATAAACGGTGGAGCAGAGGAATTAAAAAAAATAGTTGGAACAAATAGAAAACAAATCAGAGTAGCAGATTTAAATTCAATCATATGCATAATGAATATTAAGTGTAATTGGACTAAATATTCCAATTTAAAGGCAGAGATTGTTAGAATGGAAAAAAGAAAGACTCAAAGATACTCTATCTTTAAATATAAATATGGGTAGGTTGAAGATAAAAAGATGAAGCATATTCTACAAACAGTATGCTTTAGAAAACTGGAGTGGCCATACTAATGCAAGATAATAGACTTCAGAATCATAAATATCACCAGGAATAAGAGGGACAATTTTCCAGGTACACATCACAATCATACCTAGTATGTGATACCTAGTAATAGAGCTTAAAATACATGAAGAAAATATTGACAGAATTTAAGAGAGAAATAACCCTACAACTGTAATTGGGGATTTTAACATTTTTCCGTCAGTAATTCATAGAATAACCTGACAAAAAAAGCATTTCCATTCATCTAGATGGGCCATCCACTGGGGGATGGAGCTGGAGTCAGCCAGTGGATGCTCTACTCACAAGAGGTTTCTATTTAATTTTCTTGACTAATGAAGAAGCAGCTGTGTCAGTGTCCTTTGTTACATGAAGGATGCCTTGAGATTGATTATAATTGCTGTGAGAGTGAACCTGAGGTCTTTACCTTGGCAAGTGAGCTGCAGAAGATCTCCTCTCCATCCGCACACTTGAGATCAACCCCGTAGTCTAGACAGGGTGTATTTCTAGTGAACAGAGTAAATTGCTTCTGCCCAAATAAGGCAAGGCCCCTTTCTCCAAGGAGCATTCTGTAACTACTAGAACCCAGGCTGTCAGGGAAGTGGACTCCTTGGAGGACCCTCCATGCTGAATGTTTGATTATGCTGATGAGCCCTTGAGTGTCGAACTGGAGTTTTACCTACACAGTTAAGTGACACTTAAAATCACAGACCCATTATCTTATAGCCACTCACTTCAAGATCCAGACTGTTGCTGGAGGAGCTGCTTAATAAGATTATGGCACACGAGGAGCAGCCTCATGCTCCTGGCTTCAGGCAGATGCCGCCACCCCCTCCCCTGTCACTTGCCCATTCTCGGCTTAGCCATCTCCTGAGAAGGGACATTTTCCATTTCCTAGAGTGATCAGCTGAACAGTTTCCCCAGAAATTATGGATTCAAAAACTGTGGATACTGTATCAGGAAAATACAGAGTAGTTATTTAGGTTAAAGCATCGTATGCTTCTGTATCAGTTAAGACACGTGTGGCTGTGGAGACCGGACCCTCTGGACTGGTCTGGAAATAATCCTTATTTCTGAGTTAATGTTTTCTTAGTTCAATTTAAAGCTTATTCCTTTGTATTCTAACTTAAAAGGAGCTGGAAAATAGAAGATCTCCTGTTATTCAACTCTATGGAATAGATGGGAATAAGGGCACACAAGCTTAAGCTGAACTAAGAAGCCAATTGAAGAAATTGTGCATATTTGGTGATTTGGGAGGAAATATCCAAGATCAAAATATTATGCTTTGATAGGCAAGGGAAGAAGATCTAAAATGTATTGAATAAACAGGGAGCTGATTTGCAATGAGCTTTCATCTCATCTAACCAGTAATACACATTATGTATGATTCTACCCAGAGCAGGAGAAAGTCAGAAAAACATCAGGGACTAATCCATGGAAAACAGATAAGACTAAGTACTCAGGCTAATCTATGGCATCATTCAACTTACCCTGCCCTGAGACACTCAGGTGCCCAAGTCAATTCTTTTATTTTTAGAATCGAGATTGTGATAAATGCAGTATTTGTTTCTTTTGTACAGTACACTTGGCATCTACTGTTCTTTCCATCTGGTTTCCTCAGATAGGTCCGTAACTCTACCTGATGCCAAAGAAAGCCTTTGTGTTTCCCTTAAATCCTTACTGGTCCCAGTGGTGGGTCCCCAGATGGAATATGGCATTTTCCCATTTTGCCTTTCGTGAAAAAAATAGAACCTGAAAGAAAGTCTTTTCACTCTAGCCTCCTGAAAGGCTCTACCGTTTCCCCCAAACTTTTAGTATTACCTAGATAATGAATGGGGGATGAAGGGGGAGCTGATGGTATCATTTCAGAAATAATCTGATCAATCACCTAAATTAGTTACTCCTCTTCTAATGATTTAATTACATTTTCCAAAGAGGAGAAAGACATTGGGAGCCCACTTATTTTTCTATAATAGATGTAAGAAAGGAGAAAATGGCAAAAAAAAAATTTTTTTTTTACCTCTTCCCTTCCAAGTGTTTAATGTGTCAAGAATCATGGCACTTGGAGCCTGGGTGGCTCTTTAGTTAGGTGACTGACTCTTGGTTTCAGCTCAGGTCATGATCTCAGAGTCCTGAGATAGAGCCCTATGTTGGGCTCCGCACTCAGTCTGTTTGAGATTCTTTCTCTTCCTCTCCCTCTGCCCCCCCACCTCATACTTGTGCACACATGTGCCACTCACTCTCTTTCTTTCTCAAAGAGAAAAAAAAAATTATGGCACTTTACTCGAAAAAGAGCACAGGACTCAAGTCAAAGAGGTCACTTACTAATTTTGTGACTTTGGTTCTCTTCTGAGCCTCAGTTTCCTGACCTGTAGACTGAGAGGTTCAGACCTTTCCTCTCTGTGTCTTGAAGGTACAGGAGGAGGCCCTGCTACAGGTGAGAGGCCCATGCAGGTGACCGGCTTGGGGGACAGTGGAGCTGTCAGACAGTCCTATCCTATTTATTAGTCTTCATTATAATCTGGAGCTCTCCTTTCCAGCTATTTAGGCCTT
Organism: Canis lupus familiaris; assembly: GCF_011100685.1. Taxonomy (NCBI): domain Eukaryota; kingdom Metazoa; phylum Chordata; class Mammalia; order Carnivora; family Canidae; genus Canis; species Canis lupus. The sequence goes on from NC_049222.1 coordinate 45,207,440, forward strand.
CTTGTTACCCATTTTTCCTTTCCCTGAGTTCAGGCCATAATTCCCACTATAACATCTTCCTACTTTTCTTCTTTCTATTTGTTCTTTTACTCGACTGGTCAACTACCATGTTTTTCATTATTTACCTTATGCCCAGCGACAAATGTGAAGATTTTATCTCCAAAATGATCTTTAAACACTTCACAGTACCTTCCTATTTTAAGGAATGAATTCTTTCTCTTTTTAAGATTTTATTTATTCATTTGAGAGAGAGACACAGAGCATGAGTGGGAGGCAGAGGGAGAGGGAGAAGCAGACTCCCGACTGAGCAAGGAGCCCGATGTGGGACTTGATCCCAGAACCCTGTGATCATGACCTGAGCAGAAAGCAGATGCTTAACTGACTGAGCCCCCCAGGAGTCCAAAGGCATGAATTCTTCAGGTTCACGTTTCTAATCTTAAGGGTCTATACCTTCGTATTGGGTGCTGAGCACCAGGATTTGAGTTCTGGTTTGGGAACTTGATCTGATGGAAGAATTGAGGAGATTTCTTTCTCCAAGTCCCTTTCTGGGTATGCTGCATACCTCTGCCTTTACCCGCCTCTTTGAACAGTTTGGCAGGACTCCTGCCTCCGGCAACAAACTGTTTTCCAAAGCTCCATTCTCTTTCTTTCTTTCTTTCTCTTTCTTTCTTTCTTCTTTCTTTCTTCCTTTCTTTTTTCTTTCTTTTTCTTTCTTTCTTTCTTTCTTTCTTTCTTTCTTTCTTTCTTTCTTTCTTTCTTTCTTTCTTTCTTTCTTTCTTTTCTTTCTTTTCTTTCTTCTCTTTTTCTCTTTTTCTTTTCCCTCCAGATAAAAATTCCTTGTTAAGGAATTTTAACAACTGATTTATTGCAAGACATTCATTTTGAAAGAAGTTTTATCCTACCTTGTTTCTGTTGTTTTTGTTGTTTTGTTTTTAGTTCAAAGATCTTACTGACTTTGTTAAATGATTCACCAATCAGGGAGCATTGCATCTAGCAAGTAGAGGAGAACCCCGAGGAGTAGTACAAAATGGAAAGTTTTATAGGAAGGGGAATGGAACAAGGAAGTTATTAGTAAAAAACAAGATTGTTTCAAGCAAAATCACCTTCCATTAGGGGGAAGAGCAGTGGGTCTTACTGTGCAGGTGATCACATCTTCCTTTGAGGGATGGAGAGGACCCTTGCAACAAATTACTTTGCTGGTGCTGATCAGAAAGTTCCTGACTGGCCAGTCAATTCTCCATCTCTGGGGGAGGCTGAAACTGCAATTAGTTTAGGTATGAAGCCCCAGTTTGGTGACATAGCCTAAGTGACCCCATTTTAGACCTGTGGTTTTCTTTTTAACACTTACAAATCACAATATTACAATCCACCCCCTAGTCTTCAAACATGCATCCCTTAGAGTGGAACACTCAATAAAAGTCAAAAGTTCCCGACACATGACTAGAATCTCATCTAGTCATCAATCACTATCCAGTCATCATTGTATCTTATGAAAATGTGTCCCAGAGTGAGGCCAGTCAGGTTTGCACACTGCAGAGTGTGCCTTTAGGATTTGCAGGCTTCTTCTGATCTGGTCAGGTTCCCAAAACAGGAGTGGTCTCCGGAATAGAGGCTTCACTCTTGCAGGTATGAAGCCCCAGCCAGAGAAAGAGATGCACAAGGTGAGGTGTTGGGAGAGGGTGCCAAGCTTCTTTAAAAAAAAAAAAAAAAGGTTTTATTTATTTATTCATGAGAGACACACACACACACACACAGAGAGAGAGAGAGAAGAGAGAGAGAGAGAGAGAGGCAGAGGGAGAAGCAGGCTCCATGCAAGGAGCCTGACATGGGACTCGATCCCAGGTCTCCTGGGCCAGGTCCTGGGCTGAAGGTGGTGCTAAACCGCTGAGCCACCCAGGCTGCCCCGGTGCCAAACCTCCATGCCATGCTATCTCCCTGCATCTCCACATGGTGGTCACCAGCCTGGGAGCTCCTCTTCTAGATTATTCTTATATTCTCACATTTGAGGATTGGTGACCCAATTCTTCTTATGAGGATATGTCTCATTGATGTAATTCTAAAACAATTTTAAATCCACAGATTAAGAACATGTGTCTCTTAATGTCACATGTTAAAAGAGACTTCAACTCATTCTGAAATCTATATTGAAGAATGTCTTAAAGCAAAGTTGCAACCGTAGAGCTATATTAACTATAAATTATTCAGGTCTGAGGAGAGTGACCTAGAAAGTCAGATTGGAGGCCCATCCAACCTAGCATTCCTTCTCTGACAAAGGCATCCAGGTTGTTTTGTTGGGCAAGGAAGGGGAGTGTGATCAGTTTGGAAAGATATGTTTTTCCCTCCCTCATGTCAGTCTCAGAATGTCAGGAATGTTTCTCAAAGGTGGATCTGTCAGCATGACCTTTGCTGCCTCCTTCAATTCCTTTTATATCGTATCTGCTACCTCTTGGGACATAAGTTTCATATTTTTTATTATCTGCAGTAGTACAGTACTTCCTCTTTTTGTCCTAAAATTACTCCTTTCAAGCTTCCAGGAGTGTGCCTTTAGGATTTGGAAGCAATGATTTCATCTGCAGTTTCTCTATTCAGTTCCACTCGATCCCAGAGGCTTTGATGGTATCTGCTTGGCCTTTGTCAGGATCGAGAAAGCAAATTTTGCTTTTGAAAATGGAAAATTTTCAAAGGAGCCTTCCTCCATGAGGCAAAGAGTTTCGAAACTAAGGGGGCAGTGATCCTCATTGTGGAGAAGCAGGAACACAACGTGGGGACAGTCGACAAAGGGTTAAGCGTCATGGACAGCATTAGTAGAAGTGAAAAACAGAGCTGATCCAAAACATATAACATATACTCCAAAATAAGCCAGGCTCGCCCCTCTTAATGGGATCACGGAGACATGCCAAATTCTACAGCTAGTCAATTGTATACATATGGTAAAACTTTTCATACCATTCAACGTTTGCTGCCATATGATTTTAATTACGTACAGATTGGGTAGCTGGAAGAAAGCACTGGAATTAAGTAGAATAAAGTTAAACACAAGCCCTTTTATAAGTGGCCCTGGTTTAGGTTAGGATGTATGCAAATGCCTGTGGAGGACCAGAGAGGAATGTGTGGTTTGGGGGGACTCTGGGGATGGGCATGACTCATCTTCAATCTGGGGACCCAGTTGTTTATCTGGAAGGGCAGCGTTTACAGGGGTTATTCTCCTTTTGAAGTTGGAATTTATGCTGATGCTTGCACCTTGTTACTCACATTCTTCCTGCCCCACCACAGTGTTGTTTTTTTTGTTTTGTTTTGTTTTGTTTTGTTTTATTCTGCAAGATGAAATTGCTCTCTGGGCAAACATTGCCTTTAATTTTTTGAAAGGCTGTGGGTTTTCAATATGGCAGATTGGTAGATTTATTTTTTTTTTAATTATTTATTTTTTTAAGATTTTATTTATTTATTCATGAGAGACAGAGAGAGAGAGAAAGAGAGAGAGGTAGAGACACAGGCAGAGGGAGAAGCAGGCCCCATGCAGGGAGCCCGATGTGGGGCTTGGTCCCGGATCCCCAGGATCAGACTCTGGACTGAAGGCATGTGCTAAACCACTGAGCCACCCGGGCTGCCCAGCTTGGTAGATTTAAAACTGTTTTCCCCCAGCCAGACTTTTTCAGTCTGTGCTCCTTGCTTCTCTGGAGCTAATTCTACATAACGAATTTAAAAGTAAGGCTGTTTACTTCATTCAAGAAAAGAAACGGAAAGCAAATTTTGCTTCAGATGGGCCTTGGCTGGGCGGAGGGGAAGCCACTGCTCCTGAACGTGCTCGTCTCAAACTTGAATAGCGTTTCTTTGGTTTTCTCCATAATTTACCATGGCCTTTACTTACCGAACATCTTTTGGATAAACCACTCAGAATCCCAGCTTTCTCTTTTGTGACATGAAGATCCTGACTTACTGAGCTCACTTACTGAGGTTTCCCGGGATTCTTAGGCCTCAGAACCTGACCGATCACAGGCCCTGCAGAGGCTGCTGTGACACCCCCCTCCCCACCCCTTGGAGGAGCAGCGATGGAGCTGGTGTAATAAGGAGTCAAATGATGCCCGGTCTCAGAAGCCTGTCTTATGAGCACATCAGATTGTTTCAAGGAAGGGGCAAGCTCATAGCTATGCCTTTGCCGGTGAAATGGGGATGCCAGGAAGTAAACTGTGAAAGCAGCAGGTAGAGGGCTGGATCAGGCATGTAAGGTTCTTCACCCCCCACCCCTTTCCATGGAAAGGAAGCAGAGCAAGTCGAGAACTTTCACATCATGGGGTGATGAGCTGAGGGAATCCCAGCTGTTGGGCCAGAAAGCATATTCCCCACTGCCGCCACCTCTGGGTGGGCCAAGCACCGGGGATGTCCACCTCTGCCCGCTCCCTGCCCCCCACCCCCACGCTGATCTGAATGGCAACGTCTCCATCCACATTCGCCCACGTCTCTTTGTGAGTATTCGTGAATATTTACACACAGACGCCGTTCTGCAGACAAACCCACTCCGGTCTATCTTTCTATTGTTGGGGCTTTGGCCCAGTAATTTTTCTTGGGAAAGGCACCAATTTTAACCTAGAGGGAGTTGTGTTTCCCCCAGAATAAATGTCTATGGATTGAAATGTCTCAGTTTGGGGGAAATAGCAGAACTATCAATGAGCTGAATGTCGCCACTAGATTATGAATTTCTTAAGGGCAGCTTCCATATCTTGACCTCTTTTGTGGGATAAATGAAGACTAAATGAATGACAAATTAACTTCAGTTAGTTGAAATGGATTTTGTAAATGGACTGTTTAATAATATATTCAGGTATGTAAAAATAATACCTACTAGTCATGCAAGTTAGGTTCTCCATGTTTAAGAAGGAAGGAAGGACGGACGGACGGAGGGAAGGAAGGAAGAAGGAGGAAAGGAAGGAAAGAAGGAGGAAGGAAGGAAGGAATTTGTATTTAATTTCAGGTATGATTCCTCATTTCTTCTTCATATTTATTCCAGTTGCCTTAATATATTGGCCTCAGACAAAGGTAACCACTTCCAGAAACCACATCCATGGAACCACATCCATGGAACCCAGAATCTTAGTTACCGAACTGAAGAAACAAGAGATACTGGAGTTAGCTGCAGGGAACCCTTTGCTGTGCAGGGCAGCCCAGTAAATTTACTTTGTTATGAGTTTGGCAGTCCTTCCCTGTGCTCCTCCTACCTCTACCTCAGTGGGACTGCAGCCCTCTGGGGCCAGGGCTGGGCTCAGCCACCCAGAGAACATCTTTCCTCACAGTGGGGAGGAAACAGTCTTCCAGGAATGAAACAGGGGCTGAGGCAGGACCAAAGGAGTGACTGCTTTGGATGGGAAGTGGCTCCAGTCCCTTGCCCCAGGGGCCCGGTTTTCCTTTGCTGCACTTAGTGTGCCAAGTGGTAGGAGAGGAGCTGGAGAAGTCACAGCTCCTTAAAATATAGGGGCTGTCCTCGGTGTAGCAGAGAGGAGAGACACTTAAATGATTGCAGCACAATATAAGAACTTGCTATGGTAGGGGTATAAATCAAGAATAGGCAGCCCTAAAAAAAGAAGGAAATATTTGTGCCTAGGAGCATCAGGGAAGCTTTACAGAGGTGGGGATATTGGGCAGAGTCTTGAAAAGTGAATAGAGATTTGCTGGGCAGAGACTACTGTTCCAAGTAAAGAAGTGTAAATGGTAAAGAAATTAAGACATGTAGGTATCAAAGAACCTGGCATGTTTTTGGATAGCAAAAAATTCAGCATGGTTAGAATACAGGAAAAATGAATGAGGGGGAGTTCACGGGATATGAGATTGGCACAGCAGATTGCAGCCAAATTGCACTCACCGTGGTCGATTATAATTGCTTATTTACATGTTGATATCTCCTGCCAAAGTATTTACACCTCAAGGTCTGGGAAGGGCTCTTACTACTTTTCTTCAGGTCTTCTGAATCCTACTGTGTGTTTACATTTTTAAGACATCTTTATTGGTAACTTTATTTTTTCCCCAGCTTTATTGAGGTATAATTGATACATAACATTGTGTAAATTTAGAATGTATTGCTTTGATACCTTCATATATTGCAAAATGATCACCAACATAACGTTAGATAACACCTCCATCCCACTGTGCTTTTAAGAGGACCCAATGGATTCTCATGGAATGAATGCATGAGTGGATGTTGGTTGGTATTGGAAGTCATTTGAACCCAAGCTGATGAGCTGATTGGACTACAGACTGGTCACATACTACAGAGACTTGTCTGGACTTCATTTCTTGGGGGAATATAGAGCCACTACATGTTCTAAAACAGAGTGATCTAAACCTGTGTTTGAGGAAGAAATTCTTGCTACAGTGTGAGAGATTGTGGAACCCCTGGGTGGCTCAGTGATTGAGCATCTGCCTTTGGCTCAGGGTGTGATCCCAGAGTCCCGGGATCGAGTCCCACATCAGGCTCCTCGCAGGGAGCCTTCTTTTCCCTCTGCCTATGTCTCTGCCTCTCTCATGAATAAATAAATAAAATCTTAAAAAAAAAATGTAATGTGACAGATTGAGATGTGAGACACCGGAAGTTGGAAGGCCAATTGAAAAATTACTGTAATGGTCTGGAGGAGATATTAGAAGGCTTGAGAGGGTAGAGACTTGAGAGAGATTTATAAAGTAGAATTAGAATCCAGCACCAGTTTGGGTGACCAATGGAATGAGGAGGGAAAATCAATTACTTAGTTGAACAGGTGAAACTAAGTCTGACTTTCAGGTAGATTTATACCCAAAAATTTCAGTGAAGAAGAACCTGACACTTAGGCACTAAACATAATTAGCTTATTGGTGTTTGTTTAGAATAACAAATCTTAGTGAATAAGAGTTGAACCAATAGGATTTCCGTGGGTATGTAATAGAACGAACAGATTTATACAGTGTATGTAATATCAATATTACCTTTATAGTATGCATAATATGCAAATATATAAGTAAAAAGTATATTCTGATGCTGTAAGTATAATCAGGGCTGCCATATGTAGTTTCACAGGTTGTGCACTGCACAACCCTAGAGGGCACCAGTAATAATAGCAACAGATCACCCTGTAAAGCTATTATATATATCCCTCTTATGCTTCAGCACAACATATCCATAGACTGTTGCTTTGAACAACAAATAAATAAGCTAAGATGGGAATTTGATAGACTTGCAAGGTTTAATCATCAGATGGGAGCCCTTCTATGGCCAGATCATTGGTGTTCAATGTGTGGTGGGTGAGTTCAGTGTGTGGTGGGTTAGGGTATCTTTTCATATTGAAAATGAGAGAAGCTTTTCTCCTTTCACGGGATGTGAGAGGTTATGCTCTTATACTCCCGTCTGACAGCAAAGGGAAAACTCACCTTCTTGTTGGCGGTTGTTTTAAGGCTTCACCGTGTGTGACGTGTCCTGTGCCGTGGTGCTCAGTGTTCCTGCCTGCTGTTCAAAGTGAGACTTAGCCCTTCGAAGGGATGAATCCATAGAAGCAGATGAAGAAAATATAATCGCTTATATCCTTTCTCAACAATTATATGTTTCTTAAAATTTGTGTGGATTTTGCTCACATGCTTCAGGGGAAATAGTTTCAAAATGTGACTACCAACCAGAACCGAGGTTTGGCTTGCGCCCAGCTGTGGCCTGTTGGGGCTGGGCTGTCTGACCATGCCAGCCTTTCTCCGGGCTCCGTTAGAAGGTGCAGGAGGCTTTGCAGAATGTGTCAAGGAGGAGTATCTTCCCTGAGGTCGAGCGCCAAGGGCCCATGGAAGAGTCGGGAGCCCCGTGGGTTTCCCAGCAGCCCAGGAGACTCGGCATTCGTAGCCCGGCTCCGCCGACTCGGGCCCTTGGGAGCCTGGCATAGCAGGTGGTGCGCACAGAGCCCCGCGCTTCTCCACACTTGCTCAGCCAGTGGAAGCATGTCAGGCTGCCCCCTCCAGGGCCGTGCATTTATTTTAAAGAATGTTAGAAAGGAAGTATATCACTTGCCATTTCCCTCCCTCTTTGGGCGTGTTTATTGTGATTGGAAATCATTCTAGTCCACATGGTGGTGGCTCCCCCCCCCCCCGCCCCCCGCCCTCTGTGCCCCTATGTTAAACAGCCCTCTGTGCAAATAAACAGAAGGGGGCGAAGCATTTTATTCAGCTGCAGAAACAGGAGCGCAGGGAGAGTCTGGAGAACCAGAATCGCAGAGCCGTGGCTTGTGTCCTCGGCAGTGCGCTTTCTTTCCTCATCCATGGAGCCAGGCCAGGAGGTACAGCAGAGGCCCTTGCCGGGCTGGCTGGGAGCCCAGACCCAGGTACTCTGCTGTAAATGGGACTGCTGGCCCTGGTCTGTTGCTTAGCAGAATTTGCCTGGGGTTTATCTTGACCAAGCCTATTGGGAGAGGAAATGCTGAGCTGCTCTGAACTTGATTAAAACCTAAAGGGAGCATGGGCTTTCATTCTCATTCTCTTTGTCCTACCAGACCTGAAAATAACAAGTAAGTAATTGATCATTGTATTGTTAGTTACAGTTTTAAACAAATGATTTATTTATGTAAATCCCTTTAGTCTAAAAGGAAAAAAAAATCCTGCAGATACAGAAAGCCCCACAAATCAAGTGCATGGGTTTATGAATTACTGTAAGCGGACACCACCCCAGTCAAGGAATAGAAGTTTGCTGCTACCCCACAAGCCTCTTCTGTGTGTCCCACCCCAATCACAGACCCCCCCCCCCACCTCTCCCACAAGTAACCAGTCTTCAGCTGAACTTCTGTGCTAATCCCTTCCTTGCATTTGTTTAACTTTTAATAGTTTTACCACCCAAATGTGCATCTTTAGATTAGAAAATTTAATCTTACCCATTTAAAACTATTGAGTATATCTTTTACTGCTTTTAAAAACTGTATATACTTCCTCCATCCCTGTATAATTACCTGTTGAACAACCTTTAAGTAGAACTTATACTATTTAAGTTAAATTCTACCAACAACACACCCACTTTAGTTATCTTTCTTGTGTGAAATATTATTTTGAGACTTTTTTTCCCCTAAAAAAAGTGGTAACACCTCGTTTTAATTGAAACATAGCAAAACCAAAAAAAAAATTTTTTTTAAAGCTAAGGAGTCAAAAATCTTTTGAATCTAAACCTAGCGATAGAAAAGGTGAAGTTGTCTTGCTGATGTTCAGGGAGAGCTTTTCATTCTACGATACTGTTGATTTTGTGACATGCATGATTATGATATATAATCATTATATTACATATGATCATCTATATTCTTGGACAAAGAATAGAAAACAGCTCATGGCTCTATGCAGAAAGCAAACCAACAACCAAGATCATGAGGTTAGGAATTAAAATGCAAGGGCTCTGGTGTCACAGGGGTCTGACTTTCTGTTCTGGTTCTGCCAATGTATGATGCCAGACAAATCACTCTGCTTCTCTCTGCGCAATGATGATAATTTTTACCAAAGTCAATCTCTCCTTCTCTTATGAAGAACAATTATTTATTAAACTTTTCGCCTTATTGTTAACCCTTGAGAATGTTAGTGAAACCTGAGCCCTTGGTTTAAAACTAAAGATGTGTGAAAAACATAATCAGGAAGCACCAAATACAATTGCATTTACTTGTGAGCACTGATTTTTTTTTAAACTTTGTACTTGGTAATAGCTTATTAGCATTGATAATAACTAAAAAACGGTCAATACTTACAGAATGCCATGTAGTTCACGAAGCACTTCTACATGAACTGTTTAATTTGTTCTTAATAGAATAAATACTCATACCCTAATTATTTCTCCTTTCAACATACGCTCATATTATTTCTTTAGCCATAACCTATAGTAAAGGGGAGCTTATGAAAGACTTTGTTTTTCTGTATAGTTCTGTCACACGTGATGGGTGAGGAAACAAACATCTAGTTGTTATTTTTCTATATATTTTGGGGGGCTATTTATTTTGTGTAGTACCCAGTTCTTGTCATAAGTCTGGGGGCATTTGGTTGGCTTAGATGGTAGAGCATGCGACTCTTGATCTCAGGGTTGTAAGTTTGAGCCCCTGTTGGGTGGAGAGATTACTTAAAAAAAAAAAAAAAAAAACCTCTACTTTATGATCATAAGTCTGTACAAGGGAAAATGTGGAGTAAATAACACACATGATAATCTTGACATCATCGCATGTCATTGCTTGTTAAATGATAAGTATGCTATACCCAAATCACCAAAATAACATAATTAATTTGATGACCCCCACCCCCCACCGTGCTGAGCTACTTCTTGTTGTAGTCACTTAATTCCCATCTCACAGAACCTCACAACGTGAGTGACTCATCTTATTCTATAGGAAGGTCTAATTTCTGTTGCTCTGAATCCTCACTCAAAAAACTGGAGAAAAGGGGACCCCTGGGTGGCTCAGCGCCTGCCTTTGGCCCAGGGCGGGAGTCCCGGGATCCAGTCCCGCATCGGGCTCCTGGCATGGAGCCTGCTTCTCCCTCTGCCTGTGTCTCTGCCTCTCTCTCTCTCTCTCTCTCTCTATCATGAATAAATAAATAAAATCTTAAAAAAAAAAAAAAACTTGAGAAAATACCTCCACATGGCAGTCTGGTGGATTGCCCCAACCCTCAAATGATAAACATGGTACCTAGAATACGTCTGAAGGAAGCTTTAGTAAAAGAAGAGAATATTTCGTAATGATTCTATCCAGATAAGGGAGACTGCAGTAACCTGCCATCCCAAAGGGGTGCTGTTCTTGAGGTAAAGAGCACATGAAGGGCCCCACCTCTGGCTTCCCAGCCCCTGGTCTTCCAGACCCCAGAGGCTCTCTCCTGCCCTCTCCCTTGACGGTGGGAATTCATTCCAGACCTAGCTGGTGCTGGTGGGCCTTCCAGCAGTTTCCACACACCTCACAATCAGGGCTAGATCTGGGTTCCATCTTTTGAGGTTTCATTCCCACTTCTCAAGCCTGCCTTCATTGTACAAACACGGGACTAGTATTGTTCCTTCTCTTGGCTTCAGAGTTTCCTATCCTCTTCCCAACATTTCGGGAGAAGGGACCCCTACCTTGTTTCAATTTCCAGTCCCTGAAACGTCATACCAGTACTTGTCAAGCTTGTCCTAACACTGAGCATGATTAGGTTTGGGCATCCCATCCTTAAGGGAACTTCTCCTTGGTGAGAATTGTTCCCAGCTCCCTCCTGGGCCAGATGCTAACTGATCTCCAGGCAGACACTCACTCCTCTTTGCCCTCACCATTTTGTGTGAACTTCTAATAGGCACTTGTCACTTTGCTCTAAAACTGGAGAGTTTTCACACTTTTTTTCACCACGATGTACAAAAAGAAATATATTTTACACTGCAAACCAGTATATACAGACATATACACTGTTGATAAAGATAAACAGACATAAATCCAAGTGAATTTCCTCACCTGTACCTCATGCATGCTGATATTTTCTATTCTGTGTTGTTCTGTTCTACTTTATTTGTTCATTCATTTATTTTTAATGCTGATCAAGACCCACTAAATTAATTTCATGATCATCAAACAAGTCACAAGCTTCTGTTTGAAAGCTAGTTAATGCACCTGACTCCCCCTGGCCCATCCCTTGTAGACTGTGACCTCACTGCAGGTAGGAAACGAAGTATGTCTATTTCTCTTTGTATATTTGGTGCCTGGCATGCAGCGGATGCTCAGGTAAATATTTGTTGAAGGGAAGAACTCAGCCTGAGTCTTTATTCCCATGTGTATCTACCTTGCCTGGCAATTTTAAAAATTGAGTGAGATCATGTATTTAGTGGAGAGAACACAGGGCTTAGCACCAACAGATGCTCAATTAACATATGTTTCTTTAGGGTTTTCTAGACTAGCCCTCTCTTTAATTCACCATCTGATTGCACTGCAGCTTGTTGGTTTTTTGTTCTCCGTTGTTTTTTTTTTTTTTTTTTTAAGTGTAATGAGGGTTTGAACTCCATTAGCCTAAGGCCTCAGCCAGCTTAAGTACTTTACAACTTTCTGAGTTGCCATGGAGCCAGGGACAAATTACCCTTCAGGAGAGCCTGAAAATATGGGAAGGTCACGAGGGAGAGTCCTTTTTGTCCTACCCTGGCCTGGGACTCATTTCTCCATGAAAAGTAAAGACTTGAGCTTATTAGAATTTCTAAAATGAAAATTACTTCCACGTTTTAAAAGATTATAAAGCAAATTTAAGCTTGCCATGAAATACGGAGTGTTTTGTGAATCGAAAGTCTTCATGGGAGCTCTCACTTCTGAGGCACAACATCTAAGTTAAGTCAGTTGTAGCAGAAAGAGCCCTGGTTGGTGACCCTCTGATTCCATCAGGAGTAACTGGTGGCGGGGCAGCCTCTGCAAATACCATTTCTTCATCTATGAGGAGAATCTCACCTGTCCTCAAAATTCTGTGATCCCAAACACAAACTCTGGAGTCCCTCATTTCATATCCGCTGGAATGTGTTGACCATCGAGGAGATAATATTCCAATTAAATTAAATCTCAGTTGCAGAGTCTGAATCAAGCACGATGCCTAAAACCTTTTCTCTAACAAGTTTCTTGCTAGTGTCCCATAGAAGCTTTAACTGGTGTTTTCCGACCTGAGAGCTAAAGAGTCAGGTTATCTGTTATCTGTATATATTAAGCCTCAGAAATCAAGCTTTTGCATGAATCGTCACAGTAATTTGTTTTGAATTATACTTCATCCTGCCCATGAGATGTGAGCTTTTAATCTAATGTGGTGTGAATTGATAATTCACATGCGGGCGATTTAACAAACCAACCTGTTTTCTTCTAGGACAGAATGGCTCAGAGGATATAATGGAGCTTCTACTTCTAGCAAAATATGAAGTCCGCTCCTCTTCAGCTGTCTGGATTAAATTTAAGAAGGTCAGTGGTGAATTCCATTGCTCCCAGCTGGTACCTGCACATGTTCACAGGTTCTTAATGAGCAGGCCGTCCTGAAGTTAGCAGGGTGATTGGGAACGTCTGACCTGCATGGGACCCCCTATAACTGCCCTGGTTTGAAATTCACAATTTTTTCAGATGTCTAGGAAAAATAAAATACTTGGTGTGGAGAGGTTATCAGAAGCTTCTCATGTGCTTTCTCTAGGCCTTGCTCCCTATGGAGATTCTGATGGAGAAGAAATTCAGGTAATAAGTGGGTTCAACTTAAAAGCTAAGCTCTTCCCCAAAAATGTCAGGAAGGACTCCCTTACCTTTATTGTTTTCAAAATGAACATGTATTCAGCTTCCATACAATGGGGGGGGGGGCAGTAACACGGGGGCTCATATAGAGACTAAAAGAAGCCAAAAAGAAGCAAGAGTCTTCTCTTAGCTTGTTTCTCCCATGCTCATCTCACCCATTGTGTTGACCCTTCCATCAGTCTTGATGACTTACTCTACCTTCCCCAGAAAACAAGATGCTTGTCCCACTGTGTCCCTCTCCTGAGAATGTCCCTGAATGGCTCCCATCTTCCACAGGAGTCAACCCAGCCTCCCAATCTGGCTTTCAAGGGCTCCATGATGCAATCTCCACCCCCGCCCCAGCCTCATCTCTCACATCCCTTTCTCACCCTTGTTCCCATCATGTGTTGGGTCCCTCCGTGTCTTTGCTCTTGTTTTTCTTTACCTGATGTGACCTCCAGCCTCTTCTTTCCCTCCTTCCCTTGCTCTGTTGTGACCTCCAGCCTCTTTCCCTCCCTACCTTGCAAGACTCCCTCATCTGATGGCACCTCTGGGCAGCGCCTTTCTGGGACCCACTGTACCAGGTTGCAGCCTTCTCCATGGCCCCAGCACACACCTCCATCCTGCACTCACCACATCATGTTCATATTACACTTTTACTTTTCTCTCCCTCCTGCTAGTCAACAACTCCCTCACTATTTTTTTTTTTAAGATTTTATTTATTTATTCATGAGAGACACAAAGAGAGAGAGGCAGAGACACAGGCAGAGGGAGAAGCAGGCTCCATGCAGGGAGCCTGATGTGGGACTTGATCCTGGGACTCCAGGATCACACCCTGCGCCAAAAGCCGATGCTCAACCGCTGAGCCACCCAGGCATCCCTCCCTCACTCTTTCTAAAAAAGATTTATTTATTCATTCCTGAGACAGGCAGAGACATAGGCAAAGGGAGAACAGACTCCCTGTGGGGAGCCCAATGTGGGACTCAATCCCAGGACCCCAGGATCACTACCTGAACCAAAGGCAGATACTCAACCACTGAGCCACCCAGGCGTGTCAAGGATTCCCTCACTCTTGAGGTGGTATAGCATAGTGGTCAAGGGCGCAGTCCCTAGAGACTCACTCCCCAGTTTCTAGTCCCAGTTCTATCACTCTCTGTGTTAGACTCCATCTCCTGTCTTACTTCCCTGAAATATTCCAGGGTTTGTGTGGGTCAAGTGCAATAATGCATAGGAAGTACTAGAGACAGTGCCAGGTATGTGGTAAGAGCTATACATACGTTTTGTCTATCACCATTGTTTACTAAAGACTAAGCTCAATGAAACTGTGTGTTTTCCCTTGAAGATTAGTGCCATGCAATTTGCAACAATGATTTGTTGGTAACAGATCTTTTCTGGAAATTTTAGAACATTTGGCTGAAGGAAGCTGAATGGAAATATAATATTTCATAATATCTCAGAGTTTCTTCAGTTATTCTTCATTAAACAGTAAAATTGCCAGGCTAGGAAGGTATCACCACTGCTTTGATTCCAGATGCTTCTAAGCATAGAGGCCTTTTAGAGATCTCTGAGCCCTTTTTAGTTTCCTTTAAAGCCTGTCTTAGTTTGAGCTGCTGTAGCAAAAATGCATAAACTCAATGACTTATACAACACACTTTTATTTCTCACAATTCTAGAGGCCGAGAAGTCCAAGGTCATGGCACCACAGATCTGTGTTTGGCAAGTGCCTGCTTCCTCACAATGTCGCCTTCTCAGTGCTCCCCATACTGTCCAAGGAACAAACTAGCTCTCCCAGGTCTCTTTTGTAAGGACACTAATCCTAATCAGGAGGGCTCCACCCTCAGGACCCAATAACCTCCCAAGGGCTTCCCCTCTTAATACCTTGAGGTTAGGATTTCAATAAAAGAACTTAGAGGCATTCAGACCAAAGCACCCCCCCGCCCTCCGCCCCGACCCCTGCACTTTACAATTCCGTGCCATGTGAAGATGTTTGCTCCTACCATTCTGCTGGTGTTTAACTGGCCATGAATGACCTCCTTAAAAAAAAAAAAAAGCAAAATCTGCCATGTCTTTCCTCACATTTCATTCTCTTTTTCCTTTCTTTCAAGGCTGTCACTGTTGATATCCTGCTGCTCTGTCCCCTCCCCCTCCGCTTCGTCAGGAAGATCTCCCTCTACTCACCTGAGGAGACTTACCTGGTTTCCTTAGCTCCTGGAAGGCAGATCTCTCTCTCCCCACCCACTAGGTGGATTGAGGGCATGCCCAGGAACTCACTACTTTTCTTCCAGTGATATCTTTCTCCTCAGAGAAGTCATGGCAAGTGTGACTTCTAGATTCAAATCTCTAGCCCTGACTCCTTTTCTGAGTTAAAATTGTTGTCTGATCATTTAGCTTGGCGGGAGGATCTTTTCAGTTTCAATGTGACCAACCAACCTTATAGCCCCAACGTCTGCATCCCAATGTCTGTTAGGAGAGATCTCTGAGCCATCTGATCTCATAACTACAGCCAATATGGACATATTCATGTCCTCCATCCCCTTGAAAATGTCACCAAGTTCTTCTCTTTCAGAACACTTTAGATTTGCCTTTATTCTCTATGGTTATTGCCTCCGGCAACATCTTCCACTCTAGATTCCCACCCTGGTGCCCCAATGCAGGACTGAAGTACAATTTTCATATCACCCTCTGCTCAAAAATTGTAAGCAGCTCTTTCTGGCCAGTGATGGATCAAGTCCAAGTTCTTCTGTCTAGACCCCAAAGTGCCATGTAACCTGATCCCAACCTACCATATCTAACGTATTTCCCACACCCTCTCCAGACATTTATGGAATACCTGCTTTCTTCAAGGAATTCACCTGGTTTCTAGAGGAATCAAAGAATGAAGATGGTAGGCTCTCTGCTCTGAGCCCTTCACAGTGAGGTAAAAGATTGGAGGTAGAGAGTTTGCCAGGCACAAAAATTCTAATTATAATATCAGTACATTGTCCAAAGTATAGTAAGTAATATGGGGACTTAGGGAAGAGAATCATCGGTGTAGACATATCCTATGCTGAGCTTTGATAGTCTCTTAAGGCATATCAATGTTTCTGAGCAACAGATCTAAACAATTCTTGGGAATCGAGATTATTCAATAATTTTTTAATAGAAAATATGTAAGTACTTTCCCCCCAAACAAGTTGATTTTTGAGGACGTTTGAGAAGGATGTGCCTTCTTGTCACTATTTGGGAGGGGCTACACTTTGCCTGAATTTCTATTTTTGAACGAGCTCTTTTAAAATGTATTGGTTTTGAATTTTATATAAATATCAAAGTCAAATACTGGGGTAAAATGAAAATAGTCTCCTTGGAGATTAGTTCTTTTCTGTCAAATGCATAAAAAATGACTGGTTTCAGGTAAGGTGAGATTGGTTGTCAATTTTGCGTGCTTTCCATGAAGTGCTCTAGTTTTAAGAGCACCCCTGAGCTGCTTCCTGTGTGATCCTCACAGATAAATTTGAGGTGAAAACTTCTCTGAACTAAAGCTCTGGTAAGAAGAATTCACATCAAGAGAATTCCATTTCTGTGGAATTTCCCAGCCTGTGCTCATGGTCTGACATTCATGAGATTCTGTTGTGTTTGGATGAGAAGAAGAATTCTCTGTGACCTTGAAACTTTTGTTTTGGATGGCTCTTCCTTCCAGTACTTTCTCCTTGCTTCAATGGCTGCCCATGGACCCAAGATAAACCATTTTCCCATGCCTGCTGAGAGAACATAGCTTAAACATTTTATGTTCTCTGTTGCCACACTGTTAGGACTAGCTTCCTAACTTGTGCTGGAAAATTCCAGAAGGTAAATAGTTGGGTATATGTTTTCATGTGTGTCTAACTCACCCTGGGTGCATATACTTTATGTTACCTCTTTGAACTCTAAGAGAGATTTCAAGAGTGCACGTAGGGGTAGATCCCTGGCTTCACACTGAGTCCATTCCTCATTCCAGCCTCACCTGTACGTTTCCCCTCACCTGAAATCTGAGCCAGTAGAGAATAAACAGACAAGTGCCACCCACCCTACCCTATGGGCAGCCCTAGCTTATAAACATGCACATACACACGGGCACTCATACAAGCACACATGTACACACTTGCCTGCAACCATCTGCCCCCAAGCATGCATACACATACTTGAGGGTTTATAAAAGGCTCTCTTCAAACATCCACTGGATGTCTGCCTGGAGAGTCCAAGTATGGAAAGAGACTGTCTGGAGGCACATCTTGAGTAATCTCTGAGTGTTTCTCTCTTTTATTTCTGCACTTCACCCTTCCCCCCTTACCTTAGCCAAGACATATTTCCATGAGTCCTTATTTCTCACGGCTCCTGTCTTTCCTCCTGTCACTGCCTTCTCTTCCTGGTAGAAGTCCAGCTTGAGGTATCCCTCATGCAGATGCTACTGTGATCTGTTTTTCCAGCAATTATTCTGAGCCATCCACACTCTGCCCCTCCCTCTTATAACCAGAGACACTGGCAAGTCCATCGGACCATCAAGGCAAGAGAAAGCTAAGCTCAGGACAGGGAGCCAGCCCTGAGCCCCATCATTAGCTTGTTCTAACCTGTCATGCTCTGATACTAGTAGTTCATGAATGGCCTAAGTCAGGGACCTATATTGTAGCATCAGAGCTCACGGATCTAAAGAGGACCTCATTACCTAACACTCAGTGACCAGTTGTACAACTCTCTGAGGGTATATACAAGACACATGACCCTACGGCCATGTCACATTTTATTTGCCAAATTCAGGCAAGTCACCATGCACAAAAACCATTGGGTAGGTTGCACACACATTTCCATTAATAGTTTTCAATCATTATTGCAGAAAATCTGGGGCCTTGCTAGTAGGGTTCAATTTTAAAATGATGCACAAAAATACAGAAAGAGAAGAGTAAGTAAGCAGAGATGAACATGACAAGAGATTTAGGACAGCAGAAACCTAAAATGAGCCTTGGCCTCCAAAAATACAAAGGATGGTTAGAAGGACTTCTATACTATCTTTAGATGGAAGAAAGTAGGACTGGAGATCACCAAGCAGATTAAATGAGCAAAGGGGTGGCTGGACTAGGAGATCCCTCTAGCCCTGGGAATCAATGTTTCTACCAGATAGATGTAAATGTTCTGTAAGAGGTCAGAAATGTCCAAGGATGTGGAACTAGGAAGATAATTCTAGAGATAGAATTGGCTAGTGATGCATTATCAGTTGTTATTGCTTTTTCACCTAAAATGCTTAATGCTGTTTCCAAAATTACTGAATTTATTCCCAGGACACGATTTATTTTCTGGTAGAATCTGGTTTGTTCAGGGTGCACCACCATTAGCTGATAATACTCTATTTAAATGGCACCTTCCATCTGTGGATTTCAAAGAATTTTATAGGCATCAGTTAGTTCACACGTGTGACTTTGAATTCATCTGGACACCTGGGAAATGGATGGTAAACACTTCCACCCAGGCAAAGCCAGAATACTGAAATGGATGGTCTCCTGGGTGTCCAAGTGCTGGCGGGTGAGACCCTAAAACTGATGCCCAAATGAACTCCAACTTCTTCCCACCATTTCATCCCACCATTCATGTTAGATCTTCTGACATTTAACTATCCAATAAAATGTGAAATTTGGAAGAAATTTCCAGACTGCTAATCTGCGTGTAGATGAAGGGAAAAGCTTGCACATTATAGCCTCCCACTCTGCCCAGTTCTGACTGATACTGACATTTTCATGGTTGAAATCCAAACACTACACACTGCCTTAATTTCCTCTCGATTTGTCCTTTCTCAACCCCCTACCATCCAATGCACACCCTCTTCCCTCCATGAATTCACTTTCTAAAAGTTTTCAATGACCTCCTGCAATTCCAAACGGTATTTCTCAGGTCATTGCCATTGACCTCCCTGATGCTGTGGCCCAAACTATCCTCCTCCTTGAAAATCTCTCTTCCTTTGACTTCTGTGGCCCTGAAATTCCCATTTTCCTTTCACTGCCCTGGTGATATTTCTCTTTGTCATTCTGTGGGCATTCCACAAGGAATTCCACCAGTCGTAGTCTGTGAGCTTCTCTGATCCTCCTGTGGGATCAAGGCTTACCATCCCTTCTCTGCCAGGGATACAGAGAGCTCCCCCTGGTTCCTAGACTGAAAATCTCAGAGATTATATCCATACTTCTTTTTCTTTCCTTTCCTACATCCAGTGGCTGACTGAGTTTATCTTCCCTCTGAAGCAGCTCTTGACACCCACTGTCATCTCAACTCAGGCCCCTAGCACCAAAGCATTCCCCTCCAAACTCTTTGGATCATGCACATTAATAAAATAGGTTCATATATCGACCTCAAATTTTAAAAGATTTTTTTATTTGAGGTATAATTCACTCTTCCAGTTTTCAATTGTTTATATGTTATCTCTCATATTAGTCTATTGGTGTTGCCACAGACTGGGTGGCCTCAAGAACAGAAACTTATTTTTGCACAATTCCAGAGGCCAGAAATCTAAGATCAAAGTGCCATCATGGTTGGTTTCTGGTGAGAGCCCTCTTCCTGGCTTATAGACAGCTACCTTCTCACTGTGTCTTCACATGGCTCTTCTCTGTGTGTGTGCAGGGGTGGGGTGGGGGGGCTAGGGGTGCAGAAGGAGAGAGGAGAAAGAGAGAGATATGGTGTCTCTTCTCTTTTTATTCAGACACCAGTCCTATCAAAATATGGCTCCACCCTTATGAGCTTGTTTAGCCTTTATTACCTCCTATCTTCAAATACAATCACATTAAAGATTAGAGCTTTGGGGCACCTGGCTTAGTCAGTTAAACATCTGTCTTTTGCTCAGGTCCTGATCCTGCTGAAGGGGGAGCCTGCTCCTCCCTCTCCCTCTGCCTGCTACTCATCCGCTTGTGCTCTCCCCTCACCCCAACAAATAACTAAAATAAAATCTTAAAAAAAATGAGGTTAGAGCTTCAGCACATGAACTTGGCAAGGACACCTGTCAGTTGGTGACATAAGCAGTTTCTATTAAACTTTAAAATACATAAAATATGCACTAAAATATGGGAATTTTAAAAATAAATGTAAATAAGAATTCTCATATTTTCTTCCCACTGTCTTAATGGATCACCTTGAGCACATGGGGGAGGACACACCTGTCATTTGAATCCATGGGCCTAGCTGATAACTACAACGTCCTAATGGCTCTGTCTGCCACCAGGCTTCTGCTTTGCCTTCCAATATAACACAGCCTCTGTATCAATCTTTATAAAACTTTGGTTTCTTCTTCCCCCTTCTTTAGAAAACTTTGGTGCTCTGAGTTGCCCAGAGTACAGACCAATTGCCAGCTTGACCTTCGGGGCACTCCATGTCCCACCATGACCTCTACTTCAAGTCATTGTCCTTCCTAATGACTCTCATGGGCCCCTTCCTCCTCATCTGCAGCTCTTGGGCCTCTAGCTTGACTCAGCACCACCTTGCCTAACCCTCCAACATGATCTCCCTCCCTCCCTCCGAAGTTCTGTCCCATATTTTGGTACATGGTCACCTGCTGCTCTGCAGTGTTGCTCATCTTCTCATGGGCGCCATCTTCTTTTTCAGCTGGATTATGAGCTTCAAGAT
Source organism: Canis lupus familiaris (assembly GCF_011100685.1). Lineage (NCBI taxonomy): Eukaryota > Metazoa > Chordata > Mammalia > Carnivora > Canidae > Canis > Canis lupus. Next base: position 45,228,244 of record NC_049222.1, read on the forward strand.
TTCATGGTCCAGGAATTTCTTCTTCATTTCATAGCCTGCTCTGAGCACAGACTTTGAACTGTCCTCTGTCACAGTAGTGCTTCTCAGTCCTCCTCCCAGAGTGGCACAATCTGCAGGGCAGCCTGAGCCATCTCAGAGACAACCAGGGAGGCCTTGTAGGCCATGACTTGCTGATCACACATGTATCCATGGTCTGATCACGTTTGGGATAGGCAGCTTTACACTGCTAATTCCTCAACCTGCTCCAGCTCAGCTTCTTGGAAATGGTACTTCCCAGAAGTTGGTAATATATTCTCCTAAAGATTTAATAGAAGCAAAGTTGGCGGCTTATTGAAAAGAATGCTCCTAACTGCCAACTCAGAGTGCCTTAAATTAATGTTGACAAATGTGAGATTTATTAGTGAAGATCCATCTCTTTAGTGCCTGATGGGGCTCAAGGCGTGCATGTAAATCATTCAGATGACAGTTTTCTGGGCTGAGCACTTGGCATTTACCTGCTACTATTCAGTGCACCTGTTCACAGATGGCAGCACGGGAACGCTGAGGATGATTTGAGATGATGGCCACTCAGGAGCAAAATGACTTCAAAACATGGAAATGCAGGCCTAGAGCTGTCTCCAAATCTTCTTGAATTCCCGTTTAAAACTCATCAGCAAATGCTGACCTGGACTACAATGAAGATATCAGCTTACCTCCTGGACTTTAACTCTGTGGCCCTCGGGCTGCACTGTCACCATCCAGGTTCTGGTGTGTCCCTAGGGACTATCAGTCCTGGGATGGCTGCTAGCTGAGACCCGCCCTTCTTTGTGAAATGAACGTGTGCAGACTGAAAATTAGTTTCTGGGCCCATTTTAGGAGGTAATTGTGCAAAAACCTGAAGTGTTTTAAATTTAAACTACCTATTTCTTCCCCCTATTTACCTGATAAACGTGGCAGAGTTGGTGTATGTCATAATTGAGTTCAGAGTCCACAAATCATTTTGCAGTATGTATTTCAGGTATAATATGGTTCAATGTCCTGAACCAGGATTATCTTGCCAACCCCTGTGAGTGTTACGTGATACCAAGGATGCTACCTGGTACTGGCGTGTCGTGTGCATGATCTGAACGGACCCTATAGGTTCCCATCGGGTGATGTTTTGCAAATGAGTGTATACATGCTGCTATCCTGTAAGGGCTAGTGGGTGAATTTTCTCTGTGTTTCTTCGTACTTTTTCATAGGAGCGCCTGTGTCTCCCACATCGACGCCAAGGGCCAAGCTGGTCAGAGTGACAGATGTGGGGAATGGCCAACGCTGTTCACAGAAATCTCTGCCAGTGGAATATTTCTTTGAAATTTTTGATCCTTTCATTTTCACAAGACACCCACAGAGAAAGAAAGGAAGGAAAGAAGGAGGGGCGGAGAGAGGGAGGGATCGAGGGAAAAAAAAAGAAAGGAAAAAGAATGAAAGGAAGGAAGAAAGGAGGAAGATTTGCAAGCGAGAAAAAAGAAATAAAGAGATGGATCCAGACAGAAGAAAGAAAAGCCTCGAAAGACTCCGCCACAGCACGCCGCCAGCACGCACCTTTCTCGGCCTCCCCGCCCCCACCTTCTCCTCCCCTTCCTTCCCCCCCTCCCCCCCTCCTGCCTTCTTTCCCCCTCCCCTGAAATCCGCATAAAGAAGAGAAAGAAAGAAAGAAAGAAAGAAAGAAAGAAAGAAAAAGAGACCATCTCGCAGTCAAGCCCACCCACTTTTAAAAGGCCGCCTCTCTGAGAAGAGTTTAGCTCAGGCCACACTTTCCCTTCCAGCCTCCACCTTCCACTGGGGCTATTGGCACAGGTCACCGGGACCATTAGAGGCGGCAGCAGGGGACGCTGGCTCTGCTGGCCTTGCTTCCCCTGGCCTTTGCTGAGGCCGGAGTGGGGAATGCCCACGTCAGCTGCCAAATGAAGCATTTTCATAGCCTGAGTCACACAGACAGACTATTGCCTGTGAACACAAAACAGGCAAGTAGAGAACAGAATGCCGATTCTGGAACACAGAGGAAGGATTATTGCTAAGAGCCATTACACACACTCAGGGTCATTCTTAACCCCGTCATTCTGTGATTCTGTTTTGTGTGAGGGTAATGCAAGCTCCCCACGAGTGTGCAAGTGTTGTCCCCTTCTCACTGTTTTCTCTCAACCCTGCTTTGAAGCACAGTGGTACAAACCAGCACGAAGCTTGGCAAGTCTGTGTTCATCACTGGGGTTTAACTAAAATACACTGAGCCTTGCAGAAACTTGTGGTTTGGAGTAATGGAAAGTTTAGGGAATCAGAAACATAGACTGATCCCAGGGAAAAAGGTCCAATTTCCCCTCCAGCACTGGATTTCTTTGCCTTCCATTTCCTCCCAGATTATAGTTCCTTCCCTCTCAAACATGTCAATTATTTTTCTAAGAAAGGATTCATCAATTTTATAATTGCAACTATTTGGCATTTACATATGCAGAGGCATTACCCAAGTGTCCACACTGTTTCATATCCCTTTGTATTGGGTTAATTTGTAAGAATCTATTTTCCATGCACCTACTAAGTGTGCAGCAAATGTGGGGTGCTGGGATGCGGTCACGAGCAGAACTAACCCGCTTGGCTCCTTTCCTCAAGGATCTTCTCAAGTGTTTGTGTTGCATCTCAGTCTCTCTGTCATGTTAAGAGCACAGCATTCAGCTTGGTCTTGGGAAGTGAATTCAACTTTCACGAAGTGTCAGACAGTTAAGCAAAATAAATGGTGTTGGATACAGCACTTGTCAGCAGCATCTAATTACATATAATTGAATATGTCTCTCTAATAGTGATGATACAGCTGTATTCTTCAAAGCGTGATATACACATGTTACTTCCACGTGTCATGCGTCATTTGAACAGCTTCATAAATCAATCAGTGGACTTCCCACAAGTGTTGCATTAGTTGTTGGCTGAGCTAAGGCACTTTCTTTAAGACTGTGTCCCAACGTAGTTTCTACGTCCAAATCAGCTGCGTGTGTTTGTAAAAATTCCCACTTTTTAGCTTCAATTCAGGTCCCCAGAATTAGAATCTCAGGAGTTGGGATCAGACATATGCATTTCTGGCAAGGACTCCCTCAGTCATTTAGTTCAGAGTAAAATTTAGACTGTTATTCTTGAGGGGCCCCTGGATGGCTCCATCAGTTAAGTGTTCCACCCCTGATTTTGCCTCAGATCATGATCTCAGGGTCGTGAGATCAAGCCTCACGTTAGGCTCTGCACCAGGCATGGAGCCTGCTTGGAATGCTCTCTCTCTTTCCCTCTGCCCCTCCCACCTGCTTGTGCATGCACATGCACACAACCAGACACACACTCTAAAAAAAGAAGTATTCTTTTTGAGCTTTTCTCATTAAAACCAATGCAAGGGATCCCTGGGTGGCGCAGCGGTTTGGCGCCTGCCTTTGGCCCAGGGCGTGATCCTGGAGACCCGGGATCGAATCCCACGTCAGGCTCCCGGTGCATGGAGCCTGCTTCTCCCTCTGCCTGTGTCTCTGCCTCTCTCTCTCTCTGTGACTATCATAAATAAATAAAAATTAAAAAAAAAATAAAATAAAACCAATGCAAAAGGAATCAATCAATTGGTCAAACTAACCAAATCCAATCCAGCATTTGGGGTAGGCAGCTGATATCAGATAGATCTATGATTCCTTTGGCATCACATAGCCCTTCCCCTCCCAAGCAATTAAATAATGATATGATATCGCTTATGTTCAGCTCTGGTTGAGCCAAGGACCTTTGTCGGGTCATTTGGTTTCTTACTTTCTTCACCTGCAGTGTGAGGGCTTAGCCTTAATGATCTTCGTGTACCTTTTTTGTCAATGTGAACACACTGAGCAGATACCTGCAGTGGTGGCCAGTACTTTTACCCCTGCCTATCTACACCACCTTCCTCGGCCACCAGGAGATTAAGGCACAGAGAAAGAAGAAATAGGACGAACACAGCAGAAACATGTCTTAAGTACATTATGCCTCCAGACTGTAATTTTAATTATTTTGTCTTATCTTCTTTCTAGTAAATAATAGTCTTTGTTCTGTTAGTGACTGAGTTTATCACTTTAAGTGATTCATTCATGTATTGGTTCATTGAACATGCAGAAGTGTCCAGTATATCCCAGGACAAGGCCATGTGTTAAGGATATAGAAATGCACAAATAGTTTGACCTCAGACAGTCTTCTCTTGCCTAAAATAGGTGTACTTTAGCCACAGTCCATTGACACCCTTTTCAATTCTAGATTCCTCCTCCTGAAAGAGTGATGTAGAAAATATTTTTAAAACATAAAGACAAAAAAAAAAAAAACCCAAAAGACAAGTGGAGGATGGGCAGAGGGAGAGAGAGAGAGAGAGAGAACCTCAAGTAGACTCTATGCTTGGCATAGAGCCCAACACAGGGCTCAATCTCATGACAATGAGATCGTTACCTGAGCCGAAACCAAAAGTCGGACATGTAACCGACTGAGCCACTCAGGCATCCTAAGACTAGTTCCTTTTGGATCCTTATCTAATTGTTTAAATTTCAAACCTAAAATTTTGAAAGACAAATCCTACCCAGTCACATATCACCCTTGTCCACATGAGTGAACAAATAAAAGCCATAGCCATATCATATGTGTTAGCCTTTCCCATCATCCATAATAATATTCCCTGGGAACAAAGTTAGGCAGGTGGAACTTTTTTAAGTTTTTCAATCTCTAGCAATAGAGATGCTTCTGCTCATTTTTAACACCTACTATATTCCAAATAGTAAGTCTATATGGATTCATTTCCTATTTTTGTAAATAGCTTTCAGAGGACGGCAGTAAATCTTCAGAGGATAACAGGTAAAGAAATTTCCTTCTTTATTATTTTATTATTTTTTTAATTGAAGCATAATTGCCGTACAATATTATATTAGCTTCAGGTGTACAACAGTACAGTACTGCATCACTGTAATGATCCAACAGTTCATCTCTCTTCCTACCCTTATTACAATATTACTGACTATATTTCTCCTATGCTGAACTTTTCATCCCTGTTACTTTATTTCATCACCATTATTTTATATTTAATCCCCTTTACCTATTTTGCCTATAAGAATCCTCCTTTACTCATGTATGTATGTGTGTATTTATTTATTTTTATGGAGGCTCCACTCCCAGTGTGGCACCCAACTTGGGCCTTGAACTTGCGACCCTGAGATAAGACCTGAACTGAAATCAAGAGTTGGATGCTTAACCAACTGAGCAACCCAGGCACCTCTAAGAATCCTCCCTTAAAAATATTTCAGGGCCCTGGGGGGCTTAGTCAATTAAGTACCTGACTCTTGATTTTGGCTCAGGTCATGATCCCAGGGTGGTAAGATTGAGCCCTACTTCAAGCTCCATGCTGGGCATGGAGTCTGCTTAAGATTCTCTTTCTCTTTTTCTATCTCTCTCTGCCCTTCCCCAGTCCTCACAAGTATGCTCTTGCATGCTCACTCTAAACAATGTTTTTTAAGCTAATTTCCCCTAATTGCATTGGAATGTTTTTCATGACAAAACTCATGAAAGGGTTACTGTGTTTCAAAAATTCTTCTTGCTCAGTTGATAGGACTTAAATGTTTTAAACTAAGGAGTTACTTGGACCTATGAGTTTCTATGTATATCTTGGATTTAAGGGGAAAAAAGGTATTTGCATGTATCCTCTTGATCAATTTTATATTCAGGAGAGAACTCTACCATGAAGCCGTTTTACTCAGCCATTGATCACTTCACACAATTTCAACAGATTTTTAATTAAGGTTGACAGGCAAGCCACCATATAAGTGATGCAAACTCCTTTTCCCCCACAGAAAGACATCAACAGACTGTACCCTTGTTTTGCATGAAGAGCCATGGGTGAGCAGTAGGAGGCTCCCTCCCCATCCTCAGATGTGAGACACACATTCTGTGCTGTTCCTCTTCCTTGGTTTAGAAGATTCTTCTGCACTGCCATGTGCATTTCCCCATCACAGAGAACCTCATCTGTCATGATTACTGAGTTAAAACAAGTCAAAAAAAAGGTTTTGACTTCATTGTTTGTGTAAAGCCATACCCAGAGTTCTGTGCGGTCCAAGGTCAGTGAGGAGCTAACCCTCACAGGTGACCGTGAGAGGGAGGAAAGTGTCCTGTCTGTCCTGGGGCAGCTGGAAGCATTTTCCCAAGAAGGATGGCAGAAATGTGAACTCATTCTTACTTCATCAGCCAAACTGTCGTGTCCGTGAGGAAAAAATGCCACTACGGGACTTAGAAGTGACTCTGGGCAGGTGGCACCAGAGCCTGCCTTGGGCCCTCCTGGGCATTTGTTGTCACATGCAGTCCCTGTTCCTGATTTCAGACCTTTCTGGACATTTCTCGTGAAATAGAAATCCTGAATGCTCTTTTCTGGTGCCTTCTTACTACGTGGTGAATGACTAATTTTGTCTAATTGAGGAAGCTTTTTTCTAAAGACTAAACCTAGACTCATACGCTGGAGAAAGTACAAAAATGGGTGCTGTGTGGGAGGTAGAGCGGTATTTGAGATGCAGTTGCTTTTTACAAATTTGCTTTTTACTAATGCTTCACACTTCCTCAGAGAAACGCAGCAACTCCAGCATACGGCACTGTGGAGTGCAATTTTTAAAAGCTAGTACAGGCCACCTTTTTAAATTTTTTTTAATTAGAGAAGGAGAGCCTGAGCAGGGGTGGGAGGGGCAGAGAGAGAATCTTAAACAGGCTCCATGCCCAGCTCTGAGCCATTGCGGGGCTCGATCTCATGACCCCAAGATCATGACCTGAGCCAAAATCAAGAGCCTGATATTTAACCAATTGAACCACCCACCCAGGAGCCCAGCTTTTAAAATATTTTTTATTAAAAATCATCTCCTTCAAAACCTTTGAGAATTCTCAAAATTATATATATATATAATTTCCCCATCACAGAGAACATATAACAGAAGTTATACTTTTGGACATTTGACATTTAAATACTAGTGATGTTCACATATTAAAATATATACATATACCTGTCACTGGCAGGACAAAGCACTTAACACAGCAGGTATAACTCTTCGCAACAACCCAGTGAGGTAGGACTGTCCCCACTTTACACATGGAGAAACTGAGGAAGCCAGAGGAAAATGAGGAGTTTATCTGAAGTCAAACAGCTAAAAACTAATTGGAAGCAGGATTAGAGCCCATGTTTTATTTTGACTAGCACTTTTATGCCACTAGATCTAATGCTCCCTCATTTCTTTAGTAAGAACATGAGCTGCTTGCTTATCCTCTTATTATCTGGAATATTTTCTACTCCTTATGTCTAATTTTGTCACCATTTTCACAGCCACTGAATCAATAGCCACATTTGTCCCTTACATTTTAATATCTAGGGTTTCCTGTGTGGCTCAGTTGGTTGAATGTCTGTCTTAATTTTGGCTCAGGTCATGATCCCGGGGTTTTGAGATTGAGCCTAGAGTCAGGCTCCACACTCAGTGGGGAGTCTGCTTGAGAGTCTCCCTCTCCCTCTACCTTGCCCATCCTGGCACTATGTGCTCTCTCTCTCACATGCTCTCTCAAATAAATAAATCTTTAAAAAAAAAGTCTGTATGTTTTTGGGAGTAATCAGAAAACAAAACTAGGAGCACCTGAGTGGCTCAGTAGTTGAATGTCTGCCTTTGGTTCAGGTCATGATCCTGGGGTCCTGGGATCAAGTCCTGCATCAGGGTCCCCAGAGGGAGCCTGCTTCTTCCTCTGCCTATGTCTCTGGCGCTCTCTCTCTCTTTCATGAATAAATAAATAAAAACTTTTTAAAAAAAACTGAATGAACAAAACACAAATACCATATTACTTTGGAGATTGTGTTACAGAATTAAGCTTTGAAATGCAACATAGTTTTGTGTTTTCCAGTTGATTCAGGCTCTGATGTAAGAGTTCGATATTTTACTAAGTATCCCCATGTGCTGTCTAATGGCAATTCAAACAGGCCTTCAGATAGAGCTGTGTCACCTGGGCATCAAGCTAAGGCTTTAGCTGTCTGAAAGTCACCAGGCTAATGATGGACAGATGACTCCCATTGCCCAGGCTGGGCTTGTTGGCTTCCGTCTTGTTTGATGGCATGCTAAGTATAAGGTTTAGCTGCCCCCACTTCCTTAGCCCCCAAAATGTCTGAGAGTGTGATAAGCCTTACTCATCATGCTCTGGAATTTCCTCTAAAGTGGGAGCCATGTCCTTATATTTTCAGGGCCTTGTGCTGTGCCTGGCACAGAGTATATGTTTAGTTGATGAGTGGGAATAAATAAATGTGTACTATTTGAGCAAATGGGAGATGCAATGGGTTCTGCTTCTTGATATCACACTATTTTTGTGAAAATGTTACAGTAGAAAAATGCTTCAGCTCACAAGTTGGGAACCCATGGGCCAGACTTTCAACTAAGGCATCAATAAGAGAACTGGAAATTTAGAAGTTTTCTAAGAAAAAGTGGTCTGCACACATAAATTGTAAATATTGCTTGAATAGGAGTTTTCCTCATGTCTTCCCCATTGCCAAATTTTGGTACTTTAAGCTGGCTCTAAATCTGTAGCCCTTGCTCTAAAATTTGAAGCCCTAATTTGGTGTGTGCTAAATTAAGTAAACCACAGTACCCAAAAATAAATATTAAATGGCTGAATATAAATATTGAAGTCTTGGGGGGCAACTTAGAGCAACTTCCACAAATGGTATATTATCATAAACATATGGTAATGGCAGTGAAGTCATTTCTTTGTTTAGAAAGAAAATTACTATTTTCTATAGATAATAATACACCCCACAATCATTTATGAAAGCAGTCTTTCCCATTTTGCTTTTCTTTCGAACAGATAAGTGGTTGCTCATTCTGCCATAAAAATTCATGACCATACCGTGGCCCGAGAGGCACTTGGCGAGCACGCACAGTACTGCCACAGCGCTTCCAGAGGCCCCCACGGTCTTTGTAGGCTCTTGGACGTGGTACCAGGAGAGACCCAGCAGAGGAGTGGCCAGGAGGGGACATCCCAGAGACAGCTCTTGCTTTTATTTATTTATTTATTTTTCCAATTATATTCCACTGATCTCTAGAGCCAAGATCCTTCCTGTCTCAGGAGGAATTCTGAAAGTGTCTGCTCAGCTCAGGCCCACCCTGTGTCATTAGAGAAAAAGGCCCAATTTGAAAATTCGGTCTTTCATAATGTTGTAAGGTAGAGATAAATGTCCCCTCTCACCTTAGTATTCCTGATGGACTCCCCCGCAGCTAAAAAATGATCGTTACACTTGTTTGTCCTCTTCCTGTGACACTTATCAGCCTGTCTGGGAAGAGAGTTTGTTGTGTGCACATCTTATCACATCCTTATCGGCTGCTCTCTCTAGTTACTAGTTCTGTATGCTCGTGTTTCCCCTAGTCCTTGCCTAGGAGGACAGGAGACTTGGAGTTGAATCCTGGCTTTACAATACTTCTACCAGCCATGAAAACTTGGACAAGTTACTTCTCCAGTCTTGGCTTTAGTTGTCTCATCTGCAAAATGTTTCTAACCCTTTGGGTTGATTTGAAGATGAACTGAGATAGCATGATGCCTGGCATGCTATAACCACCGATGTCAACCTCTGTCATCAGTAATGATGCTCTTGAGTAGAAACAAGTTTTGACCCTGGCTCTTTCCTCATCAGGGAGGAGCTCTGAGTGTCTGCTCCCAGCCCAGCTGTGCCGGTGCTGCTGAAGCCCGAGACCCTTCTCCTGGCACCCCATCTGCTTCTGGACTGCAGCCCTGCCGCAGCCTCACCCCTCTCTGCCACTTCTCCCTCTGTGACCCACACACGGGTTTGTACAATGAAGTCTGAGTCATGTGAGTGTGGCAGGTTCTCTTCTCAAAAGGATTCAACTCAGCTCAGCGTGCTCCTATTCTTCTTTACTCAACCTCACCCCTCAGGAGGCCAGGATGGAAAAAAGTGTTGTTGTCCATTCACAGCAGATGCTTCTGAGCTGCGGCTTTGCTCAGATACCATGCCAAGGCCCCGGCATTTAAAAAGAAGTGTGAGGTCCAGTCCTGCCTTTGAGGACCTATGGTCCCTGTCGCCAAGACAGGGTGCAGTATCAGAAGGCGGCTGACAACACTGGGGAAGTTTTATATGGCAAAGGAAAATAAAGAAAGACCAAGGTGGCTGCGAGGTCAGGTCTGGGAGTGGTGGTTCTTGGTCTCCAGGACTCCTCTTTACAGGAGCTTGCTGTCTTTCTGTTCCCCGTGCTGGAGAAAAGAACACTGAGAGCAAGTTTGCTTTTCAGGGGAGAATGACTCCTTGGCTTGATGGACTGTAGCAGGAATTGAGGACGATTCATAGCAAATTAAAACAAGCAAAATCTGGAGGTGAGCTCATGAAGGTGGTGTGACCTATGAATTTCACCTCAAGAACTTTGGTTTGATGGTGAGCAACATGAGCAGGCCTTATGAACAGGCAAATATGAGCAGGTCTAATGATTAGATCCAAAAAGGAATTCCAGTCCTAACGATGTTTATGTCCTATTTTACACAAGGACCAAATGCATTAAAAGCTATAGCTCTGACTTTTGATGTCAAGAGTCTGTGTGATAAATGATGGTTTTACTAACATTTCTATTAAAATTACATAAATACAGAAAAATGCACAGATTATAAGATACACCTTTGTGGATTTACCCAAATGAACACATCTGTGTAACCACAGTTCAGTCCAACAAATAAACACTACCAGAACACCTCCCTTCCTGATCCCTTTGCGGTCACCAGAGGTAACCACCATCCCGACGCCTATACCAGAGATTAGTTTCACCTGTTTTTAACTTTCTAGAAACGGAACTGTCTAGTACCAATTAATTTATGTCTGGCTTCTTTCCCTCAGCATTACGTTTGTAAGACTCATATAAGAGTTGATTTTTTAACTTATTTTTTTATTTTTTTAAAAATGAGAGAGAGGCAGAGACACGGGCAGAGGGAAAAGCAGGCTCCATGCAGGGAGCCTGACGTGGGACTCGATCCCAAGTCTCCAGGATGACACTCTGGGCTGCAGGTGGCGCTAAACCGCTGTGCCACTGGGGCTGCCCAAGGGTTGATTTTTTTACTATGCTGTATAGTATTCCATAATTTGAATCTATCACACCCGATCCATTCCACTGTTGCAGGACACTTGGGTTGTGCCTTGTTTGGATTATCACACACAAGTAATGATGCTATAAACATTCTTGTACCTACACTGAGCACATTTAAGTGCATTTCTGTTGGGGATATGCATGGGAGTAGGATTGCAGGGTCATAGATTCAGCAACTATTTAATTTTTGTAGTCACTGTCATAAAGTTTTTCCAAAGTGATTGCATGAGTTCATACTCCCACCAGCAATTTATGAGACTTAGACACATCTTTGCTGACACTTGAGATTATCATCTTTTTAGTTTTAGTTATTTAGAGGGTATGCTGTAGGGTCTCTTTGTTGTCTTAGTTTTTTAGTTCCCTGGTGACTGAGATAGAACATCTTTTCGCATGTCTATGAGCTATTTGGTTATCTTTTTTTGTATAGTAATTGTTCCAATCTTTTGCCCATATTTTAATTGCAATGACTGATTTTTTTTTAGTTAGTTGATTTGTCTAAGTTTATACATTATCTGGATGCTAGACTTTTAGGGGGCCCAGTTCATGCAGATACCTTCTCTCTGGCTATCTTGGCAGCTTAGTGACTGGAAAACACCTCTAGGAGAAAAGGAAGCTGAATATTGGGCTCCCTTCTCCAAAATTCACTTTTCTCAGAGATTTTGGTCCTAGACTTCAGTGTCTGGGCAGCTCTTTAATGACTCCAAACATAAGAGTGGATGTGCCTATATATTTGGCTTTAGTGCTAGTTTTTTGCTTCAGAAGGGTTGGTCTAATATAAGCTCCTCTTCTGTTTCTAGAAGCATGAAATTAAGAACCATTTGGTTCATTTTGGGCATTTTCAAAGGAAAACTGTAGAATAGAGAAGCTTATGTGATATCCTAAGGGCAGCACCTCCCTGCACAAATGTACTTTGAGGCTGGAGATAAACACCTGTCCTGGGCTAAGGCACAGGGCCAGGGTGAGGGGGCCTAGGGTACATAGAGGATCAGATGGTTTAGCTGGTTGCTATGCTGGGCTGTGCCCTTGTCCCTGAGGATAGGGATAAAATAACCTAGAGAAGATTTGAAGATCCCAAAGCAGTGTCCCTGGGGGTCAGCCTCCAGAGAATTAGGGCCTCTTGAGAAGCTCCCATCCAGTGGAGCAGTGAACTGGAAAAAAAAAAAAAAAAGCCAACTTTAGACTGAGAGCCAGAGGACAGCTTTCAGGTCCTGTGTACCCCAAGGGCCCCAAGTGCTGTGGGAGGTGGACTTCCCAAATCTGTCTGTTCCCCAGAGTAAGGCACAAAGCTGGACCAAAGATGGCCCAGCAGACTGGAAGAGGACTCCGGGTCGAGGCAAGGAGAACACTATGGAGTTCTACTGGTGGGGGGCTGGTGCAGCTGTGAGGCCAAGCATGATGCCCAGGTCCAGGCTGGATAGACTCAGAGCACTAAGGCATTTGTGCCAATCACATGTCCCTCATACTGGGCCAGCTCTGCCCTCGTTCTTCAGAACCCCTCACCTGCCCCCACCCAGCCTCCTCCTAGACCTTACTTTATATCCAGAGAGAAGACAAGGAGCAGGGAACTGGGGAGAATCTCACATTAACTAAATAAGTGTCTGACAGAGACTGGAGTTCTAAGTTGGAAGGGACTAGATCTCTTTGGTGCTGAGGTTTAGTGTCCTGCTACTGTTGTGGGTTGAATTGTGTCTCCTCAAAAAATAGGTTGACGTCCTAACTCTTGGTATCTGTGGATGTGACCTCATCTGGAAATAGGGTCTTACTGAGGTAGCAAGTGAAGTTGAGGTCGTTAGGGCCCCAATTCAACATGACTAGTGTCCCTATAAGAGGAGCAGAACACCACGGGGTGGCAGAGGCAGAGATCGGAGTGATGTGTTCACAAGCCAACGAACGCCAAGGATTGCAGGCAACTACCAGAAAGGCATGGGGCAGATTCTCTCCTCGAGCCTTAACAAAGATCACGGCCCTGCTGACACCTTGATCTCAGATTTCCAGTCTCCAGAATATTTTTTTTCTTTTTAAATTGAAGGTACTTTTTAAAATTTCATTTACTTATTCATGAGACACACACACACAGAGAGAGAGAGAGAGAGAGAGAGAGAGACAGGCAGAGGGAGAAGCAGGCTCCATGCAGGGAGCCTGATGTGGGATTTGATCCCAGGACTCCAGGACCACAGCCTGGGCTGAAGGCAACGGTAAACCTCTGAGCCACCCGGGCTGCCCTGTCTCCAGAATCTTTAGAGAATAAATTTCTGTTACTTAAAGCCACCAGCGTGTGGTCATTTGTTACAGCAGCCTAGCAAACTAACACAACTACTAACTAGAAACAGGGGCTAGTGTACTGAGTAGAGTTCGGTAATGGAAAAGGAAAGATAATTAGATCTCTGGACCTGTTCCCACATTTCATATTCAACTCAGGATCTGAACCTATATTTTCCTTGCAAGGGGGATTCAGGCGACCCTGTGTCCTCGTGTAGAGATCTGCCTCTCTCCCTGTAGGAGTTCTCAAGTTTATATCTACCCCGGTATCAATTGCCTCAAGTGTCAGGGGGCTTTGGCTTTCTGGTTCTTACTTCATTACTAGCCTAAACTGGTTTGAGTCAGAACTGACACCAATTGAGGAAATAGACACAGTTTACAACCATGTGTACTTTGTAACAAAGGATAACTCAGGTCAAGGTCTCACCAGGAAGGGAAATACAGAAATTACTCAGTGCAGTCACAATATTATCTCATATGAATGTGTACCATCAGGGTCGATCTGTCGGAGTGATTGACGGGCTATGGGGAGGTCTCAATTAAATCACCCTCGTTGCTTATATGAATGTCTGAGATTCCATGGTGTCTCATCATTCTTTTCATTCTCAAAGGCATCGTCAGTTTTTCAATTAAAGTACAAATATCCCCTAAGAAAGTTCATGGCTTAAGCTCCTAGCAACAGCCAGTGGTTGTTTATTGTGTGATGTCTATCCTGGGACCTAGAGGAGATATTGGGGAAGGGGCACAGAAGGCCATGCCCAGCTTCCCAATTTGGTCTAGGGCTTGGTCATTATAACCAACAGCCAATATTTAATAAACATCCATGTGGTAACAATGATAATTACTTGGAGCTCTGGAACTATATTTTCAAAATGGAAAGGAGTTCATTAGTAAAATGAAGAGTCCTGTCTTTACCATATAATTGGTCATCAGACCCATCCAGCCTAGGTCGGCTGATAAGCAGCTCTCTGACCACAGGCAGGTGGCTCATCCTTCTTACAACCCAGGTAACTCCTCATCTGTGAAATGGGACAATAATGTTACCTATTTTATTAGGTGGTTACAAGATGCAAATGAAATAAATGATCTGAATCACTGAGTTTAGTGCATGGCACTGAGTAAATAAATGTTCAGTAAATGTTAGTATATCATCAGTCTGTGAATTTCTTCTCCCTAGGCAAGTATACAGTTGAGTTTCTTTACGCAATGCTGATTTTGTGCTAAAGTCATTTGGGTTGTTCCACAGAGTAAGCCAGGGCTGTGTTGTAGATATGAATTTGGATATCAATCCATCAAAGAGCAATAAAGACCACCTACATCGGACACAGCCCACACTGTGCCACATATTATTTATTTTTCGTGTTTGAAAATATGTTGAAAAGAAAGCATTAGGATAAAGGAATTCTGTAGTTGTTTTTAGCTTGTTATAACATGTGGTGCTTACTGTGTGCTTTACAGATATGAACTCATTTAATCTCCATCTGATTCCATCTGGTATACTCTATTGTCCCCATTTATACATGAGGAAACAGGCTTGGAGGGCTAAGTCATTTCCTAAGGTCACAAAACTCATGTAAGACATGGAGCCAGGATTTAAACCAGACATTCTGACTCCAGCAGGGGCTGCTAGCTGTTATACTATGCTGTGGGTGTGCACAAACACACTTGCGGGTGCATGCATACACATGTTTGCACAGACACACAGAGGTTTCTCCTTCCAGGTATATTGACGTTCACTTTCTTTGAAAATGTATGATGGTCAGTGCTTTACAGAAATTTCCTAGTGTAATCACATCTGGGATGACACAATGCAATATGGCCAGAAAAGGAAGGGCATTGGATTTTTATTAAAGGGGAGCCCCCGCTAACCATGTAGCTTTTCCTGGGAAGCAGAGAGGGTGAGGTGAGAGTTGTCATCTCTACAGAGTTCCGACAACATTCCTCATCCACCTTCTGATGAAGATGAACTTGAGCCTGCACGGAAGAGTTATCCACCAGCAGCTCCCAGATGAAAGCAGAAAAGGGGAGAGGGAGATTTTTCAGAACCCAGTTATGCTAACGAATAGAAGAAGCTGGTGTGATAGAGGGGAAAGAAAGAAGTGATTCCTGCCCGTGGGGACAAAGCATCCAGTTTCCACAGGGCTTTGCAAAACGTGTGTGCCCAGCGAGAGATGGACACAGCTCCACAGAGGAAACAGTCCACTCATGAGACGAGCACCCCTGAGTTACCTATGATGTTCTGCGTCCTGATTCAGGAAGAGTGCCCGCCACCCTCACTGTATGCTAACCTGGGGAGAGGAGATCCACAGCCTGATGACATGTGCACATTTACCGAGCGCTTACTCTGCCAAGCGCTGAGCTCAGTGATTCAGACCATTTATATCATTTACATCTTGTAACCACCTCATCAGACAAGTAACATTATTGTCATTTCACTTATGACATGAAATAAAATAACATCAAGTAACATCCCATTTCACAGATGAGGAGTATACCCCCGTCCTAGGGTCCACTGTCTAGTTAGGGAGGGGAAGCAATAGTCCTAATGCAGTGGAAGCACAGAGCTCGTTCCACCCAGACAGGCCCTGGAAGGTGTTCACAGACAGATGTCACTTTGCCAGGTCCCGAAGCGCCAGAGGGTTACCAGGAACTTGTGGTGATTGGGCTTCTGGTGGGAATGGTGGAGAGGAGGAGAGGTTTGGACACTCCTTAGGAGGTGACAAGGAGAAGGCTGGAGACCAAGTGGTTGTGGGAGTGAAGGCCAGGAGGGGTCAGAGGCGGCTGAGCGGTGTGGGAGGCATGGAGGCCGCTGTCTAAGGTAGGGAGGAAGACAGGATGAGGGAGTCCAGAGGTGGCAGGTGAAAGTGGACAGGGCCGGCCCCCAAGGGGGTGGGGTGGGAGTTAGGTAGCAAGGAATCATTCTCTTGAACTTTGTTTTTTGTCTTCCTCCACTAGTAAGCCTTTGTACTACTAACATTGTGCTGGATTGGGAATAAAATAGGAGCAAAGTATAACTTTCCAGGAGTGGATGGTGGTCCCTGAGGCTGTGGATGGCCTGGGGGGACCCTCTGATGGGCTGCTTGTTCATGTACTCTTCACAGGAGCTGGGAGCGTTTGGGGTAATGGTCTGTACCACTGTGGTCTGTCACCAGACTGCTCAGCTTGCCCTTGGGACAGTGCTGATGAGACAGGAGAGGGCTCCTCGCATGTTTCTCATTACCTCATTGCAATGACAAAAGGCGGATTTCCCAGCCACTTCCCTCGCCAGGAGGTACACCTGGACCGCCTCAGGTTTCCGTGTGAGCAGGTAACAACAGGAGCGTTGCTGGCTCATAATAATCGAGGTGGGTGCATTTCCCAGTTAAATTTTGAGTTGAGTTAGGACTCCACACAAGTTATCAATATCCTCTTGTTATAGAAAATGGTGCTTTAACAAAGAAATTTTCTTTTTTTTTTTTTAAGATTTTATTTATTTATTCATGAAAGACACAGAGAGAGAGAGGGGCAGAGACACAGGCAGAGGGAGAAGCAGGCCCCATGAGGGAGCCTGACGTGGGACTAGATCCCGGGTCTCCAGGATCAGGCCCTGGGCTGAAAGCAGCACTAAACCATTGAGCTGCGAGGGATTCCCACAAAGAAATTTTCTTAAACAGGTGACAAATTGGGTCTACCCCATTAAAAGGAACCAAAATTGTTCTATAGATTCTCTTGCGGAGTTGCTGAGCAAGGAGTTCATATTTGCAGATAATTGAGAAAGCCAGGACAGCAGCCCCCTGCGTTGAGCTTCTGTGTAGTCTCCTGCATTCAGGGCTGCTTGTTTAAAACAGGGACTCTCATTCCAATGACATGGAATAATAAAATACACAAATGTGGTTCTTTGTACCTTCTTGGGAGAGGGGGATGAAGGGTGGGGGTAAAGAAGGAAGCAAACTGTTCCAGAGGCATACAGAGTAGACAACCACTATATTCTCTTTCTTTCTTTTCTCTTTGGAAAAATGGTAAGATAGCAATATTTTTAGAATTCTCCACCATAGTGGAGAAAAATTGAGGGCAGAGAGATTTCGTCAATCCTTTACCTTTGGAAGATCACTGCAGATGCTGAAAGACATACAGAGAGAGGCAGAGACATAGGTAGAGGGAGAAGCAGGCTCCCTGTGGGAGCCTGATGTGGGACTCAATCCTAGGACCCCAGGATCATGCCCTGAGCCAAGGCAGACACTCAACCACTAGGCCACCCAGGTGTCCCTAAAAGACAAAATTTTAATGTAATTTTTTTTCCTTTTTAATGGAAACCTATTTCTTATAGTGTAATGATACAAATCTAATCTCTTATGGAAAGGTTATAAATAGTCCTATTGAAAACTAAATCTAATTTAAAAGCCTGAAATTTGGATTTTAAAGCTTGTGGCTTATTTAAAGCTTGTGGTTAGAAAGTTTGGATTAAAAAAAGAATGAATAGCTATAAGTTCAAGGTATTATTGCTCTAACTTAAGATAATAAAGGCTTATTCATTCTGTATCTGTTAATTCAATAAGTATTTGTTATATGCTAGACACAAAGTTTAAAAAGCAAATTTTTTTCTACATGACATTATTTCTCCATTCTATCACTAAAGTTTGTAAATTCCTTTTTTAAAATGCAATAGGATAAGGCTGTTAAGAGAATCAGGTAAGTCTATATGTACCAACATGGCAATATGTATATTCCTTATATGCATAAATAGGTGACATATATGACATATTTGATGAATGTTCACTATAATAGTTATAGGACACCCTGAGACTTTTTCTTTCTTTAAAAAAAATGGACAACCATATAAATCTGAGCTCCAGGTCATGTTTTAGCTCATTTAATACCCTAGTTTTGAAACCCAAGCCCTAAAATTGTATATCATCACCAAATTGTAACTTTTTGAGGAGCTCTTTTTGTGCCTATTCAACTATACACCAGTATACCTGAACTGACTTCATAGCTCTGCTTACGAGGAGAAAGCTGCTAGTCTAATATCTTTGCCAAGTCCATTCTCTAGGTAAATTTCAAAAGCTCACTTCCCTTCTAAAGATCCTGTCAGATGACTCCACACCAACAACCTTCTGCTTCAAATGTGGCGTAAGCTATCCTTGTCAGCAAGCAGAAGTGTATCTGTTTCTCCTTTTCTTCTGGCCCACTTAGAACTGTTGCATCCAAAACCCACATGCCAGTGCTTTCGGTAAGAAGCAGTAGCAGCAGCATGTATCTAACAGGAGGTTAGGAAGACAATGCTATTGACATGAGAGTGGAAAAGTCTTACTATAATGAATGGGGTTGGGAAGAAGTAAAAGGAATTCAGGAAGAGTCCAACCAGAAAAGCTGTAATGAAGTCCAAGGGCAAGTTTCATGGGGATGAGGAAATTGAGAAAGTGGAACTCAGAGCCATTAACAGAAACTTGAGAGAAAAGCCATGCTCATGTTCCGTAAGTCTTACATTTTACAGAAATTTTATGTGTTCAGCAAACACTTTTCCTATGCTGAAGGCTCCAGTGAAAATAAACATTGTCTATATAACCATATTGTAAGCAAGAATTGACTGGACATCTTTAAGGTGTATAGCATTATAATAGATACTTTATTTGATTCAGAAATAATTAACTCAAAGAGACAGTACAGCAAACAGCCCTGTGGAGATACAGCAAAGAAACAGCAGTTTGAAAAACACTGCCTGAAGTATACAAGAAGGAGATTTGTTTACTAATCTCAGAGCATGTGCTGCATGGGCAGGGATTATTGGGAGTCTTCTCCAGGAACAGGGGACCTTGCTGGCACCACAAGCCCAGCTGCTGTGCTCTCCTGTGGACCCGCCCCCTCCAATACACACTTGGCTGGAGCCCATCCAAAGCGTGCCACAGACCTGGCAGTGTGCAGGCAGCCCTGACAAGGGCCAGCACTGCTGTAAAGTGACTCCTACCCTGAGAAGAGGGAAAGATGTCCATATACATCAGTCCTGCTGAGGTCTGAGCCGCAGCTTGGGAGCAGACATTGAGTCTGATTGCAGGGTCTGCCCACCCACAAAAGCTTCTTGAGACAACACAGAGAAAGCACCTGGCAGTTTGGTGCTAACACATCTCTGGCAAATGTCTGGTCTGACTCAGCTCAAACCCAAGACAGCCCCAGACTGGCCCATTAACATCCACGGGGACCAAGTTATTGCAGACAGCTGGTCTGAAGGCAAAAGCTGCTTAGGCACAACAGTAGGGCACACACAATGCACATGGGAGACACCCCTGAGGTGCCAGGTTCTGGTGAACAGGGGACACTGCACCACAGGGCACTACAGAACCTCTTCTTCATAAACCCACTAGTTTCAAGAACAGGAGACATAGCTGACTTTTCTAACACATTGAAACAGGCCCAGAGAGTTAGATAAAATGAGACCAAGGAATTTGTCCCAAATGAAAGAACAGGACAAAATCATAACAAGAGACCTAAATAAAATGGAGATAAGTAATGTGCCTGATAGAGAATATAAAGTAATGGTCACAAAGATACTCAATGGGACTTGAGAAAACAGTGAAGGACCTTGATGAGACCCTTAACAAAGAGATAGGAAACATAAAAAAGAACAAATTAGAGATGAAGAACTCAATAAGTGGGATTAAAAATACACCGGATGGAATAAATGGTAGACTTGAAGAAGTAGAAGAATAAATCAATGACCTGGAGGATATAGTAATGGAAAGTAACCAAGATGAACAAGAGAGAAGGAAAGACAAGAAACAATGAAAAGAGGCTTAGGGAACTCGGTGACACCATCAAGCATAATAACATTTGCATTACAGAGATCCTAGAAAGAGAAGTAAGAGAAAAGGGGGAAGAAAATTTATTTGAAGTAATTAACAGCTAAAAGCTTCCCAAATCTGGGGAAAGAAACAAAAATCTAGATGCAGGAGATACAGAGAACTCCCAACAAAATCACCCAAAGGAGGTCCACACCAAGACATATAGTAATTAAAATCACAAAAAGTAGTGATAAGGAGAGACTTTTAAAAGCAGCAAGAGAAAAGAAAACAGTCATATACAAAGGAAACCCCATAAGGCGATTAGTTGATTTTTCAGCAGAAACTTTGCAGGTCTGAAGACAGTAGCATGATATATTCAAAGTGCTGGAAAAAAAAAAAAAAAAAAAAAAACAACCTTCAGCCAAGACTACTCTATTCATCAAGGCTATCATTCAGAATAGAAAGAGATAAATAGTTTCCCAGACAAATTTAAAGGAATTTTAACCAGCCCTACAAGAAATGTTAAAGGGGACTCCTGAAATAGTAAAGGAAATACCATTAAGTAGGAGTAAGAAAAGTAGGAAACACAAAAGCAATAAAAATAAGTATATCTATAAAGATCACAGGCACTTGGGTGGGTCAGTCAGTGAAGCATCTCTCTTTGGCTCAAGTCATGATCTCGGGGTCCTGGGATCAAGCCCCATCTCGGGCACCCTGCTCAGCAGGGAGTCTGCTTCTCCATCTCCCACTGCCTCTCCCCCTGCTGGCACAGTTTCTCTCTGTCAAATAAATAAATAAAATCTTTTTAAAAAAATTAAAAATGCAAATCAGTTAAGGAAGTCACAAAATAAAAGGATGTAAAATATGACACCATATACTTAAAACATGGTGGGAGAGGACCAAAGAATGGCTTCAAACTTAAGCAACCATCAACTATTATATGCATAAGACATTAAATACAAACCTAATAGTAGCCACAAATCGAAAACCAGTAATAGATATATGTAAAAAATAAAGAGAAAATAATCCAACTCTATCACTCTAGAAAGCCAGGGATGGGGTGCCTGGATGGCTCAGTCAGTTGAGCATCTGACTCTTGGTTTCACCTTGGGTCATGATCTCAGGGTTGTGAGATTGAGCCCTGTATTTTTGGGCTCCAAGCTGATCAGGGATTTTGCTTGAGATCTCCTCTCCCTCCCCATTTTTTTCTCTCTCTCTCAAAATAAATAAACCTTAAGAAAGAAAGAAGAAAAAGAAAGAAAGAAAGAAAGAAAGAAAGAAAGAAAGAAAGAAAGAAAGAAAGAAAGAAAAAGAAGAAGAAAGAAAGAGAGCTGCTTGAGTGGCTTAGTTGGTTGAGGGTCCGACTCTTAATTTTGGCTCAGGTCATGATCTCAGGGTTGTGAGATTATGCCCCACATTGAACTCCACGCTCAGCAGGGAGTCTGCTTCTCTCCCTCTCTCTCTCACCCCCTGCCCCTCTCCCTTCTCACTCTTTCTCTCTCTCTCTCTCTTAAATAAATAAATAAATAAATAAATAAATAAATAAATAAATAAAATCTTTACATAAAAGAGAGAGAGAAAGAAGAAAAGAAGAAAAGAAAGAAAGAATGCCAGTGAACCTTGAGAGAAGAGAGCAAGAGAAGAAAGGGACAGAGAAGAACTGCAAAAACTATCATAAAACAAGTAACAAAATGTCAACAAGTACATACCTGTCAATAACTACTTTGGAGTGTAAATGGACTAAATGCTCTAATCAAAAGACACAGGGTGACAGAATGGATAAAAAAGGAAGGCCCATCTATATGTTGCCTACAAGAGACTCATTTTAGAGCGAAAGACAGATGCAGATTGAATGCGAAGGATAGAAGAGCATTTTTCATGCAAATGGCAGTGGAAAAAAAAGCCAGAGTAGCAATACTTATATCAGACAAAATGGACTTTAAAACAGATTATAATAAAAGAGAAAGAAGGACACTATAGGGATGCCTGGGTGGCTCAGCAGTTGAGCATCTGCCTTTGGCTCATGGTGTGATCTTGGAGTCCTGGGATTGAGTCCCACATCAGGCTCCCTGCAGGGAGCCCTCTGCCTGCCTTTTCCCTCTGCCTATGTCTCTGCCTCTCCCTGTGTGTCTTTCATGAATAAATAAATAAAATCTAAAAAAAATAGAAAGAAAAGGACACTATATAATCATAAAGGGAATAATCCAGCAAGAAGATATAGATATAACAATTGTAAATATTTATGCACCCAACACGTGAGCACCCAAATCCAAAAAGCAGCTAATAACAAACATACAGGAACTAATCAATAGTAATACAATAATAGTAGGGGACACTAACACTCCATTTACATCCATACAGAGGTCATCCAAACAGAAAATCAAGGAAATGGTGGCTCTGAATGATACATTGGACCAGATGGATTTAACAGATAGATTTAGAACATTCCATCCTAAAACAGGAGGATACACATCATTTTCAAGTGCAGAGAATGGAACATTCTCTGGAATAGATCACATATTAGGCTACAAAACATACCTCAGCAAATTAAAAAAAAAAAAAAAAACTGGAGTCATACCATGTATCTCTTTGGACCATAGCACTATGAAACTAGAAATCAATCAGAAGAAAAAAATTTGGAAAGAACACAAATACATGGAGGTTACATGACATGCTACTAAACAGTGAATGTGTCAACTAAGAAATCAAAGATGAAATAAAAAATACTTAGAGACAAATGAAAATGAAAACACAATGGCTCAAAAAATCTTTGGGATGCAGCAAAAGTTGTTCTAAGAAGGAAGTTAATAGCAAAACAGGCCTACCTCAAGAAGCAAGAAACATCTCAACCAACTTAACCTACCCCCAAAGGAGCTAGGAATAAAAAAGAATAAACCCTATAATCTAATACCAGTAGAAGGAAATTTTAAAGACTAGAGGAGAAATAAATGAAATAGAAACAAAGAAACCCAGTAGAACAGAACAACGAAACCACCACCTGGTTCTTTCAAAAGATCAACAAAACTGATAAACTAGCTAGACTCATCAGAGAGAGAAATGACAGAGGAGAAATAAAAACCAACACCACAGAAATACAAAGGATTGTAAGAGAATATTAGCAAAAAATTTATATGGAAAAGTTATATCCCAACAATTTGGACAACCTAGAAAAAATGGATAAATTCATAAAAACATAAAATCTTCCAAAACTGAATCAGGAAGAAATAGAAAATTTGAACAGACCAATTACCAGCAAAGAAATTGAATCAGTAATAAAAAAAAAAACCCTCCCAACAAACAGTGCCAGATGGCTTCACAGGTGAATTCTACCAAACATTTGAAGAAAATTTAATACCTATTATTCTCAAACTAGTCCAAAAAGTAGAATAGGAAGAAAAGCTTCTAAATTTATTCTACGAGGCCAGTATTGCCCTGATACCAAAACCAAGTATATAAATATACTACCAAAAAAGAGAACTGTAGGCCAATATCTCTGATAAACATAGATGTAAAAATTCTCAACAAACTCAACAAAACACTAGCAAACTGAATCAATATATTTAAAAATGCATTCATCATGATCAAGTGGAATTTATTCCTGAGATGTATGGATGGTTCAATATTTGCAAATCAATCAGTGCGACACCTCATTTCAACAAGAGAAAGGATAAAAACCATATGATGATTTTCATAGAGGCAGAAGAAGCATTTGACAGAGTTCAACACCCATTCATGACAAAAACTCTCAACAAAGTAGGTTTAGGGGGAACATACTTCAATATAATAAAGGTCATTTAAGAAGAACTCACAGCTAACATCATCCTTAATGGTGAAAAACAGCTTTTCCCTGGAGGGTATTATGCTGAGTGAAGTAAGTCAGTCGGAGAAGGAAAACATTATATGTTCTCATTCATGTGGGGAATATAAATAATAGTGAAAGGGAATATAAGGGAAGGGGGAAGAAATGTGTGGGAAATATCAGAAAGGGAGACAGAACGTAAAGACTGCTAACTCTGGGAAACAAACTAGGGGTGGTAGAAGGGGAGGAGGGCAGGGGGTGGGAGTGAATGGGTGACGGGCACTGGGGGTTATTCTGTATGTTGGTAAATTGAACACCAATAAAAAATAAATTAAAAAAAAAAAAACAGCTTTTCCATAAGGTCAGGCACAAGACAAGGATGTTTACTCACACCACTTTCATTCAAAATAGTACTGGAAGTCTTAGCCATCGCAGTCAGACAAGAAAAAGAAATAAAAGCCACACAAATTGGTAAGTTTCACTATTTGCAGATGACAGGGTACTGTATATAGAAAACCCTAAATATTCCACAAAAAAATTACTAGAACTGATAAATGTATTCAATAAGTTTACAGCATACAAAATCAATGTACTTGCATCTCATTTCTATATACTACTTATGAAATGGCAGAAAGGGAAATTAAGAAAACAGTCCCATTTATGATTACACCAAAAATAATAAAATACCTAGGAATAAACCTAATCAAAGAGGTGAAAGACCTCTGATAATTATAAAACACTGATGAAAGAAAGTAAAAATGATACAAACAAATAGTTAGGCATTCCATGTTCATAGATTAAAAGGATGAATATTGTTAAAATGTCCATAGTACCCATAGCAGTCTTTAGGAGTCCCCATCAAAATACCAACAGCATTGTCACAGAGCTAGCACTAACAATCCTAAAATTTGCGAGGAATCACAAAAGACACAGAATAACCAAAACAATTTTGAAAAAGAAAAACAAAACTGGAAGTATCACAATCCCAATTTCAAGATATAATACAAAGCTGTAGTAATCAAAATAGTATGGAACTGGCACAACAAGAGACACATAGATCAGTGGAACAGAATAGGAAACTCAGAAATAAACTCACAATTATGTGGTCAATTAATCTTTGACAAAACAGGGAAGAATATCCAATGGAAATATCCAATAAATGGTGTTGGGGAAACTGGACCACTTTCTTACACCATAAACAAAAATAGATTCAAAATGGATGAAAGACCTAAATGTGAGACCTGAAACCATAAAAATCCTAAAAGAGAGCACAGGCAGTAGTAATGTCTCTGGCATCAGCCATAGCAACTTTTTTCTATGTATGTTTCCTGAGGCAAGGAAAACAAAAGCAAAAATAAACTACTGGGATTACATAAAAAGTTTCAAAAAAAAAAAAAAGTTTCTGCACATCAAAGGAAACAATCAACAAAATTAAAAGGCACCCACAACTATATGGTCAACTAATCCTCAACAAACCAGGAAAGAATATCCAGTAAAAAAAAGATAGCCTCTTTGGGGTGCCTGGGTGGTTCAGTTGGTTAAATATGTGACTTCGGCTCTGGTCATGATCCCTGTGTCTTGAGATCGAGCCCCACGTCGGGGCTCCCTGCTCAGTGTCTCCCTCTCCCTCTGCTCCTCCCCCTGCTCATGCTCTCTCTCTCTTTCTCTCTCATAAATAAACAAATAAACAAACAAACAAACAAATAAATAAATAAATAAATAAAATCTTTTTAAAAAAAGTCTCTTTAACAAAAGATGTTGGGAAAACTGGTCAGCAACATGCAGAAAAAATGAAACTGGATCACTTTCTTACATCATACACAAAAACAAATTCAAAATGGATAAAAGACTTTAGTATGAGATAGGAAACCATCAAAATCCTAGAGAACACAAGCAGAAACCTCTTTGACCTTTGGCTGTAACAGCTTCTTACTAGACATGTCACCATAGGCAAGGGAAACAAAAGGAAAAATGAATTACTGAGACTTCATAAAAAAACAAAAGCTTCTACACTGTGAAGGAAACAATCAATAAACTAAACTATGAGATACTACCTAACATCTGTCAGAATGGCTAAAATTAACAACACAAGAAACAATGGGGGTTGGCAAGGATGCAGAGAAAGGGAAACCCTTTTGTACTGTTGGTGGGAATGCAAACTGGTGCAGCCACTCTGGAGAACAATATGGGGATTCCTCAAAAAGGTAAAAATAGAACTACCCTATGATCCAGCAATTGTACTATTAGGTATTTACCCAAAGGATACAAAAATATGGATTGGAAGGTGTACATGCACCCCGATGTTTATAGCAGCATTATCAACAATAGCCAAACTATGGAGAGAGCCCCAATGTCCATCCAAATGTCATGGATAGATGAATAGATAAAGAAGATGTGGGATACACACACACACACACACACACACACACTTGAATATTACTTGGCCATCAAAAAGAATGAAATCTTGCCATTTACAATGACATGGAAGGAGCTAGAGTGTATTATGCTAAGTGAAATAAGTCAGAGAAAGACAAATACCGTATGATTTCACTCATATGTGAAATGTAAGAAAGAAAATAGATGAACGTATGGGAAGGGGAAAAATTAAAAAAAGAGAGAAATAAGCCATATGACACTTTTAGCAATAGAGAACAAATGAGAGTTAGTTGATGGAGGAGGGGGTAGGGGATGAGCTAGATGGGTCATAGGGATTAAGGGGGGCACTTATGATGAGCACCAGGGTGTTGTATGTAAGTGATGAATCACTGAATTCTACTCCAGAAACCAATACTGCACTGTATATTAGCTGTCTAAAATTTATATAAATTAAAAAAAATAATAAAAAAAAACAATAGAAAGGCTGTTCAATTTGGCTCAGTATGATATTTAAGGGTTTTTTTTTTGGTAACTATTTTTCTTGTTTACAAAAGTAATTCATGTTCATTGTAGACATTTTGGAAAATAAATTCTAAAAGAAAAAAAGAAAAACTAAACTAAAAGGCAACTTACTGAATGGGAGAAGATATTTGCAAATGACATATCTAATGAAAGGTTAATATCCAAAATATATAAAGAACTTACACAACTCAACACCCAAGAAACAAACAATCCAATTAAAAAATGGGCAGAAAACATGAACAGAATTTCTCTGAAGAAGACATACAGATGGCCAATAGATACATGAAGAGATGTTCTACATCACTCATCATCAGGGAAATGCAAATCAAAACCATAATGAGATAGTACCTCCCACTTGTCAGAATGGGTAAAATAAAAAACACAGGAAACAGCAGGTATTGCCTAAGATGTGAGAAAAAGAACCCTTGAGCATTGTTCATGGGAATGCAAACTGGTGCAACCACTCTGGAAAACAGTATGGGGGTTCCTCAAACATTACAAATAGAATTACCATATGATCCAGTAATTCCACTACTGGGTATGTGCTCAAAGAAAACAAAAACATTAATTCGAAAAGATATATGTACCCCTATGTTTATTGCAGCATTATTTACAACGGCCAAGATATAAAAGCAGCCCAAGTGTCCACCGATAGGTGAATGGATGAAGATGTGGTATACATACAATGGACTATTATTCAGCCATAAAAAAGATGAGATCTTCCATTTGCAACTGCATCGATGGAGCTATAGGGTATAAGGCTCAGTGAAATAGGTTAGAGAAAAACAAATATCATATGATTTCACTCATATGCAGAATTTAAGAAACAAAACAAAGAAAAAAAGAAACACAAAAAACCAGACTCTTAACTACAGAGAACAAACTGGTAGTTACCAGAGGGGAGTTGGGTGGGGGGATGGGTGAAACAGGTGAAGGGGATAATACACTCACCATGATGAGCACTCAGTAATGTACTGAATTGTTGAATTCCCTATATTGTACACCTGAAACTAATATAACGCTATGTTAAGTACATTGGATTAAAATTTAAAACAAAGAAAGAAAAAAAAGATTTAAAAAAAGTTGGGCCCTATGAACTTGGCAGTGTGAAGGAAAACTGATTTCAGGAGAAAGAAGATCCATCACTCATGTGTGCAGGTGAGCACACACATAGTGCATGACTCTACTTCTCAACTACACACCATACACACACGCAAATGATTTTAAGGCGATGGATCTAGAAGGTGGATCTAGAGTTTGGGGTTAAACACAACTATTTGGGATTATAATCACCCCTACTGCTTTCTTTCTTTCAGGAGTTGAAAAATGCAGTGAAGTAAATCGTGCAAGTTTTCGAGCAGCCAGAGGAAAGACCCATTTATAAGTGACCAAGTTAATCTTCAGAAAGGAGAGATGTGGCCTTCCTTGAAAAGGCTAACTTCTAGAAATCTCAACTTGTCCAGAATTAGCCTGACACATTGGCAGAGTGGCCTGTAGATGCTGGAGAGACAGCTGGACTGGAGCCATTGTGGTCTTTGCTTCTCTACTAGATCCTGGGGTTGCTGGGATGGACAATGCCAGTAGCCCATTAATGTTAAGGGCATGAAGTAATAGAAGGGCACTTAGTGGAAGTAACTTCTGCTGGAATCCTCATTTTTGCCCACGAACAGGCTGTAATACTGCTTTTGAGCTCTGTGGAGATATGTATTAAACACAGTCATTCTTGAGGGGTGTTGCGTGTGTGCGTGGTATTGTTTTTGTAGCCAGTGGGTTCTAGGCTGCAGCAGAGGCTTTACATGGCAGGAAGACATCTTTCCTCAGGTGCTGGGAAAGAAAGAAAAAGGAGCAAAAACTTAGAAAAAATAATCTTCCCAAAGTGAGAAAGGTGTTTTATTTTATTTTTTTAAATTTTATTTATTTATTCATGAGAGACACAGAGAAAGAGACAGAGAGAGGCAGAGACACAGGCAGAGGGAGAAGCAGGCGCCATGCAGGGAGCCCGATATGGGACTCAATCCCAGGACCCTGGGCTGAAGGCGGCGCTAAACCGCTGAGCCACCTAGGCCACCCAAGAAAGGTGTTTTAAGAAAACTTTTGTTGACATAGAACTTGGCAGGGATGATTTGCTGGTTGATGTCATTAGCTCAGTGTCCCTCTTTTTATTTTATTTTATTTTATTTTATTTTATTTTATTTTATTTTATTTTATTTTATTTTATTTATTTTATTTATTTTATTTGAAAGAGAGAGAGCACAAGCAGGGGCCAGAGGGAGAGGGAGAAGCAGATTCCCCCATAAGCTGGGAGCCGGATGCAGGGCTCCATCCCAGGACCCTGGGATCATTACCTGAGCCAAAGGCAGACACTTAACCAACTGAGCCACCCAGGTGCCCTGCTCAGTGTCCTTCTATCAGAAATACTGCATAGCCCTGGAAAGAGTTTAGAGATGAAACTCATTTCTGTAAACACGGCCGGGGACCTTCTATGTGCCAAGAGATGTGGAGAAAAAGGTGAATTGGGGATGACCTTTTACTTCGAGTTTAGATTTGGGTAATTTAAGTAAAGATTCCACCAGAGACAATAATGACATGGGTATTTCTAGGAAGTGGGATTATAGCTAATATTATTTTCAACTTTTTAGAAAAGGATAGGAAACTCTGGCTGATTAGTTTTGATGGCCATAAAGTGAGTGGATGGTGAGGAGAGTGCGGCTGCCTTTTTAAAAACTTCATGCTGTTCTTGTCTTTGCCACGCCTGGAAATTTGAATTTATCTTTGGGAATAGATTTGCTTTGATCAGGCCTTTGGTTCTTCTACAGGGAAGCCAGTCTTGCCAGATAATGAAGATAGTCCAAAGTAACTTCTTGATTGTGCTGCATCCCCCTGGATCTTCTTTCTCTTTGCTCACTCAACCCCACCTTGAGAGAGTTTTGTCTCTTCTGTCAACAATCTTTACCTGGGGCACTTCAGCCACACCCAGGGCTATGCTTTATTTCTACAAGCCAGTTACTTTTCAGTCTCTGTTTCTAGGCCCAACCTTTGCTCTGAACCCTAGTCTCTTATATTCTCCCCATGCCCTTCCCAGATGTACTCTCCAGTCTTTTCTCCACCCCCAGCTAGACTGGTGCTTAAAATCCTCCAGTGGGTTCTCATTGTTGGAAGGATAAAATCCAAAATTCTTAACATGCCTACATGAGCATGCGTGACTGCCTTTTATTTGCCTCTTTGGCCTCATCTCCTGTGGCTCTGTCCTTAAAGCCTTTCTTCAGATGGGCCCAGCTCTTTCCCACCTCAGAACCTCAAATTCACCATTTCCCTTTTCTAGAATATTCCAACTCAGTCATCCTTCAGAGCTCAGCTAAATGTTGCTTTTTCCAGGGCTTCCTCTCTAATTCCTTTTGGCTATGTTAACTCTCATTATTATATTCTCTGCATCTTTAGCAAAGATATAAAAAATAACTATATGTAAAATGGTTTGTTTACTATCTATCTCCCTCAGATTGCAATGATCTACAGTGCCAGGTGCTGAGTGGCACTCCACTCCAGAAGTGGATTAATAAATGAGTTTAGTTATTGGGGGACAAAGTTTCTCTTCTTAACATAACATGTAAGTTTGTCTTTATTGCAGACAGAGCTGCATCTCTGCAGATTATTCTGTATTTAATGGAGCAGGACTCCATGAAGGTGAAGAGAAACTTGTCTCTTTCTTGCTAGGCCCTTGTGGCATTGGTGGGGGGGCCTAGACTCTGGTGGGGGGCACATGCTGGTTGTCTGCACGGGACTCCAGCTAAGGAGAGAGACACCCTTTAGGGAGTTCTGTGAATGGTTTCACATTTTGGGGACCATTATTAGGTCTTAACTTTTTTTCTTTTCCTTTCTGTACTCCCCATTTCCCTAAGCCTTCTATTTGATTTGGTTGAGCCTGACAACTTGGCCATAGCTGTGCTCTGAGGAACGAGGGGAGAAGGTGTCCCTGCCTCCATGTGGGGCAATGCTGTAGAGAGGAAATGCTGAGACAGCTTACAGGAGAGGGCACTACCGTCAGGAACAACAAGGCCAGCTGAGGGGACAAGATCTGTAAACATGACAGTGTTCATCTGGAACATGGAGGCGTATTTTGGGAGGGGAAATGACAACACCTGGACTTTTTGAGGTTGCATAGCATGCTGGTTACCAACTCATTGCCCATCTGTTCCAAACTCACCCTTTTGGCTTCTCTGTAAAAATGGATCTGGGCCTTTTATAGAATTTCCTCTGCCAGCTGGCTTGTTAAATGTCAGTATGGGGTGTGGAGGAGATACTGCAGGAGGACAGAGTGCTGCCTGCTGGCTGCCACACCCTTGCTTGGCCAGCTTCTGTATTTTGGGCAGTTTCTCCAGCACCAGGATCCTGCAGTGCAGGCAGCCAGCAGCTTCTCCCAGCACCTTGCTTTTTGGGTGATTTTGCAGTGAAATCCTTCCATGAGATACCTCTCTGTGAGCAGCTTTTCTCACAACCTCAGGGGGAGATTATTAGAAAATTGCAGAGTGTGGATTTCCAACAAGTTCCCTGGCCTGACAACATAGTGACTTCTCTGCCATTCAGTGAGCCATGGCCATGCTCTCTCCAGGAGGGTGTGGGCGCAAGTCTGGCAAAGCAGGAGGCTCATCCTTTGGTGCTCTATCTCAGCCCTAGGCGCAGTGGCTGCTCCTAAATCCTTGTATTTGTTATGCCTATTTTCTTTTGAGCTCTCTTTACTTCTCACTTGCCAATCCCTCATTGCTCCAAATCCTGTTGTAGTTAAAGATTCGTTATATTAAACTTTCACTGTTTAATTGCTATGTGGTTTCTCCCTCCTGACTGGACACCTACTGAAACACATGAAATGGGGGCTCAGACTCTGGTTAATCGGCTTTAAAAAGCGGTCCCTAGAAGCCTGGGCAAGTTGGAGGTATTTGGGTTGTGTGTATTTTTCCAAGTTTGTGCAATGAACATATTACTTGTAAAATTGGGAAAAAATAAATTTTATAAAATAGTGTGGAGAAATGGCAATATCAGAAGGGGGAAACTATACTTAAAAAAAAAAAAAAAGACCCCATTGTGGTAGGTCAGAAATAAGTCATGAGCTAAGTGGGAAAAGCTCCTCAGAGGAGGTGATGGTTGAATTGAGTATTGAAGGATGAGTGGAGCCAGGAGGCGTTTTCCTAAGTAGAGGTGCACCTGTGCAGGTGTGGCGACAGGGCCAGGGAGAGCCTACGGAGGTGGGAAGGGGTCAGTTACCAGTTCAGCGAGCAGAGCCTGTATCAGGGGAAGATGGAGAGCCGGGCCCATCTGATCCCAGCGAACCCTTGGGGCTTCATTTAAAAATCTGTATCTGTGCGTGGGAGAGTTGATTCAGTTTGTCTTCTAGATTGTGGGCAGCTGTGAGAATCTTCCTCCGGCTGCCTTGGAGCTTAATTGACCAAAGAAAGGCCCTGGCTTTTGTACTCTGAAATTCATCTCTGGGGCTGTGTCCACGGCCACACTTCCCAGCCAAGGAGTGGCAGAGACATGGATGCTGGGCAGGTGGGTCCCAAGGAGAATTGGGAATGGAGGACTCAGGATGATCCTCCTTAGACTGCAGGGGGGCGAGGGGGACTGCTTCCGTCTTTCCCTCACTGGGATCCCGCGTGCATAAAGCGTGCTCTCTCCCTTCCCCATTCAATCCCACAGCCATTTCCCCTAAGAAGTCCTTCCAGGCTCGGCGCGTCTGGGCGCCTGCTCCTCGGGGGACCCCACCTGGACCACATCTCCCCTTCCCTGTCCTCCGCAGGGGGCCGCGTGGAGGCCCGCAGCCCTCCCCGCGCCTCCCGACCCTCGGGGTTACTCGGACTCTCTCCTACACCCCTCAGCGTCTCCAGCTCCAAGGTCCGGATTCCCGCGCGCCCTCCGGTCTCCACTCAGGCGTCGCCGGCCTCCCTCGACGAGACCGGGGGCTCGTCCCGCTGCTGTCCCCGGGGTACCCGAGGGCCGTCCTCGCCGGGCTCAGCTCCCCGGGGAAGGCCCTGGAGCCCGGGCTCGGGGGGGCGCGGAGAGCCGGGGAGGGCCGCTGTGCGCGCTGGGCGCGTCCCTGAGCCAGCCCGCGAGGCGACGGTCGGGGCCGGGCGGCGGGGGCTCGGCGCGGGCCGGGGAGGGGCCGAGGAGGGGCCGGGGCGGAGGGGAGGGCTGGGCGGGGAGGGAGGCGGGCCGAGCGGCCCGGGAGGAGGCGCGGCCCCTCTCGCCGCCACAGGCGCTGCGCGCAGGGCGAGGGCCGCCGCGGCCGCCGGGAGGACCGAGGGACGCGGCGACCTCTCGAGCCCCGCGCCGCCGGCGTGCCCGCGGGGCCCCGGGCCGGGGGCGCAGCGGGCGGGGCGGGAGCAGCCGGGAGGCCGGCGGGCGGCGGGCGCTGGAGCCGAGGTAAGGGGCGCGGGCGGCGGCGGGCGGGAGGGTGCGCCCCGGCCCCGGTCCCTGCCCCGGTCCCTGCCCCGGCCCCTGCCCCTGCCCTGCCCGTCGCCGCTCCCGGCGGCCGCCTCCTCTGCGGGCGGCCCGGCCCGCCGTCCCGCCTCCCCTCCGCTCCGCTTTGTTTCCCCGCGCGGCGCCCCCTTACCCCGGGAGGGAGCTGGGTGGGGGGCGGGGGCGGGAGCGGGACGCGGACCCCGCGGACCCCGCGGACCCCGCGGACGGCGGCAGCGCGGGCACCGCTCTCCTCCGCCGGGCGCCGCGGGCGCGCAGGGCTCCCGGGCCGGGCCGGGCCGAGCCGTCGTGGGGGCGCGCGGCGGAGCCCGGGGAGGGGCCGGGGAGCAGGTCGCGGCCCGCGGAGGCTCAGCTTGCAGAGGCGCGGGCCCCCCGGCGCTGGGGCCTGCGGGCTGGGAGGGGGCGTCGGGGAGAGCGGTGGGGGGGGGCACCGGCCGCTCCGCGCCCTCCGCGCCCCGCCGGGCCCTGCTCCTGGGGGGGAGGGAGGCGTCGGGGAGAGCCGGGGGCGGGGGGGGGGCACCAGCCTCTCCGCGGCCGCCCCACCGAGTGTCCCCGACGGGCCCTGCTCCTGGGGAGGGGGTAGGGGGGCGTCGGGGAGAGCCGGGGGCTGGGGGGGGGGCACCAGCCCCTCCGCGCCCGCCCCACCCCGCGGAGCGCCCCGACGGGCCCTGCTCCTGGGGACTGGGGGGGGGGGGCGAGGTGCCAAGTTTCTGGGAAAGCCGACACATTGTGTCCCAAATGGATCATATTCACCAAAACCAGTTAAGGAAGAAAAGAGTCCTTTCTTCCCACAATTGACTGCGGACAGCCGCCTGGAGGCGCGGAGTAAGATTGCCCAGGGGAGTCTATCTTTAAGAAACGGTGAAACTTAGTATGGATGAGCTTCGAACCCTTCTTACTTTTTAAACTAGCAAAATGGGGGTGACTTTAATTGGGGAGAGGGAGAGCGAGGAGGCTGCTTGGCTCTGAAACTCGTTCTGTGCCTGGGGAGGTTTTTCTGCGTTGCCTCCGCCCCGACCCTGTAACAGGCAGCCTGGCTTCCCCTGAAATCTTCCAGGCAGCCTTGGGCCCTGATAAGACGTTTATTTCTAGGTGGTGAAGGTCTTGGGTTCCCATCTATGATCGTTCACCCATTCTACCTCCTGTTTCACAAATGCTGCTGACAAAATTATTTTAATGGATAACACCTGGCTATCACCAATTCCCTCTCCAATGGTTTAAGCTGGGGCGTCCCTAGAAGTTTTTAAAATAAGTCTTAACAAGTTTCTTACAGGTGCAGACCATATGCTATAAATATTTCAGACCTAGGCTCTGAATAAAAGGTGTCAATTACTAGGCTTATAATTTGAACATAACCAATAGAACTTGTGTATATACATATTTAAAGATCATTCCTGGTATTCTTTTTTTTTTTTTTAAAGATTTTATTTATTCATGAGAGAGAGCAAGAGAGAGGCAGAGACACAGGCAGAAGGAGAAGCAGGCTCTATGAAGGGAGGTGGATGTGGGACTCGATACCAGGACTCCAGGATCATACCCTGAGCCCAAGGCAGACGCTAAACCACTGAGCTACCCAGGTGGCCCCTTTCCTGGTATTCTTGAAGGTTTTTACTATTCTAAAAATGAAGTGTCAAAAAAAAAAACTTGGTGCCTCTTCCATTGGATTTTGCCTTCTTGGCTTATAGGATAAGACTTGTTGCTTTAGGGTATCAGAGCTTTTTGTGATTGGCAAATGTAAAAACAATATGGCAAAGTATTCTTGAGGTAGAGTTTATTTTCAGTGGCAAAACAAGCCCCTAGTGATATCAGAATCCGTTTCCACACCTTAACATGTCATGCCATATAAGGTGCTTCATAATCTGGCTCCTGCCTGCCTTTTCGTTCTTGTCCAGGGACTGTTCCCTGAGTTCCCCGCCCTCTCCTTACACACATGCACTACACACTGCCAAACACATCATACTACTTCCAAGTTGTCATTTCTAGATCACTATCTGGAATGAATGAACGTTGCGCTTACAGTCTTTTTATACTGATTCCCATCTGCTGTTTACCCACACATCCTTCATGTGTCAGTCAAATACCTTCTCCAGGAGCCTTTTCTTCCCCCTTATCTTTAGGCATTTAAGCTCTTTTTCTTACAGTAGGCAGTGCCTCTACTAGAGCATGATTTTTTAAAAACACATTTAGCTATGCTACCTTGTACAGTTGTGCATGTTCACTGCCCAAGGTTATCCTCTCTGGTGGGCAAGTAGAGGCAGAGATCCAGTTTGCACCCCACTTACCAAATCCCATCTCTAGTGGAACAGGGCATCTTTTGTAATTCACCCAAAAACACAGTGTGGGCTAGTGATGGCCCTGCTTCATTCTGTTGCTCTACTCAGCATCCATCACAGAGGCTGACAGAGTAGGAGCTCAATTAAGGTTCCCAGAGTGAGTGAGAAAAGAAAGGATCACTTCTATGTGACTCTAGAAAATTCTGAAGCAAGTGTTTGGGGGAAGATTTCTCAGATAAGTCAGCATATAGGAATGTGCTTCAGTTTGCTGTATCTTATGTCTGGCTGTTCAGGGTGATTCTTAGATGTCTTCTACTTGATTACAGGGAAGAATCTGGGAGTATGAATTTATAGGTGGGCATCAGATATGTGTGCCAACATGTAGTGGACCTCCTAAGCTGCTTTTTAAGGCACTAAGGTTTACGTCTGATCATGATTTGCTGAGAAGGGTACAAGAATCTTGAAAGTAAGGCCATTAAAGAGCTTTGCTTATATTAACGCTTAATAAGTTCAATTGAAGTGTCATTTTGTGTAAGAACTTAAGTCATCTGAAAAATAAAATTTTATAAGATTGTGGTATAAAATATACTCATCATTGTCAAGAGAACTTCCCGATTGTGTGGAATCCTGAAATCTCTAGAATTCATAGCACAGAATAACTTTAAAGATAATATGGGCCAGTTTTCCCATTTTTTTATAGAGGAGGAACTCTAGTACCAGGGCCTTGTCTAAGGTCACAGAGCTTATTATGTAGGAGCATAGCCAGGAAGAGCATTCATATTTTCTGGCTCTTAACTCATTGTTTATTCAGATACCTTTTCAGGTACTGGCAGTCTGTACATTCCATTGTTGGCTTCAGTTAGGAAAATCTTGCATAATTTCTCAGGGAAAGGGAAGATTTCCAGCACCAAACACAGTGCCTGGTGTCAAATTGCCATATGATAAATATTTGCTAAATGAAGGCGTGAATGAATGAGCCAGTTGATAGTTTACTTAAAGGAATTATTTGAGATAGCACAAACCAAAGTCCTTTGAGTCCATTATGGTGCCGTTTGGCCACAAGTGCAATAAAATAACACTTTTTGTTGGATAAATTTCATGGAAGAGCTGGGTAGGAATTCTTTTCTATAAACAAACAATGCCAGAACTCCTGACAAGGCATCAGGACTTGGAATCAGTAGGTCTTGCCAAAAACTAGCCTTGATTCTGCAAGCCTTACACATCACCAGCCCTAGTTTCTTCATGTAACCTCCTAAGTGTCAGAATTATTAGAAGGGTCGAATGAGCTGACGTGTGAAAGTACTTTGCACACTTTGGAACACTGAATAGTAACAACAGGAGGGAATCTGGCAGGAAGTGTCTACCAGGCACTGTGCTAGGCTTTGCGTCCACCTGGTCCCATTAATTCCTTTGAAGAGAGCACTGAGGCTTTTGCAGAAGGAGGAAGGAACTGAAGCCGACACTGCTCTTCAAGATGGACTAGACATTTAGTGAGCTCTTAGGTTGTATTAAGTACCTTAAAACTTTGAAGTAAGAGAACTTCCAGCAGAGAGGAAAGGCAAGAGACATTGTGACAGAAGAGCAGATCACTTGAGCAAGTCACCTTTTTTGGCAGAGGAGATTTGCATTTTAAACCATGCCCCTGGTAGGTTTGTGGTGGGTGGATGTAGGAAGCCTGGGCTGGGGGAAGGAGGAGCAGTTGTTATAGGGCAGATGCTGAAAGGCAGTGGTGTAGAGGGCTAGGGACTGACAGGGTTTCCTTGAGCTAGATAGTGAAATGGGCTTGGTGAGTGACAGTGTGGTGGGCAGGGAGGATTGCGTCCAGTTGAGGGTGTTCACTGATCTCAGCGATGTTGAAGAAGGTTGGGAACATGTGGGGGCCCTTCACCCAACTTCACCGAGTAATGCAGTCACACAGCTGACCCACCTCTGCCTGTTTCCCTTTCATCCTGTCAACACTTGGCATGTCTGTAATTGTAGGTGAATCAAGGATCTTCCTAACAACCTAGAATTTGAAAGCTTTTATTTTCATGGCTGGGTTCAGAATTTTAAGAAAGAGCCAGAAGCTCCCAATCTGAAGCCTGCCCGCAGACCAGGGCCAGTAGATACAGGCTGGTGGCCCCAGGAGGTGCCCCTTCCAGGGGCGTGTGGTGTGTTTCCTGTCTTGGATTCTGCCTGCCGTGGGATCCGGCCCGCTCCTCTCCAGGCATTCCTTCCAGCTGGAAGTTGGTCTGCTTTGTTTCCATTTATGAGGTTTGTAGATTGAGTAACAGAATCTGGACTGCAGCTTTCATTGTGTTTTCATGGTGTTGGGTTACGAGGTTTCTTTTAAATTCATGGTTAGATTTCTGACTGTGTCTCTTGGACGTAGCTCTTCAGGAGTTCCCATTACTGATGCCTTTGCATCGGGAACAAGAGGCAAAACTGGAATTTTGAAGGTTCTCTTGTCATTAGTGGTTTGGAAAGTGACATAGTGAATAAGCTTGCAAATCTTCCCTTAAACTGGTAAAAGGTACAGATTCCCATTGTCTTTAAAGTATACTGATGGGTTTCATGCAGTGTGTTGTTAGTTTAAAACTCAGTGTTTTTTTTTTTTTTTTTTTTTTTTAAAGATTGTATTTATTTATTCCTGAGAGACAGGCAGAGACGCAGGCAGAGGGAGAAGCAGGCTCCCTGCGGGGAGCCCAGTGAGGGACATGATCCCAGGACCCGGGGATCACGGGGATCACGATCTGAGCCAAAGGCAGACATTCAACCATTGAGCCACCCAGGCATCCCTCAAAGTGGTTTTTAAAATTTTTTTAAATTCTGGTATAGTTAAACATACAGTGTTGCTAGTTTCAGGTGTATGATAAAATGCTTCAAGAATTCTGTGCGGGGTGTATGTGTGGGGAAAGCTATGTGGTACCCGGTGCTTGTCAAGATGAGAGTATTTTTAATGCCCTCCATCTATTTCATCCAACCACCCCCCACCTCCCTCTGATGACCATCGGTTTCCAAAGTGGTTTTTGTATGGTAAAGAAGTTTCTATGCCTCTGGATTTCCATCTTTAAAAGGAGGGGGACAGCAGTGTATTCCTCAAGGAAGATTGTTTTGAGAATTGAGAAACTGATGAATTAATTTACATAATGTACTTAGAACCTTGCCTGCCACAATGAAAGAGTTTTGGAAGTCCCCTCCTCCCTGTATGTGCAATGTGGCTTTCTCAAACTGTGTAAAGTAAGGATGTTCAGAAGGATGGAGCCGCAGGGTGGTGTGGCAAAGTATGGGCCCCACTCCTTTGTTTTTCCATTTCTTTGCACACCATTCCCTTTGATGGTTCTTCCCTGTTCGGCAAACTCCCTGTTGCCTTCATCATTGCGACTCTGCTGGGCCTTCCTTCTGAGGAGGGTCAGCCTCCCTTGGGTTTCTAGGCACTTTGTGAGCATGTGGTCTATATCAGTCGTTGCATGCATTGTGTGATATTTAGTTGTTGGTGATTTCTCCATCACACAGGGAGCCCTGTGCTTATTCTTTCTCTACCTCTTCTGGATTTAGTGTGGTAGTTAATGGACACTCTGAAGTGGTGGCTGATAGTATGTGAAGTGTTTGCTGAAAAATTGTTTAAAACCAATTTTTAAAGGTGATATTGGATATTGTGATTATAAGGTTGAGTGACCCTTTGCCAGGTATTTGACTCTTCAAGTGAACTTTATTAATAAAAAAGTGATAAAAATTTTGCTGTCTTTCCTACATGTGGGGTGGTAGCAATGTCATTATACTGGTCTTACTAGATCTAGGTTTTGGTCTGGAATATACCTTTTATTCAATTGACAACTTTCCTATATATAGGAGGGCCTGAAATTTCTCAGGAAGAAGGTGAAATTGTGTTCCAGTGGTTCATCTAATGTCTTCTGGTAGCTGAGGCATTGGGTCCTTCTCATCAGTTTGCCTCTTCAGGCTTCACACTAGGCTGGTAGTTGATAGGATAATAGTCATATTTGCCCTTACCACTCTGGATAACCATGAAGCTGGTTTAAAATGGATATTTTTGTACTTTCAAAAGAAGGCCTTTGCACTTAGGAACAGAGGCTGAGGAAGAGCACATCTGGAATATATTAAAATGAATTAAGTTATCATTTGTGTTGGTGGCATTTGAAACGTCTGGGATTAATAATTACTGTATGTAGACATGAAACCTTGATGAATGTTTGCCAAATCCAAAACTGAAATATTTTTGCATTTAACTGTTCCATTTTTGAATTTTCCCTCTAGAAAAATGACTCTATGAAACCATAGTTCTCTGTAATTCCCCCTTCACAGCCGTCTGCTGAACATCTTGTTGAGAAACACACTGCATGTCATGTGGGCAAATAACTTCGTTTTACATAAGACTTGAAATCAGAATCACCTCTGACTGGATCCACTTGTCATATACACATCCAGCTCTGTTAATGGCTTGCTTCTTTCCATTTTCTCTTGCATGAGAGTTTTGTTGTTTCTTCTGGAGAGCGCTCAGTCCTCTCAGCTTATTTCAGATGTCCTCCTCCTGAAGCTCTCCCTAGTACTTTTCTTTTGTTTTTTTTTAATTTAATTTTTTTATTTTAAAAGATTTTATTTATTCATGAGAGACAGAGAGGGGCAGAGACACAGGCAAAGGGAGAAGCAGGCTGTCTGTAGGAGCCCCATGTGGGATTCAATCCCAGGACCCCCGGATCATGCCCTGAGTCAAAGACAGACACTCAACCGCTGAGCCACTCAGGCGTCCCTTTCCTATCCCCTTATTTTTTCTTGAAAAGTATACTCTATCCTCTACACGCGGCTCTTAGGGGTGATCTGCTGAATGGCCGTAACGCCCAAATTGAGATTGTTTGTGTGTCTGTGTCCTTCCCCTCTCTCGGTTGGATTCCTTATTATCTATTTAGAAGTGGTCATCTGCTATTTGTGATGCTTTGGGCCCCAGATGACTTTTATTCGAACCTTCATTTTTCTCCTTTCTGGTGGGCAACAAAGGATGAACTATTTGGAAGCTGCTGGTATGTGTTGGATTGAATTGTTCTTGGTAATTGCCCAGGCAGTCAGCATACCATATTGACCAAAGACTAGAGCTGTGGGTTTTGGAGAGATTTAAGAGCCTAGGTTTTGGGTAGTTTTGCCAAAAATAGGTGTGGGATCTTGAGCAAAACATGACCTCCTCCCTGAGTTTCCATTTCTTAATTTGCAACTTTGGTGGCCAGGGAAATCACATTGGACTAAATGCCTTTTCAGCTATAAAACTCAATGATTCTAGGCAGTATTGGAATATAAGAAAACAGAAGAAAAAAATGTTATGAGAATTTAGAAGTAGCGTTTTTGTTCTCTATTATGCTAACTGGAGTCTGAATATTATTGGAGGTCTGGGAGCCATCACCCAATGCTGGTAAGGATGGTAGGGCCAGGAGTGTGTTTGGCCTTGGCAAATCCAGAATGAGTAATTAGACATTGTTGGGAGGTGATTATCTGTGGTCTTGGGGGTCATGGAGAATATGGATATCAGGTCCTCTGGAACTGGGTGTAGAGGATTTGGTGTTGAACTAGAGGAAGGGCTGGGGAAGAACCTGAGGTAGGATCAGTGCCTTAGTGGGGGTGGGGAAGGTGGAGTTCTGGAGAGCAGGGCAGGTGTAGAATATGTATAAACACCGGTGCCATGGGGTGGGGGTGGGGGGGTGCATAGAACAGTGGAGCCACAGTGGGTCCCAGGTGGAGCTACTATGAAAATGTGATAAAGTGATGGCATTGCTGAGCCTTAACAGGATGAGTTGTGAAGACGACCAGTCAGAAGAGGGCTTACTTAGGTAGTGATCAGGTCTTGTTACCTTCTCTTACAGGTGGAGATACTGAGGCCAGTGATGGCGGTTCTCGAACTTGAATTTGCCTGTCAGTTTCGAAGTGAAAATTAACTTTCACTGTTGATGAAAGGGCAGATTCCTGGAACTTACTATGAGAAGATGATTCTGGAGATCTGGGATGCATTTTATCAGGCACATCAGGTGTTGCTGGTGGCTGTAGTTTGAGAAACTCTGCCCATTGGTTGACATTTGCCCTTGTAGGACACTCAGCCTGGTGAGGAGGTGGGTATGTGCAGGAAAATTCAAGCACACTTTCTTGTGTCCTTCCGCCTGCGCAGTGCCTGTCCGAAGTGTCTTGTCTAGGATTGGGAGGACCTAGCCGTGTTAATTTGCCAGAGACAGGCAAGAGCCTCGGAAGTTACCCACTTAGAAATGTAATATTTTTCCTTATTTTCTAATTGATCTGTGATTTGTGGTTTGACGGGCACCTTTTTTTTTTTTTTTTTTTTTTTTTTAAGAAACATTTGGGATGGGGAGCTCCTGGGTGACTCAGGCAATTGAGTGTGGGACTCTTGGATGGTGATCTCCTGGTCCTGAGGTTGAGCCCCATTTCAGCCCATGCTCATTGGGGGGGTCTGCCTAGGACTCCCTCTTCCCTCTGCTCTCCTCACGTGCATGCTCTCTCTCTAAAAAAAAAAAAAAAAAGAAAAAAAAAAAGGTCTTAAGAAACCTTTGGTCTCTAAAGAAAAGATTTGTTAAATATATTAATTATAAGCATGTTAATAGTGAAAATTAGAAGAGAACATTTTAGCGTATTTAGGAACATCTATTTTTGTAATAACTATGGGTGACAAAGCATCTCTATCTCCTCAGTGAAGATCATTTCCTAAACTCTAACAGGCAGTATTTTACTTCGTTCTATTTCAAAATGGTTTCCATGTAATAGGAATTTTAAAATTACCTATCTAAAAATTGGGGGATGTCACGAAATCCATCTGTAATAAGTTCCACCTTGGCCATTAAGTCTAAATGTGTGAGGAAATTGAATCCAGAAGGACGGTTGACATCGCTGGAGCCTCAGTATGTGTTGAAAATGTCATTGCAATATGGCATTTTCTGAAAAGCTGTCTGTCACAGAAACTAAATTTTGATGGCTTGATAAATCTCATTAGTTAGAAAATTGACTAAATCTCAAATGGTGTATACACCTTTGGCAGCCAACACTTGGAATTTTCAGCAGATCAATAAATGGGTAGTTCTGAAATTGGATGGGCACATACCCATTTTATTGTCAACGTTAAATATCACCTCAGAATTTTTGTGTTGTCTAAAAGAAAAATTTTAAACATTTTTTGGAATGCATTAGAAATTCTTGAATAATTTCAGTACATTTATATTTTTGTGTGTAGAAGATATTACTTTTAAAAATAGTGATACAGGATTTGTATTCACATACACAGTAAAAATGCCTCAAATCACAAATAGTGTGGTATTTAATAGTTGTCATGTATCAGCATTTTATTTATTTGTTTGTTTTTAGAGAGGGGGAGTGGGAGAGGTGAGGGCAAGGGCAGAAGGAGAGAAGAGATCCCAAGCAGGCTTCATACCCAACATGGATGCAGGACTTGATCCCACATCCCTGA
Organism: Canis lupus familiaris; assembly: GCF_011100685.1. NCBI lineage: Eukaryota > Metazoa > Chordata > Mammalia > Carnivora > Canidae > Canis > Canis lupus. Next base: position 45,271,275 of record NC_049222.1, read on the forward strand.
GATCATGACCTGAGCCAAAATCAAGAGTTGGATGCTTAACCGACTGAGCCTCCTAGGCACTCCTCAGTAAGCATTTTAGAACAGAATAACCTTTAGAAATCTTATAATTCAACTCATTTCTCAGATGGGAAGCTTGATGTTTGAGGGAAATTAAATGACTTGCTTTAATCCTCTATCATAAGAGGTTGATGGCAAACAGAGCTAGGCTTCCATCCCAGGATTCTTTATTTTAGACTTTTTTTTTCCCCCTCTGCTTAACAATTAGGAGGACCTGTTATGAGGACTGCATCAAAGAACTAGGAAATGTTTTAGATTTTCTATGGGAATGGAAACAAAACCTGTGACTTTTTAGAATTAGCAAAAGCAGTAATAACTTCTTAGCTTGTGTACTTTAGAGGCTGTCCAAAGGAATGTAGAACTTTACATGGAATGACCTACACCTGGAGCTTATTATGTTGGTTAAAGCAGATTGTGTGATCTGCACAAAGAGAAATAGACCTTTTCCTAATAATTTGTGAGTAGGGGATTTGAGGGTACTACATACATTATTTGGGCCGAAAGGAATTTTACAAAGCAATCTAGTTCACCTCCACCCCTTTTTTAAAAAAGATTTTATTTTTGTAAGTAATCGCTATACCCAACATGGGATTTGAGCTCACAACCTGAGGTGACTAGGTGGCTCAGTTGGTTAAGCGTCTGCCTTCAGCTTGGGTCATGATCTCCGGGTCCTGGGATTGAGCCCTGCATCGGGCTCCCTGCTCAGTGGGGAGCCTGCTTCTCCCTCTCCTGCTGCTGCTATCCTGCTTGTGCTCTTGCTCTCTCTCTGTCTCTCTGATAAATAAGCAAAATCTTTAAAAAACAAAAACAAAAACAAAACAAAACAAAAACCTCGCAACCTTGAGATTAACAGTTGCATGCTCTCCCAACTGAGCCAGCTGAGCACCTCTAGTTCACCCCTTTGTTTTGAGTAGGAAGATACATGGCTTTGTCTTGCCTTTATGTTTACAAATAGCTGTGATATTTTTGTTAATTGTTTTTAAAAAGCAACAACTGATATTTTAAATTCTATCAACCTGTACTAATTATTGTGGTCTGAAGTCTGGTTTCCAAGTGTTGCGTCTTTGCTGTTGAGGTATTTTGTAGGGTTTTGGCAGATACGCAAACAGTAGGAGTTTGTGTGGGGTGGCAGGTAGGGGAACGTTGCTAAGAGATGAGGAGGGCTTTACCTCTCAAATCTTCATTATTGTAATGGATCCCTTTATACTAATAAATCTAAAGTGAATAAATGAGCAGAGTCTATGGCAATATCAATGTTCTTTGTGAGCCAATTATACTATTCACATTAGTCAATTCAGGAAATTAGCTAAAGGCTTCTCCCTCTTGTCACCCCTCCCGGAAGCCTCTCCACTTTGGTATACACTGTATTTACTTTTCAGGATGAAAGTTCACCTACTGAGTGCTTGATAGGAACTAGTTTGAAAGATTTTATTTCATAAAGGAAAAAATGATTAAGGGTTTGAATAGTATGATTCTTACAGTGTTTCTTAATTTTAGGTGTTCAGGCTTCATGTTATAATTTCCCATTTGGCACTCTTGAAATCTGTTAAAATGAAATTGACCTGTGGCTCACGACAGTTAGTCTGTATAGTGCCTCTTGTGTGTTTATTTTGCAAGTCAGCAGATTCACCTGTGTAGATGACAGATTTCTACCTCGAACCTTACAAACTGTGAGGCCTGGTGGAATTAATCAGTTTAGGCTGGGGATGAGAAATTGTTGTGTTTCTACTTTTTTATTTAGGTACCTGAACTAGGTTTTTCTAGAAGGAGCTGTCTCATAGTTTAATAATCTTCCCATGTTCTGTCTGTCTTTTTGGTGCTATTCTTAGATATTATTGGTCACTGACAGTCTAGGTACTATGATCCTGGTTTTCATTTTTTAGCATTGCGCAGCCCTTTTGAGGTTTAATTTCTGAAATATTTGTGAATCCTGCCCTCTTGAAGGAGTCCTTGAAAACTCAAACTTTTTTTTGACTCTTTAGGATGTGGATGTTCTCACTGTGACAAAAGAAAAAAATTCATGGTGGGCGTGGTAGCTGTATTTGAATACCTCCTCGTGATGTCTACCTTTTCAGTGGGTGACTCTGCATTTTAGGTTCAATATTTTGGGAGCGGTTGCTTCATGTGTGCTTAGAGATGCGGGATTAGAATAGTAAGAGGAAGAGAATAATAGAAAGAATGGGCTTTGCTCCAGAACAGAGGCTCTTAAACTTCAGGGCATCCGAATCACCTGGAGCATCTGTTAAAACACAAATGGTTGGGTGCCCTCTACCCCACCACTCTTTCCAATTAGAATCTGGTCTTAGGATTTTCATTTCTAAGAAGTTTTCAAGAGCTGCTGCTTCTGTTGATCCTGAGAACATTTGGAGGACTGCTGCTCTAGAGGTCCAGTGCTGGTTGCACTGAATGGGGTCGTAGATCCATAGACAGCATCCCCCTTCTCCAAGCATCCCCCTTCTCCAAGTTTCTGTTTCCTATTTGTGAAATGTCAATATTAATAGTTTTCACACCTTTGAAATCAGAGAACTCTTTTGTCCAAAACTACATGTTTCGTGAATCTCCAAAATACAAAAGACATAAACTGGCATTATGTGAGTTACAGCAGGGGCAGAGGACAAAAGGATTCATGTGTCCTTTTGGCTTTCCTACTTCCCTGAGATGGGATGGGGAAAGTCCTTGGGGCCCCTCTATAGAACTGAATGTAGTCATGAATCCCTACATGAGAGAGAATTTCTAAGGCCCCAAGCATTGGTACCTTTCTCTTTCATTCTGTATGCTCTTGATGCTGTAGACTGCTACCTAAAAAGTTGGAAGAATAGGATCTATGCTTTTTAACATAAGAAACTGTGTGTGGGAGATGTAAATAGGTAGGAAGTAAATGAGTTTGAGACTTTCATGGTAACAAAAGATTTACAGCTCATTTCAGGTAGAAATGTAGAAAGGAAATAGAAGGAAGGCGGTGGGGATGATTTGGGTAACAGGGATGCACCTTCCTGCCTTTGTATTTAGCCAGTATATGTAATTGAATTCATATAATTTAACCTGTTCTTGTAAGTCTGATGGTCAAGCCTGAAATTGAATTTCCTAATCTTGACTGGAATCTTTGCTGGAAAGTAGATGAGAAGGGAGAGTGGCACTACTAATGTTTCAGTAAAAGGAATAAAAGATCTCATAAGTCACAAATGTCCAAAGAGGATGTTTGGCTACAGCTCTTGATTCCTTTTGTCGTTCACTTTATGGAAACCCTAAGATCAGCCTTAAGGTAAATGGTGACTTAGTTTAAACTAGATTTTGGTTCTCAATGATTCTGTTTTGGGCTTTTGGAAATTCTTATTTTCACTTTTTCCTTATCCTACTGTCATTATAAGAAAACATCTACAAAATAAGTATCCATAAATATGTGTTACATGTAGACATTCAGGTATAGAACACTGTACGATATACAGCCTTTTTCAAGCTGTTATGGCAAGTGACATCAGTTTAGTGGGTCAGGTTTTTTTTAATTTTTTTTTTGAATTCTAGGGATAAACTTTTTTTTATTCCGATGGCTTTCTGACTTTTCTTTTTTGACCAATATCCATGTTAAGACACATGAGTTAGAATAACAAAGCATAATATGGAATAGAAAGTATCTAAGTGTATTGCATGCAGTAAGGATAATTATTTCTTGAAATTTTTTTAGTTTAAATATATACATGTGTGTATATGCATATATGTGTGCATGTGTGGTATTGTATATAGTATATTAGGATTCTGTAGGATATATTAGGATACATATAGCCACACAAGAGTTTTATTTTCTGTAGATTTTTATAATTTTTTTCAAGTTTTTACTTAAATTTTCGTCAGTATACAGTGTAATATTGGTTTCAGAAATGGAACTCAGTGATTCATCACTTCCATATAATATCCAGTGCTCATCACAAGTGCCCTCCTTCATACCCATCACCCACCTAGCCCATCCCCAGCCCACCTGCCTCTGTCAACCCTTAAGTTTGTTCTCTGTTGTGAAGAGTCTCTTATGGTTTGCTTCCCTCTCCTTTTTCCTTCTCTTTCCCTGTGTTCATCTGTTTAGTTTCTTAAATTCCACATGTGAGTGAAATATGTCTTTCTCTGATTGACTTTTTCACTTAGCATAATACTCTAGCTCCATCCAAGTTGTTACTAATGGCAAGATTTCATTCTTTGATGACTAATATTTCGTTGTATATATGTATCACATCCTTTTAAAAAAAATATTTGACACACAGAGCACACAAGTAGGCAGAGCAGCAGGAAGAGGGAGAGGGAGAAGCAAGCTCCCTGTCGAGCAGAGAGCCCAACTTGGGGCTGGATCCTAGGTCCCTGGATCATGACCTGAGCTGAAGGCAGACACTTAACCCACCTAGCTACCCAGATGCCCCATGTACCACATCTTCTTCATCCATTCATCAGTTGATGGACATTTGGGCTCTTTCCATGATTTGGCTATTGTTAATAATGCTACTGTATTAAGAGTTTTATTATAAGGAAGTGGCTCACATGATCTTGGAGACTGGTAGATACAAAATCTGTAGTGTGGGCAGATAGCCTGGAGACCCAGGAGAGCTGATGGTGCTGGTGAAGTCTGATAAAGTCTTGTTTAGGCAGGCCTTTAAAAAAAATTTTTTTTTTGCAGTTTTTATTTTAGTCACTGGGTGCTCATCACAAGTGCCCTCCCTAATCCCTATCACCTATTTCCCCCATTCCCCACCCACCTCCTTTTGTAAACTATCAGTGTGTTCTCTCTAGTTAGAAGTCTGTTTCTTGGTTTCTCTCTTTTTATCCCCCCTTTGCTCCTTTATTTTGTTTCTTAAATTCTACATATGAGTGAAATCATATGGTATTTGTCTTTCTCTGATTTATTTCTTATAGCATACTTTCTCACTTCATCTATGTCATTGCAAATGACAAGATTTCATTCTTTTTTATGGCTGAATAATATTCCGTGGTATCTTTACCACATCTTCTTTATCCATTCAGTTGATGAACACTTGGGCTGCTTTCATACCTTGGCTGTTGTAAATAATGCTGCAATAAACATAGGGGTGCATGTATCCCTTTAATTAGTATTTTTGGATTTTTTCGGTAAATACCCAGTGTGATTGCTGGATCATAGGGTAGTTCTGTTTTTAACTTTTTGGTGAATTTCCATACTGTTCTCCAGAGTGGCTGCACCAGTTTGCAAGAGGGTTCTTTTTTTCTCCACATCCTAACAACTGTTGTTTCTTATATTAATTTTAGCCCTGAAAGGTGTGAAGTGTTATTTCATTGTGGTTTTAATTTGCATTTCCTTGATAAGTGATGATGAACATCTTTTCATGTGTCTATATGTCTCTGGAGAAAAGTCTATTCATGTCTTCTGTCCATTTTTAAATTGTATTTTTTCGGGTGTGGAGTTTTATAAGTTCTTTATATATTTTGGCTACTAACCCTTTATTGAATACATCATTTGCAAATATCTTCTCTCATTCCATAGGTTGCCTTTTAGTTTTGTCGATTATTTCCTTTGCTATACAGAAGCTTTTTATTTTGATGTGGTCCTAACAGTTTATTTTTGCTTTTGTATCCCTTGCCTCACGGGACCTGTCTAGAAAAAAGTTGCTATGGCCAGTATCAAAGCAATTACTGTATCAAAGCAATTACTGTCTGTGCTCTTTTCTAGGATTTTTATGGTTTCAGGTCTTACATTTAGGTCTTTAGCCCATTTTGAATTTATTTTTGTGTGCAGGGTAAGAAAATCACCCATGTTTCTGTCCAGTTTTCCCAATACCATTTCTCAAGGAGACATTCTTTTACTCATCGGATATTCTTTCTTGCTTTGTCAAAGATTAATTGACCATGTAATTGTGGGTTTATTTCTGGGTTTTCTGTTCTATTCCATTGATCTTTGTGTCTGTTTTTTGTGCCAGTACCATACTGTTTTGATAAGTACAGCTATTTTTAAAAAATTTTATGTATTTGAGAGAGAGAGAGAGAGAGACAGAGACATACCAAGTGGGGGAAGAAGGGGGAGAGGGAGAGGGAGAAGCAGACTTCCCGCTGAGCAGGGAAGGAGCTGATGGAGGGCTTGATCCCAGGATCCTGAGATGATGACTGAGCTGAAGGCAGATGTTTAACTGGCTGAGCCACCCAGATGCTCCTGTTGAGGATTTTTATCATGAATGGATGTTGTACTTTGTCAAATGCTTTTTCTGCATCTATTGAAATGATCATGTGGTTCCTATCTTTTCTCTTATTGATGCGATGTATGACATTGTTTTGCCAATATTGAACCACCCTTGCAACCAGGAAACAAATCCCACTTGATTGCGGTAAATGATTTTTTAAATGTATTATTGGATTTGTTTTGCTAGTATTTTGTTGAATATTTTTGCATCTCTGTTCATCAGAGATATTGGCCTGTAGGTCTCTCTCTCTCTCTCTCTTTGTGGTGTCTTTATCTGGTTTTGGTAACAGGGTAATGCTGGCCTCCTAGAATGAATTTGGAAGTTTTCCTTCTTCTATTTTTCAGGCTGGTCTTCTTAAAAGTTGTGTTCAGGCCTTCAACAGAAGGTTGGATGAGACCTACTGACATGAAGGGCAACCTGTTTTATTCAGGGTTCATGAATTTAAATGCTAATCTCATGCCAAGAACATTCTTTAAGTTGACATATAAAAATAACCATCATATATGGGTATATTAAGTTATAAGGCAAAATATGTCTCATGTATACAGATATATATATATAGCGTTATATATGAATATATATTTATGTAGGGTTATGTGTATATCTGTACATATGTGTATACATACACATATATGTGTATGTATATGTAAATGAATGCTATAGAAAGGTAGATAGAGTGGAATATCTCTGAACTATTCACAAAACATGTTGGAACCTTAACTAGAGCAATAGTTCTCAGTCTAGGGAAAGGGTCTTAAGGGTCTTTCTTTTTTTTTTTTTTTTTTTTTTTTTTAAGATTTTGTTTATCCATTCATGAGAGACAGAGAAAGAGGCAGAGACATAGGCAAAGGGAGAAGCAGGCTCCATGCAGGGAGTCCGATTTGGGACTCAATCCTGGGTCTCCAGGATCACGCCCTGAGCTGAAGGCAGATAAGCAACCACTGAGCCAACTAGGCATCCCAAGGGAAAGGGTTTTTTTAAGATTTTATTTTTTTTTAAATTTATTCATGTGAGAGAGAGAGAGAGAGAGAGAGAGAGAGAGAGAGAGAGAAAGGCACAGGCAGAGGGAGAAGCAGGCTCCATGCTGGGAGCCCAATGTGGGACTTGATCCGGGGTCTCCAGGATCATGCCCTGGGCTGAAGGTGGTGCTAAACCTCTGAGCCACCTGGGCTGTCCCCAGGGTTCTTAATCACTTTGGGAGCTTTTCTAAAATATGTATGTCTCTGTCAGGCCTTCCTGACACTTTTAAGCCTTTTCTTCACGAGTGATTTTTATTTTATTTTTTAAAGGTTCATGAGAGATACACAGAGAAAGGCAAAGACATAGGCAGAGGGAGAAGCAGGCTCCCTACTGGCAGCCCAATGTGGAACCCCGGGATCACGACCTGAGCCGAAGGCAGATGCTCAACCACTGAGCTACCCAGGTGCCCCTCAATAATGACTTTTAAAATTAGGGGGGAAGGTAGATAGAAAGGAGCAAAATATTTTCTGAAAAAGCTTGGCAGGATTGAATTGAACAGAAGACCACAGCTCTGAGGGTGGGTTTTAGGTGCCAGGTGGATGGTGAGGGGCTGTTGGGGAGCAACGGGCCTAGCTGAGGTCCCTGGGGGTTCACCTCACTCCTGTAGTGGATGCAGTACCTGAGGCTCCCCAGCAGCTAGTGGACCCTCGCTGATGTTTGCTTGTTCTTAAGTATGTGGAAATCACCGCTGCTTTACCTATCCTCTGCTTTACCCAGGCGTCAATGCTCATGCTTAGCAACTGATAATATATGTGGTAATAACGCCTACAGTTTGTATCAGCCTATGGTGTATACTTGTGGAATGACCATCTACAGACCTACCCTCTGAATCACAGGTTTCTAGTTTTATTCTGGTTGGTTTCCCCAGAGGTGAGGTGCTTGGGGTGGGGGGTGGTCCCGGGAGCTATTGCTGTGTATATACATAAATCTATAGGCTGCTCCTTTTCTTAAGTCTGGAAAGTAGGTTTAAAAAACAAAACAATTCTTTTCAGGCCTTATTAATGTTGAGTGAGCACTCCATGACACTCACATTTCCATGACACATTTTTGACTGATGTCAAAAAATGATTCCTTAGATATGTTAGGTAGCCACTCAATTTGCAAGATGTAATTGTCATTTTAAAGGGTAAAGAAGCTGCTCTGGAATTGACATTAGTTAGGAAACTTTGGGACAGGTAACCATTTAGGCTGTGCTTGATATTTTGAATTAGAAGCTCTCTGCCTTGCACTTGACCTCAGGCTGCTGTTTTCCTGAGTATCTCCATTTATTCAAATGAACTGAATAGAGATTGTACGGCTTCTCAGATTTTTCTTATCATATTAAGGTAATTGGGTATGAAGTATTTGTTTTGAACAACACAGTTACTGCAGCCACTCTCTCTACTGAACCGTGAAATGGCTTGTCTCAGTGCATACTTCCTTTACTGATATTGATCTGTCTTTTCAGAGGTGTGTCTGACAGTGACCTTCTGACTGGTATATAATTTAAACGTACTAAACATAATTTTCATTCCTTGTGGATTGTCTTCAGTTTTTATACCTTATCTGGCTCTCAGAAATCCATTTAATTACAGCTATTTTAATATTTGTCCAAGTCACTAAAACTAGTGAACTCTCCCTGGGGAGATAGTAAACTTTTGATGGGCATAGCAGTAAAAATGGAATTCTTCTGCAAACAAACACTTTTTCAGGATTATTCTTATAAATGCATAGAGAAGTTGGCAGCCTTCTGATACTTTTGGAGGGATTCTGGTGGGTACCAAATGGTGTATAGCTACTGTCTGCTTGGGAAATGTTAACAAGAGGCTCAGCTTTTCTGAATGTGTGTTTTGGCTTTTTGAGATAGCTTCTATGCAGGAAGAACCTTCTTTTAAAACCAAATGTAGACTCTGGACTTTCTCCAAGAGAAGTATTATAAATATATCAAAGCTGATACTGTGCTGAATTTCTTTACAGAAAGAAAAAGAGGAGTGGTTAATAAAATTTAGCATTTGGGTAGAGCTTAAATTCAGAGTATCTTCTGTTCTGGCCAGTTTATTACAAACCTTTTATGACGGGATCCTGATTCCTGCTACTGCCTCTCCCTCCATTGTTCCATTTTATACTGTATACCTCTTCACATTGCTTGCTCATCCTTTTTTTTTTTTTTCTCCTATGAGAGTTTTTGGAGAAAAAAGGAGTCCACAGAGTAGTAAGAGAAAGAATAATCCTTACATGTTTTGATTTACCCTCCTTTTGAGCTTTTGATTGAATATAGCTTAAAAAAAAAAAAACTCTTATTTTTTCTACCTCTGTGCTGAGTGGGTGGGTGGAGTTGTTAAAAGCCAAAGCAAACCCACCAACTAAACCCCTTTAAGTCATGATTCTATAATATATGATATTTTATAGAATTAACCACAGGACAATTTGTGCTGCTACTACAGAAATACTTAATACATCCATCCATCTACCCACCCCACCTTAAAATCTTACACTGTAGCATTTGGAGCCCCTGAACTATCAAATCTTAAAATTCCAGGGGAGACCTTAGAGTCATTCCAGAGTCACTTCAGAGGACAGGTGAGAGCTTCTCCTATCCAGGTAAGTGTCCTTTTCTGCCCAGGTTCTCCATCCAGGTAAGTGTCAACACGCTGTAGGTCCTGAGTTTCCTCCCTCCTTTTCTCCCTCCCTCTTTGTTCTTCACCCCTTGTTGGGCTGGAGGCCCCCAGCTTTCTCAGGCATAATAAGAAGACTCCTGTGGCACCTGCAGTGTGGCTGGGGCTCGGGGACAGCCTCTAGTTTACATCACCTGTGCTGTGGAAGGTGCGTGTGCTGTAGGTAATCTGGAAAGCAAGTGTAAAATACCTCTCTGTTTCATGTTTGACGTTCTATAAATCCCCACCTTTGGAGTTTGGCATAGGATTTTTGTCTCTTTTGCTTTGAAATTCTGCTTTAGGGAACCACACTTTGGAAATGGCATGCTGGGAAAGGTTGAGGCGCTCAACAGGAGAGGGGACAGGCAGGGTTAGTGATTCACCGGGTCTCTTTCATGCATCAGGTGCTGTGCTGGGTACTCTCACATGGCTTTTAAAATGAATGCTCCCTTGCACCACGTGAAAAGGATTTTGGGAATCCATCTTGTAGCCGAGGGTATTGTGAGGCATACAGCTGGGACTGGAGCCCAGTTTGCCTGACTTCATATCCTTCCTCCTGGTTCTTTCTTGAGAGGGGGCAGGGTGGAGAGCATGTGTGTGTTTTACAAGCCAGATGGAATTTTGAAGAGCTGCTCAGCTCTGACAGCTGTTTAAATTATCTGTGACACCGCATCCCGCCATTAGAATGGGTGATGGATGGTTGACAGTTCACATCAGAAGAGACTGGAGCCCTGGTTGGTGGAGCAGCGCTTGCAGTCTTTCCAAAGTGTGAAGCGTGATTGAAACTTGGATTCTAATCATCCCTGCGAGGCTAGAAAACATTTAAGATACTGCTAGGCGGGATTTTTTTTTTTTTTTTGAAAACAACTTAGGTGGAGCAGATCACTATTCTGTTTGCTTTGACCAAAAAGAAAATAATAATAATAATAATAATGGATCTTTCCCACATACCAGAGTTCAGAAAATGTATTTTGATTTATGCTATTCATTTTCCATGGGTATTGAGTATTTTGCCTTTGAAAATCTATTTCTTCATCCCATACTGCCCTTCATGGGTGTAGGTTTCATCTCTCTAGCTGGTATGTATACTCTGTCTTTTTTTTTTTTTTTTTTTTTTTTAAAGAGAGTGAACACACCCTTATATGCTCATGCGAGCAGGGGGATAGGGAAGGGAGGGAGAGAGAGAATGACCCAAGTTGAAATCAAGAGTTGAAAACTCAACCAACTGAGCCAGCTAGGTGCCCCTGCTGCATATAGTCTTTAAGGTTGCTGAGCTTATCTCTTATTTATTGCCCTTCCTCAATTACTCAGGACAAAGTTTAACTTAGGCATCATACTTATTAAGTTATTTTCATTATCTTTCAAATGACTAGTTTAAAGATGAATAATTATGCCAAATAGTTTTCCAGCTTTGTCTCTTCAAGTTTTTAAAAAGATTTTATTTGTTCATGAGAGACACAGAGAGAGAGAGAGAGATGGAGGCAGAGGGAGAAGCAGGCTCCCTGGGGGGAGCCTGATGCAGGATTCAGTCCCAGGACCCCGGGATCATGATCTGAGCCGAAGGCAGATGCTTAACCATTGAACCACCTTAGATGTCCCTATCTCTTCAAGTTTTATTTAGTAAGTTTCGTTTAGTTCACCTTAGTGATTTTTTTTTTCTATTATAATGTGACAAAGAACCTCTTGCTGAGTTTTAATGCCAGCCAGTTATGACCGTCTGATTCATGAAACTCTATCAGGAGACAGATGTGACTGTGAAACTGTTCCCTGCCATTGGTATAAGTGGAGGATGCTTCTGAGGAGGCTGGTTTTTCTGTTCTTCCATCTTCAGTTTTTGGTCATTTTGGTGTATAGGCTATACCCTCCTATAGTGTCTTGTCAGTTTATTTTATATGATTCATTTTACTTACCCAGTTTCTTTTATTTAATAGTTTTCAATTTTCCTCTTTAAAGCAAAGAAAGAGAGAGGCCTTTCCTTGGTAGAGCCAGAGGGGCAGAGGGAATTCCAGGAAGCATCCATCCTTCTCTATTCTTCTCACGGTTTTCTCTCTCAGAAAAGAATCTCCTCACGGCTCCAGCACCCAGACATGCCTGTGATGAGTTTGGGGTCTGAGGCAATTGCCCACCAAGAGGCTGGAAAGTAGTTTGGGATAGAGCTGGGACGACCTTAAATGTGTGGTTGAGGGTGTTTGGGCACAACTTCACCTACCCCTGTGGAGGTGTTGGGGGGCTCCCTGACAGGGTTGGGGTGTGAGCTGTCGCAGGAGTCCTGGTGGTGCAGGAGGGGCCTGCACCTGGTGGACAAGAGAAGACGTGGAGAACAGCCCAGACTGGGCAGACTGCTGGCTCCATATGCGGGGAGCGCAGGGGAAGGTAGAACTGGACTCTGGATGCTCCAGCCCCAGTGCCCGTGTTACAGACCTGGAGGGGGAGGGGATTTGGAGCAAGTCATGGAGAATTTGGATTTGGGCCCTACTGATGTCTGAGGTGTCAGCACTCTCTGTGCTGTCCCATGAAGAGAAGTCAGGAGCTCGAGAGGTAAGGACACGTGGGTGGCTCAGTGTTTGAGCGTCTGCCTTTGGCTCAGGTTGTGATCCCAGGGTCCTGGGATCGAGTCCCACATTGGGCTCCCCACAGGGAGCCTGCTTCTCCCTCCGCCTATGTCTCTGCCTCTCTCTGCCTCTCATGAATAAATAAAATCTTAAAAAAAAAAAACAGGTCTTGGCTGGATCTGTAGATTTGGATTTAGCTCCTAGAAATAATGAAGGAATAGTCTTGTCAAAGAGTGAGTGAGCGAGGAGAGGAGTCAGGGGCCAGGCCACAGGCTTGTCGTCTGCTTGATTTCTGGAGGTGAAAGAAGACTAGGCCACAGAGGAGGGAGTTAGTCTCTTGAATGCCAGGGAGCAGGGTGGGAGGGGAGGGTGAGTTTTTAAACTTTGTTCATCAGATTGTCTGACTGGTAAGAATTTAAAAAGGCACACTATCTCCCGCTGGCAGGAATGCTGGGAAAAGGCAGTCGTCCAGCATTACTGGTGGGAATAGCCACTGCAGGAAGAGTTCTGGCAGAGTCTATTAGCATTTAAAATGCACATAGCCTTTGACCCAGTGGTTCCTCTCCTGGGACTTTATCCCATAGAAATAAAAGCGGCTGTATGTAATTTGTTTGTACAAGAATATTTATTGCAGCATTGTTTGTAGTGGCAAAGAACTGGAAAGTGAGTGGATGCTTTCAGCAGGGGAACGGTTGGGTAGAATGTGGCACAGCCATGCCTTGGATTTCCATCCCGCCTGACTTGGAAGGATTCCCACGAGAAATGAAGAGGCAAAGAATCATGTATAATATGATCTCGTCTTTGTGGAGTATAAGATCCTTAGAGGCAATCTTGAATGTGTGTTAATACTGCTTGGAAGGAGGGAGGTTGGCACTATGGGAGCAAGTGGGTGAAAAATAAATAATAAAAAAAGACTGCTTAGAAAATGTCTGAGCTAAGACACCATGGAAAAGAACTGGGGGGTATATGTCTGTATAGGTAGATAGCGGGAGGGTATTTACAGGGGAGTGTCTCAGGGTGTGGAGATGTAGCTGAGTTTCTACTTCTTTTAGCCAAGAAGGTGATGGCAAGAGGCTGCAGGTGGATCATGACATCACTGGAACTGATACAGGGAGATAAGGCAGGTCAGAGGGTCCCTCAGACTGGGACACAGGGGGCCAGAACCCATTGAGGGACATAGAAGGGCAGATGGATTGGAATCTGGAGGGTTGCTATCCCGGGGGGTCTGAGGTCTTGGGGTAGAGCAGTAGCTTGTTGAATTACTGTTTGATAGACCTTCATGTTATCTGTCCTAGAATATTACCCACTTCTTTTTGTCCACGTGCAGCTGAACTTCAGCTCTCTAAGAGTTCTCATGAAGTCATTGCTTTGGCCTAGTTGGTTTAGTCATTGCCCCTCAAAAACACCTCCCCTCCCCCCACCATCTTACATGGTTTGCCCATAGACCTGAATGTCTGTGTTGGTAGCCATTAGCTTCTGTTCCTCTTGAGTGCTTGAGATGTGGGCAGGGCCACTAAACTCTGCTCTAAGTGCGAAACACACACTGGGATTGGAAAATTTATGGGGGACAAACAAACGTAAACTACCTCATGAATAACTGTTTACGTGTTAAAGGTATAACTTGGATACGTTGTGTTAAAGAATATTAAAATCTCACTTGTTTCTATTTACTTTTTTAAATGTAGTTACTAGAAAATTTAAATTACATGGCTCCCATTTTATTTCAGTTGAGTAACGCTGCTCTAGACCTTTGGTGCAGTTCCTCTCTGCTGGATGCCTTTGCAGGATCTATCCACTTAGCCCTATCTTATCCATGCTGCGAAGGCAACATTAAGCTCTCCTGGGTGTGACAATTATGGTCTTGTCTCTTGTCACTTATTCTTAGCTCCTGTTGGGAATGTCGCAGAGTTTCCCGCTTGTATATTTATTTGAAATCCACTTGCATCCATTCCTTATCTCCCTTACCAGAATCTAAGATTGGCTTTGCCTTTACAAGATTGTAATCCCCTTGAAAACAGGACTGATAACATGTGTAGTTTTGTCTCAGCTTCTGGCAATATCTCTAGTACTGGGCTCTGTCCCCTAAGAGGAGCTCCAAAGTTTTTGAATGAATAAATAATATATTTGCATTTCCACTGGTTTCTTAACCAAGTGTACTTTAAAATCCGAGTCAGTACTATATGCTACCTGTATATATATATATATTATTTCTTAGGCATCACTGAGTTTTAGGGCAATATAGTATTTGAATTTGGACAGGCCTGGCCTTGAATCTAGAAAGAACATTTTGTTACCTTGGGCTGGTTATTTGATTCTTTGCACCTTAGCGTCCTTGTTTGTAATTGAGAAACTGATACTTCTCAAGGTTTCCCTGAGGAAAAGCTCTGGTGCTGTGCTCTGTAAATGTTCACTAATTGCCAGGTCCTTTTTTAGAACTGGGAAGGTTTGTCTGGAATGTTGAGACTATGGGTAGGTGGAAGCTGGTGGTGAATTTACACTTTCTCCTCTTTACCACTGGAAAACGTATTGGTGGTACCATGCGTTTTGTCCTTTGGTTATGTAGTGATGTTTGGCTCTATTTGGCAGTTAATTAGTAATTAGTAGTTCCTCCTTCTCTGCTAGAAGAGTCCTTGAAGAAACACATGTTACTGGCATCCATATTAATAGGCAATTAATAAATATCTGCTGACTGAATAATGAATGGTAGCTATAAGGGAGAACATGTATCTAGACATTTTTAAGAAAAATTAAGTTCTTATAAAGGATTTGTTGAATGGTAAAGTGAAAAATGAAATAAATTAAAAATTAGGTGAATGAAATTAAAAATTAGGTGAGTGAAATTAAATGAAGAAATGAATGATGAGGGGCGCCTGTCTGGCTCAGTCAGTAGAGCCTCTGACTCTTGATTTCCACTCAGGTCATGATCTCAGGGTTATGAGATCCAGCCTCGAGTCAGGCTCAGTGTAGAGTCGGCTTGTCCCTCTCCCTCTGCTCCTCCCCCTTCTTGCATACGCACTGTCTCTCTCAAATAAAATCTTAAAAAAAAAAAAAAAAATGATGAAACAAAAGTTGTTCATGGGGAGAAGGTTGAAATTGATGGGGATGGACTGCTGTGGAGATTCTAGAGAGACCCCAGAGGTACCTTTTCTCCCCAAATATGATATTCTTTGGCACATTGGAAAGAACACAAGACTGATAACTCGTTGACCTGACTCCTTCCCCATGAACATACTGGCCAGTGGTGGGATCTTGGGGGAGGTTACATAACCTTTCTGAGTCTTTGCTTATTTGCAGAGCAAGAAGGGCAGATCAGGAACGGCAGCAACGTGGTGCCTGGGAAGATGGCCTGGGAGTCAGGTTGGCTTTTCCATGCTGGCTTTCCCATGCTGGCTTTCCCTCTTCCCAGCTCTGTAGCCATGCTCATGTTCTTCAACCTCTTAGATACTTTTCAAGAGTGAAAGTGAAAAGGTGTCTCCTATTCTTGACAGAGGAGCTCCTAAATCAGCTGCATACCAGTGGATGATTGAACATTTGTTGACTTGAAGAATGAGAGAGTAACTGTCAGGGGAACTTTTGAAAATATTTCTATTGTAAAATCAGGTATATTGAGGTATATTTATGTGCCATAAATATCTTTTTTTAAACTTAATTTTTTTAAGAGAGCGAAAGAGAGCGCACAAGCAAGCCACAAATGGAATGGGGGTGGGGTCAGGGGAGGGAGAGAGAGAATCTTAAGCAGGCTCCAAACCTGGTGCAGAGCCTGATATGGGGCTCTATCTCATAATCCTGGGGCATGACCTCAGCCAAAATCAAGAGTTAGAGGTTTAACTGGGCTGAGCCACCCAGGTGCCCCCTGATTTCATCTTAAACCGAAACTCTGTGCCCATTAGACAGTAACTCACCATTCCCCTCCCTCTGTGCCTGGCGGCTACCCTTCTACTTCCTGTCTCTGAATCTGATGGCTCTAAGTATCTCATATAAGTGGGATCCTACAGTTTTTGTCCTTTTGTGGCTTGTTCCTTTCACTTAGCATAATATCCTCAAGATTCATCTGTGTTTTATAGCATGGGCCAGAATTTTCTCCTTTTTTAGAGCTGGATAATATCCTATTGTATGAATGTACCACATCTTGTTTATCCACTCATCCATACATGGACGCTTGGATTTTCCCACCTTTTGGCTATTGTGAATAATGCTGTTATGAACATGAGTGCACATAGGTCTTTGATCTACTTTTAAAGTTCTTTGGAGCATATGCTTAAAAGGAGAATTGCTGCATCCTGGTAATTCAGTTTTTAATTTTTTGAGGAATTGCCATATTGTTTTCCACAATGGCTGTGCCATTTTACGTTCGTACCAGCAGTGCATAAAGGTTCTAATTTCTTTACAGCCTCACCAACAGGTGTCTCTCTCTCTCTCTCTTTCTTTTTTTTTTTTTTAATAGTAGCTATCCTAATAGGTGTGAGCTGGTTGTATAACCAGACTTTAGACTTATCTAACACACATCGATACTATGTGAGGTGTAGGAATTGACAAAGGTGGGTCAGCTGAAGATGAATCCCTCACCACCCATCCCCAGCTGCTGCCTCACCCAAGGGTGCTCAGTACTGTTCAGCTGTCAATTTAATGACCAGCTAGTAGAATCTGCAGAATCATAACTCTTGCTTTTACTTTCTTCCCATGTTATCGGTCCAGAGGAGCTTATGAAAATGACCTCCCTAGTCTTGTGTTTTTGTTATTTTAATTCTACCAAACATTAAAAAAAAATTCTTGTTAAATTCAATTTAGTTAACATATAGTGTATTATTAGTTTCAGGGATAGAATTTAATGATTCATCAGTTGCATATAACACTCAGTGCTCATTAGATCACATGCCCTCCTTAATGCCCATCCAGTTACCCATCCCCCTACCCAACCTCCTCCAGCAACCCTCAATTTGTTTCCTAGAGTTAAGAGTCTCTTATGGTGGGATGCCCAGGTGGCTCAGCAGTTGAGCACCTGCCTTTGGCCCAGGGCGCGATCCTGGAGACCCAGGATCGAATCCCACGTCGGGCTCCCTGCATGGAGCCTGCTTCTCCCTCTGCCTGTGTCTCTGCCTCTCTCTGTGTGTCTCTCATGAATAAATAAATAAAATATTTTTTTAATTTTTTAAAAATTTTTATTTATTTATGACAGAGAGAGAGAGAGAGAGAGAGAGAGAGAGAGAGGGGCAGAGACACAGGCAGAGGGAGAAGCAGGCTCCATGCAGGGAGCCCGACGTGGGATTCGATCCTGGGTCTCCAGGATCGCGCCCTGGGCCAAAGGCAGGCGCTAAACCGCTGCGCCACCCAGGGATAAAATAAATAAAATCTTAAATGGTTTGCCTCCCTCTCTGTTTTTATCTCAGTGTAGCTCTCAAAACTTAGCAATTTTCCACAGAATCATTTGAGAAGAAAATGAGATAAAGGGGAAAGGGACAGAGATGGAGAGCTCTCTAGCAGCAGTTGTAGAAAGCTGACCATATTTAAACATCTTTGGGCATGCTGTGTGTACACGGGAGCCTGTCTAGTTCTCCAAGAGCTCTTTGACGTCATCTCTGATGCATTTAATGCTAATGAGAGACTCATAAACAACCAGGACGTCTGAGTTGTGTAAGTTCAGCTCCCACCTTGGAGGGGACATGGCTCAGGCCATTGCAGAAGCCATATGATGTCTGTTGTTGTCAAATCCCTTGAGTTACGAGAGGTTAAAGCTGCCTAGAGTCTGGTTACTGCTTAAGTACAGGCTCTTGTTGGAGAATGTTCAAACTGATGATGGTGTTGAGGAAAGCGTTACTGGGCTTGCCTGTGTCATGTTCTGGGTTTGGTTTTGGCTTTGAAGCTGTGGATGTGGATAAAGTGAATTCGCTTTCATATCTGTCTTAGGTTTCCTCATTTCTGGCTTCCATGTTGAAGAAGTGGTTTTTGAAACTAGGGCACAGAGAGAGGAGGAGGAACCGGGTTCCATTCTCTCTCTTTTTTTTTTTTTCCTGGCAAATGAATTACCTTCATCTTGAAATCCGTAATCCTTTCCTCTTTGTTCAGTGTGTCTGAATTTGACTTGGATTTACTTCCAACCACTTGAGGGGATGGACTGTGGAGGAAAATCAGAGCCCAGGTGGGGGGCAGGGGTGGGCACCTCACAACAAGTGTTGCCTAGACCCGGCACCTAGCTCTTTAATCTGTGTCTCTGCCCCACGTGTGATCTAAGGTGCGAACTCTGCTAAGATATGCATTGAGGGGTGGGTGGGAGGGGCCTTTTTTGAATCAAAGCAAAGGAATTTGTATGAAAATGTGCATTTTAACAGCCATGGGTCTGTCATTCATAGTGAACCCCATCCCATTAAGCTGTGCCTGTGTGTTTTGTGAGTGGGATCCAGTGCAGGCTGGAAATGCATGTTTTTGTGTGTTTGCTGCTGCTCTTGCAGGGGTGAGGTGTTGGGGAGACATCCTGGCCTGAAAGCTGCTGTTTCTGCGAACAATCCTTAGGTGGTTAGGGAAAGATGAAGGGATGTTGGGAAGTTCCTTAAAGGAGATGTTACCTATCATCCCTTCGAGGCCTCCTCTTGTGGGGAAGGTGCTTATTTCTGGACACACTAAGCAATCATGATATTTATCCTTGGAGGTAGAGCCCCTTGTGGACCCAAATATTTTTGTGCTCTTGTTCATCATGCTTAGACGTCATGATCCTACTAGAACCCTCGATTGCCTACTCCCTTAACCACTTACTGAGCTGCAGATTGTTGCTTTATACATAATGTCTCTGACCCTCACTTTTCTTCATCTGAGAAATGAAGAGATGGAAGAGAGTATTCTAAAACCTACTTTGTCATTGGTGACATCATCACCTAGTTTACTCTGTAGGAGCCTGCTGATGCCAAGGCCTCTACCAGGTACTTCGCTACCAGTGCCCTTCACCTGTGAGCACTCGAGCACAGATTCCCTCCCATCTGCAGAGAAGGATCTGGGTGAAAAAACCCTAGAACTAGGTTTTGACCTGGTGATTCCAGAGTGCTTGTTTTTTGGACAGGACCATGCCACTACATGCAGCTTCTTGGTTCTTGATAAAGTATTGTTGCCACATTAATAGGAGGTAAGTCAACCGATTGAAGAACAGAAGTGACTTCTATCTACATTTGGTTTTTGAGAATTTTTTTTTTTTTTAAGATTTTATTTCTTCATGAGAGACAGGCAGAGACATAGGCAGAGGAAGAAGCAGGCTCCCTGTGGGAAGCTCGATGTGGGACTCGATCCCAGGACCCCAGCATCACAACCTGATCCAAAGGCAGATGCTCAACCACTGAGCCACCCAAGCATCCTGCTTTCTGAGAATCTTAAACAGTCTAGAATAACTAATTTTCTAACTGTAAAGTTCAAGTACCAACATTTGAACCAGAGGTTATGAGAGCTAACAGAAATGAAACATGATGTAATTTTTTTTAATCTTATAGAATTTGCAGGCCACAAATTTCCTGGAAGACATTGTGCATTTTTTTCTGAGGATGTCATAACAACTGGGTTTAGGAATTGTCTTTTGGTGGACAAGTGATCCTTGATTATTTTAATATTTTTGCTTTATAGGAAAAGAAGGTCCTATTCCTAAATTGTTGTTATATTTAGGTCTTCAAGGGTGGATCTTGTGAGTTTGCTATTATAGTAGGCTGAAACCTATATATAGGGACACTCAAATGTGGTGTAAATCCATGCCTTTAAAAAAAGAAAGCAATTACTGTGTTTGAAAGCCAAGCTATAAAAAGTAAGTGAAATCATAGGAGAGCCAACATGGGATTTCATTTTACTAAGCAAATGGCCCTGACTTTCTTTATGCTTTCATGTCCTGCTGTGGCAGAGTGGGAAATGCAGAGGTTTCAAAATGAGGATTGTAGACATTTACAGGTCTCAACACTTGTCATTCATGGATTAAGAGACAGATCTGAAAGAATGAAGTGCTCACTCAACTTATACTTTGTCATTTTAGTTATCTAGCATCCCACAGAACCTGTATTTTTTAAAAAGAATTTTATTTAACGTGTACTCATGCCTATCATATTTTTTCATAAAAGTTAAAATTAATTTACTTGAAAATATGTGTCTTTGACCATTGAAGGTAGACTAGTACCTGCCAGTTTTGCCAATCTTATTCAGAAACCTACTTTCAGGGATATCTGGGTGGCTCAGTCGGTTAAGCATCTGCCTTCGGCTTGGGTCATGATCCCAGGGTCTTGGGATTGAGTCCCACATCAGGCTCCCTGCTCAGTGGAGAGTCTACTTCTCCCTCTGCCGCTTAGCTTGCTCATGCTTGCTTTCTCAAATAAGTGAATAAAATATTTAAAAAAAATAATTTTCAGTACGTATACACAAATGTTGTTGAGTACCTTTCCTCCCCTCCTGCCTCTTGCCACCAGTTCCCTCATTACCAAAGACCAGAGGAAAACATTTGGAGCCTTCTGGAAAGTTCTTGGGTCTTTTGGTATTGAGTGGCTGGATGCAAGCATCTTCCTAGAGTTCTGAGAACTTAGAACATTGAATGTTAATTGGTCATATATATGTCTCCATAATCCTGTTTCAGAAATGCAGTAGGCTTCTTTAACCATTCTTTCTTGCTCAGAGGTGCCCTTCAGCCCTGCTGGAGCTCTGGTAATGATAGGTTGGGTTTCTCTGTGGAAACCCAAAACAGCTTATATCCAAGCATTTTTGCTTTGTCTTCTGGAAGTGCTACATGGCTTTGGCTAGATACTAGATAAAAAAGGCCTTCTAATGAGAGGAATATTTAAGACCCAAGTAAGCTGTCACATCATGAGATGCTAATCAGTATTTCCCTTAGGGACATGCTCAGAATTTCACATGATAAAAATCTTTATTTACTCCTCAGCAAATACAAATGATCTTGGCATCATTTCTGATGTGCTTTCCCTAAGTTCTTCCCAAGGTTCTCATTAAGAATCATCCTTTTGCAATAGGAATTGAGAATTTCTCACCTCCCCCCACCCCATTACCATGGGGGTAGAACGTTTTAATGCTAAGCAATTACTTTCCCTTGTAAAATTCACTGTGGGTGCTCATCATGTTCTGAAGGGAATAGACCATTACAGAACACCGAGTGGGGATTGGAAATGTTTTTGTAACAAAGAGGCTGTACGCTAGAGGTGGATATATTCAAGCAGAGGCTGGCAAGCTGAGGGGCTGACTCATCCATGACTCACATGAGAGCCTGTGTGGCCCCTTGGCCCTGGTGCCAGCCTCTGGAAGTAGAGAGGTGGTGTCTCAGCTCTCCCATGAGAACTTGGAAGTTGAAGTATCTGACTCTGAGTCTGGCTTGGTTCAAGGGTGGGCTCACCCTTTGTTAGGGACTTGGTGAGAAGCTCTAAGAAGTTCATACACACTTTTTGGCTTTGGCAGGCCTGTGTGATTTAGGAGAGACCATTGTACTGCTGGTTTTACACACTGTGAAACCCTGTGACAGAGCAGTGGTTTGGGAAGAAAAGAACTTGATTAGACATCAGTTGCTGCAGTACTGATCTTTCCTCTACTCATTTGGAATGCGACCTTTATCATATTCTAAATCTCCATGAAAGTTGTGTCTCTGGACTTCGAATATTTCTGTTCAGTAGCAAACTATTAAAATTACTCTTACAGAATATTTTGCTATCTGATGGGGCAAATACTGTTAATTTTTTCCTCAAACTACTTCCTTTAGGCTTCTCTAAAAAGTTACTCTTCCAGATGAACTTTAGAATCAGCCTATCACATGGTTCTAAAAACCTATTTGGGATTGCACTGACCGGGGTAGCAGTTTAAGGAGAATTGGCTTGTTTGTTTGAATCTTCCTACCAAGGAATGCAGAAAATGTCTCAGAATTTTTTAGTTCTTTTTATGCCTTTTATATTTTTAAAATATAAATATTATGTATTTTTTTCTTTCTAGTTTGAAGTAATTTTTGCAGGTGATATATGAGTTTTTTCCCCTCAATTTTTAAGTGGCTATCACTAATATATATAGGAGCTTACTCATTTTGTGTATTTATTATACTGTCCCCTTCCTGAACTTACTTGCTTAATAATTCCAACAGAGTTTTAGTTGACTAAACAAATTAAAAAATTAAAAAAAAATTGATTTTCTAAGTTGATATCTTGTCCGTTAAAGAAGGAACAATATGGGGATCCCTGGGTGGCACAGCGGTTTGGCGCCTGCCTTTGGCCCAGGGCGCGATCCTGGAGACCCGGGATCGAGTCCCACGTCGGGCTCCCGGTGCATGGAGCCTGCTTCTCCCTCTGCCTGTGTCTCTGCGCCTCTCTCTCTCTCTGTGACTATCATAAATTAAAAAAAAAAAAAAAAAAAGGAAGAACAATACTCTTTCCTCATTTCTTTCTTCCTTTCCTTTCCTTTTCCTTTCCTTTCCTCTCCTTTCCTTTCCTTTGTCTTTGTCTTTGTCTTTTTTCTTAAGATTTTATTTATTTATCCATGAGAGATATAGAAAGAGAGGCAGAGATGTACGTAGGCAGAGGGGGAGAAGCAGGCTCCATGCAGGGAGCCCGATGTGGGACTTGATCCAAGGACCCCAGGATCACACCCTGAGCCCAAGGCAGACGCTCAACCATTGAGCCACCCCAGTGCCCCTTTCCTCACTTCTTGATTGTTGCATTAGAGTTACTGAAACGGTAAGCTTTCCAGCTTTCTCTGTACTTAGAACTATGTGAAACAAGGATTTGCTATTCTTTGAAAGTTTCATAGTTTATTACCCATAGAAGCAACGTGGGCTTGAAATGATTTCCATATTACTTTATGATAACTTTCTAAAATTGGAGAGCTTGAGATGCAGGAAGCATGGCAGTCTGGCAGCTGGAGGGATGAACGGTCAAACATGGAAAGTGAGGCAGGGAAGATGGCTGGAGGACACAGGAATAAGAGGTGAGTGACATCCTCCCACCGCCCCTGGTGCAAGACCTTTCTTGAGTATCATTGTTTCTTGTAAAAGGGAAAACAGTTTATCCCTCAGCTATTTCCTGGCCAGGTTGTGCTAAATCGTATGGGATTTGGCTCAGAAAACAAGGGAAGTGGTTTAGGGTGTTAAGGTTAAAACTGAACATAACTCCTTTTGGTAAACTCGGTTTTGAAAGTCTTGGGATGGCTGCTTCTGTTTTGTTACCGTGACCTGGAGAGGTTGACTTTGGCAAGCAGTGCTAATTAAGGATGTGACTGTGGCTAGCTGTAAGAAGGAATTAGCTGACCATCCTTGCCTTCGTTCTACTTCTAAGTCACGTTCACCCCACTGCTGAGGGGCCGTCTGCTCAGGTGTTGGGTACCCTTGTGGGGAGTGTCTGCTTGTCCCTCCAGTGGTGGGGGAAGACTGTGTTTGCTGATTTCCCTCACTTAGGTGGAGTAAATCTTGGAAGAAAGCTATTTTTCTATAAGGGCGGGCATTAGATTTTTGGATTTTGTTGTTCACTATAAAATTTTTTTTGGTAAGTGCCCTGCCTTCAGTTTATGGCTTAACGAGGGAGATTCTGTAGTTCTAGATAATGAGATTATACCTTTCGTTTTAGAGAGTTTACTGTGTTTGGATTGAGGTATCTTCTGCCTCTTGTTGGAAAGCCTGGGGAATAATAGGTGAGGCAGTTTCTTACATAGTAATGGTGCCCAGGAGCCATTATTGGGTACTAATTTATAATTTTATATAAGTCAGTTTGATATCAGGATTTGCTCAAAGATGGATATACTTTTTAAATAACACCTTTAGGGCATCTGAGTGACTCAGTGGTTGAGCTTTTGCCTTTGGCTCAGGTCGTGATCCTGGGGTCCTGGGATTGAGTCCTGCATGGGACTCCCCACAGGGAGCCTGCTTCTCCCTCTGCCTGTGTCTCTGCCTCTTCCTCTGTGTCTCTCATGAATAAATAAATGAAATCTTAGAAAAATTTAAAATTTGAGAATGCAGTAGTGGTTTTGGTAGAATGAGTTCCCGTGAGGTTCTTTGTCCTCCCTGACTTGATATTTCTTTGTTACATATGGCTAAGAATTTTCGTGAAATGCCACACAGTTGTTATTCATAGGATGGATGCCTTCTAGCTTATTCAACCCTTTGACAGTGTGCCCAAAATCCCAATATGAAAATGCACTTTTATAAATACTCCTGCCTGCTAATTAAATTAGCTAATTAAAGGTGTGACTTAATTGTCCTGTCAATTTTTTAAAAAAATATTTATTTTGAGAGAGAGTGCTAGCATGTGCACAGAGTAGAGCTGAAGCAGGGCTTGATCCCATGACCCTGCGATCATGAGCCGAACTGAAATCAAGAGTGGGATGGTCAACTCATTGAGCCATTAAGGCGCCCCCTGTCCATTGGTTTTTTAAAAGGCTAAATACATATGCATGTGTTACGTATATATTAGAATCAGTCAAGTCAAATCCATGTGAGCCTTTGTAAATGATTCAGGTGCTGTTGCTGATATTTTATTCATTTTTTAAAAATGTAAGCTCTATGCCCAGTGTGAGGCTTGAATTTGTGACCCAAGATCAAGAATCACATGCTCTACAAACAAAGCCGACCAGGTGCCCCTATTGCTGATATTTTAAATATTTTTTTCTATTTTATAGTTTTTCTCCAGCTTATTTTTTTTTATTAGTTTTCTCAGATCACTAGTTTTTTGTTTTTGAAATTGAAGAGGTCGTTCATCTGGATATCTGTGACTTTCTTTTAAAACTGAACCAACTACAGAGCCTGTATTTTAAGTAAAAGAAACTAAATATATCAGATTTGTGTCATAGACTTAAAGATTAAAATATAACATTACTAATTTCAGTGATCTTACTCATTTTTCTCACTTTTAGGTGGAATTGAGAGTAAAGAAAGTTTCTGGGGATTAATATCATGTTGTATCTTTGATTTGAGGGATCTATAAAAAGTTACTTAAATTCCTACTTGGAAGATGTGTATAGTGAAACCAGGGGCAATTAATTGAGGTAGAGAATTCACTGCTCCTATAAATACTAGAGAAGATAGAAGAACCTCTGAAGATGTAAAATATACCTTATAGTATATAGAAGATCCGTAAGTGGAAAAATAAGTAATTCACTGAGAGAGCTTGCACTAATGAGAGAAGGGAAATGTTTAGGTTGAACAGTTCAAGCCATTTTGCCAAAATGTTTTCCTCTCTGTTTTGATGTGTCTTGTCCTTGTATATACACATGTCTTAAGCCTGTGTGAGCCTGTTGTTCTGTGAACAGGAATCACAGTTTGGAAAGATGACACGGTGACCCTTTCCCCACCACCCATCATCAGTTTGGAAAGATGACGGTGACTCTTTCCCCACCACCCACTCATCATGTGTACATGGAATAGACCACTCAGGTTTAATTTTGAAGAATACAGATACTGATAGCAATCTGTGTCCTGTGTATTATTAATCATTAAATCCCTGTCCACACACAAGAAAAATTAAATAGAGAATTGAGGCATCTGCCAAAGTAATTCAGAGAGAATTCTCTGAGGGCAATTAGGAATTGTTTTCTTCAAATTTCTCTCTCACTCTGTACCTCTTGAGGACATTGGAGACTTTTTGTTGGGGGTGTACAGTATACTTTATTGATAGTACATGATAAGGTAGGGCTTTCCAAGCCCTTTCCCTTCTTGAGGGGGTCTGGGATGGAATCTTTTGTGGAGGTCAGGTGATTCTTAGTGTGTTGGGGGATGAATTGGGGCAGGGACTCCCCAGCAGCTGAGGGCTTCTCTTTTCCTCTTGTTCTCAGTGGGGCTGGTCATCCAGGAGCTCTTATTCCTTGGAGGCCATGTGGACCACAAGGTCCACCACCTGGTTGCTGTAGCCAAACTCATTGTCATACCAGAAAATGAGCTTGACAAAGTGGTCACTTTGGGCAATGCCAACCCCAGCATCAAAGGTAGAATAGTGGGTATTACTGTTAAAGTTACAGGAGACAACTTGATCCCCAGTGTAGCCCAGGATGCTCTTAAAGGAGCCCCCCCAGTGCTTGCTTCACTACCTTCTTGATACTGTATTTGGCAGCTTTTTCCCAGAGGCAGATCAGATCCATGATTGAGGTGTTGGGAGTGGGGACACTGAAGGCCATATCAGTGAGCTTCCCATTAAGCTTAGGGTGGCCTTGTCTATAGTCTTGGTGGTGCCAGCAGAAGCAAGGATGATGTTTTGGGTAGCCCCTTGGCCATGATGCCACAGCTTCCCAGAGGGCTGTCCACAGTCTTCTGGGTGGTAGTGATGGCATGGACTGTGGTCATGGGTCCCCCACACTGTGCCAAAGTTGTCATAGATGACCTTGGCCAGAGGGGCCAAGCTCTTGGTGGTGCTGGAGGCTTTGCTGACGATATTTTTTTTTTTTTTAGATTTTATTTATTTATTCATGAGAGAGAGAGAGAGAGAGAGAGAGAGAGAGAGAAGCAGAGACACAGAGGGAGAAGCAGGCTCTGTGCAGGGAGCCTGACGTGGGACTTGATCCCTGGTCTCCAGGATCATACCCTGGGCTGATGGTGGTGCTAAACCACTAAGCCACCGGGGCTGCTCTTTACAGACAATCTTGATAGAGTTGTCATACTTCTTATGGTTCATGCCCATCACAAACATGGGACATTAGCAGAAGGGACAGGGATGATGACCCTCTTGGCTTCTCCTTTCAAAGCCCCAGTCCTCTCCCTGGTAGTGAAGCCCTCATTGGACGCCACAACATAGTGCCAGCATCACCCCATTTGATGTTGGTGGGATCTCTCTTCTGGAAGATGGAGATGGGCTTTCCATTGATGACAAGTTTCTTCTTCTCAGGCTTGACTGTGCTGTTGAATTTGCTGTGGGTGGAATCATGCTGGAACATGTAGACAATGTTGTTCAGGTCAATGAAGGGGTCATTGATGGCAACAGTATCCACTTTGCCAGAGTTAAAAGTGGCCCAGTACAGCCAAATCCATTTATTCCCATCTTCACCGTTGTGTCTTGGGGATGCGGCTGGCACTGCACCAGAAGATGCAGCTATCTGTCAAATGGGAAGGAGCAGGTGCAGAGAGCCAGGAGACTTTTTTTTTTTTTTTTTTTTTTTTAACATTTGTGTTGTATATAGACTAAAATAATTTGGTCTAATACTTTCTCTCTTTACACACAAAATAACTATGTGTTAAGTTATTGTAGTTTGAGATTGAAATGCTCATTTGTATTTCCTCTCTATATTGGCCATGATGGTGCCTTGCATGTGTGAGTGCTACATTGTACATTAAACACATCTGGTCAAACTGGTTTTGATTTTCCTTGTTCCTAGGTCTTATGATTCCCTTCCTGGTTGTTGGGAATAGGATAATACAGCTGGGTCCCATTTTGAGTATGCGTGTATTCATTGCCGCAGTGATATCCTCAGGACCTCTGCAGCCCAGACCTAAGTCCTGTTGGAAGGAAGCCCAGAGAGACCAAATTTTGTGTTGTTACCACTGGGCCACTTCTTTGGTCTTTTAGGAGCCATGGTTAAGTTCTATATCTTTTTTTTTTTTTTTTTTTTAAAGATTTTTATTTTATTTATTCATGAGAGACCTAGAGAGAGAGGCAGAGACACAGGCAGAGAGAGAAGCAGGCTCCAGGCTCCATGCAGGGAGCCTGAAACAGGACTCGATCCTGAGACCCCAGGATCACACCCTGGGCCGAATGCAGATGCTAAACCACTGAGCCAACCAGGTGTCCCTCTTTTTTTTTAATTTTAATTTTAATTTTTAAGGAGGCTCCATACTCAGCACGGAGCCCAACACTAGGCTTGAACTCTTGAGAGCAAGACCCAAGCTGAGATCAAGAGTTGGGTGCTTAACCATCTGAGCTATGCAGGCTTCCCTAAATTTTATACTCTTAATTCCTGGAGGGCAGTTGACCCTCTTTTCTGGGCATCAATGAAAAAGATAATGTTGCTCAAAAGCATAAGGCTGTATTTTATCTGTGGTCTGTAATATCAGTGGCTTAAAAATATCTTTTATTTTATGATATTCCTGCATCTTGTAATTGGTATAGCCCTTTGGTTCTGAAGCAAAGCAAGTGTTTCAGGTTTAAAGATAACAAAAAAGCTTAAGAATAGAAATATTTAGCTTCTTTAAAAAACAACTGTGCCAGATATGAATTAGAAAAATAAATTTCGTCCAAGAGATTGTTCTCATGTACATCTTTCTCAGAGCAACTCTGTTTCCTTGAACATTTCTGTCTCTTTTCTCTTCCTTGAAGCATCTGCTACCATTGGCTTCTGGCCTAGCCCCTTTCTCTTGGCTTTCTTCTTTCTTTGGTTGTCATTCCTTTCCTGTTGCCCTTTGGATTCTCCATCTTCTTCCCACTGTTCTAAGATGACATTCTCCTTAGGGGACCATCCCGGGCCCTCTTTATCCTTTTGGGATAATCACGTTTTTACCCCTGCCTTCAACTACCATTTATACATCTCCATTTCTGTCCAGTTAATACACCTCTAGTTGGGAACTCTCTTGTGGGTCCATTGTTGTTAGCTTCTAATTGGATATCTTCATTGGGATGTTTGCTATGTTCCTGTAACTGAGTGAATAAAAAAAAATGAAAGAAGCCTTTTTATCACTTGCTTCTTCATGGAGCTTCTGCCTCAGAGCATGTGATAGTCTGTGAGTCTGATATTTGAATCCTGGCTAGGTTAGCTAACCAATCTTTCCTGCCTTATCACATTGGCTAGCACCTCCAAGACAATGTTGGCTTATCTTAGGTAGAAATTATTCAGTCTTCACCAGGAAGTATAATGTTAGCTGTAAATGTTTTTGTAGATGCTCTTTACTATGAAGATTTAATAAAGTTTAAAAGCATCTTCATTAGCAAATTATAAATATTTTTAATGTTTAGAGGACCCCTAATCCACCTTAAATAAATTTTTAAAAATTGCTTATTTAGTTTTACTATTTTTAAAAAAATATTTATTCATGAGAGAGACAGAGAGAGAGAGGGGCAGAGACACAGGCAGAAGGAG
Source organism: Canis lupus familiaris (assembly GCF_011100685.1). NCBI lineage: Eukaryota > Metazoa > Chordata > Mammalia > Carnivora > Canidae > Canis > Canis lupus. The sequence goes on from NC_049222.1 coordinate 45,300,711, forward strand.
AAGCAGGCTTTTTGCAGGAACCTGATGTGGGTCTTGATCTTGGATTACGACCTGAGCCGAAGGCAGCTGCCCAACCGCTGAGCCACCCAGACATCCCTATTTAATTTATTTTAAAATTTATTTTTAAAGCAAGAGAGAGAGTGCGAGGGCAAGTGAGGAGAGGGGCAAAGAGAGCTTGAGAGAATCTCAAGCAGATGCCATGCTGAGCACGGAGCACCATGTGGGGCTTGATCTCATAACCCTGAGATCATGACCTGAGCCGAAATCAAGAGTCAAATGCTCCACCAATTGAGCCAGCCAGGCATTCCTACCTTAAATCAATTTAGGGAAATATAAAATTGTATTTCAATGAAACAGGGTCAAAGAAGCATTCACAACTAAAGAGAAAAAAGTATAGAGATATGGTTTGGAGGAAATGAGCCTATTATTTTGTCTAATGATGGTTGGTGCTAATTTTTCATTTACTGGATGGATGTGTAAGTGGTAAATTTAATTTTGCTAGCTTTTTATTTTTGTACATTAAACCTATTTTCCTGTGTTTAAATCAGGAGACTCAATAATTTTGGAGTTTTGCAAATACCATGTTATTCATCTCTGTGTGTGTGTGTGTCTGTGTGGGTGTGTATGAGAGAGAGAGAGAGAGGATCATCCTTACTGGAACTGTAAAGTCTAAGCAATTTGGGATCAAATTTAGTTCCTTTTTTCCCAAAATTAAGAAAATTAAACCTAATGTAGTCTCAAAGAATGCTTCTGGAAAAGCGTGGAAGTTCTTTTTCTTATCAGAATCATACATTAAAACATTATGAATCTTGTTAATACAAATGACTATTAGTGGACTGTGATTACTTCTGGGACAGGGCCTTACATACAGTCCTTGCCTAAATGAAGTAAGACTCTTGGAAGGCTATGATGGTGCCAAGATTTTTTTTTTTTAGTATGAAAATTAATTTTTCTCTATTTTTCATTTTTATTAGAGAACGAGTGGTGGAAGGGACAGGGAGAGAGGGATAGAAAGAGAATCTCCAACAGATTCCATGTGAAGCCTGGAGCCTGATGTGGGGCTTGATCTCATGACCCTGAGATCATGACCTGAGCTGAAACCAAGAGTCAGTCACTCAACTGACTAAGCCACATAGGTGCTCTGAAAATTTTTCTTCCTTTCTTCCTTCCTTGAAGGGAAGGAAGGAAGGAACGGAAGGGAAGGAAGGAAGTGAAGGGAAGTACGGGAAGAAGGGAAAGGACGGGGTGAAGGAAAAGGGGGGAAGAAGTGACGGCATGGAAGTGAACGGTACTGCAGTGAGGCAGTTGATATTGAATTTAAGGAAGTAAGAAGGGAAGGATGGAGGGGGAAGACTTTAATGCAGTAAAGGAGGTCATCCTTCCTTCCTCCTTCCTTCCTTCCTTCCTTCCTTCCTTCCTTCCTTCCTTCCTTCCTTCCTTCTCTTTCTCTCTTTCTCTCTTTCTTTCTTTCTTTCTTTCTTTCTTTCTTTCTTTCTTTCTTTCTTTCTTTCTTTCTCTTTCTTCTTTCTTTCTCTTTCTTCTTTCTTTCTTTCTTTTTCTTTTTTTTTTTTTAGATTTATTTATATAAGCAATGTCTATACCCTACATTGGGTTCAAACTCCCAACCCTGAGATCAAGAGTTGCCTGCTTTTCTGACTGAGCCAGCCCGGTGCCCCAGTATGAAAATTTCTGTAGAATTTTTACTTCTAGGATTGGCACTTATATTCAGTGCTTCATTAACAGTAGTTGATGCACTTTTTGGTAAGTCTATCTGGGCAGGTTGAAGAAAGAAAAAATAACTGTATATCCAGTGTGCATAATTTAGGTCTTTTAGGTGGAAAATTAAAGCAGATGATTGATTAGAATTTTGACGATGCTCTAACACATAGTAGGCACTCAGCAAACATTTGTTGACAACTGTTGAATGAAAAAGAGAGATGGGAAATGTATTGAAATATGTTTTTTTACTCCTTTTTTTTTCCCGTGAAAAGTGAGTTGACCTCAAGGTCCCCATTAGCTCTAAAATTCTTAACAGTTCAGAAATGTAAAATTATTAGTTATTAGATTCAGGGCTGGGTTCTGAGAAATTTGCCTTTTTCCTTAGGCAAGCCTCTCTATAAGTCTATTTCTCTTCACCTAATTGTTATTTCAGAAAAACTCAGAGTTTTTCTGTCTTGTTAACAAACTTTCTTCCAAGCTGCCTGACAATCTGGGGTAGTGTACCGGGAGGAGCATTATCTTTGGAATTCGATTTGATTCAAATCTTTTCTCCACGAACTCCTTATTGTATGTATGCTCTTTTGCAAATTTTCCAAGCCTCAGCCTTCTCATCTGTAAAATGGGGGCAATAAAATCTCCACCTCAAATTTAGTTGTGAGCCTGAAATACTAGGAATAGCTTGGCACTGCACCTGGCACATGTTAGATTCTAAGTAAACTGTGCCATTTTTTCCCACTTAGTCTGATAGTTCTGCAATTACCTTTCAAATGATTAAGATTCTCAAATCTTTCTGTTTATTGTCCTGAAAAAATAACAGAAAAACACCTCACTCCTATTACCCACAGCTAAATGATCTTTTGCCCTGATATTGTAGATCAGCATGAGTAGTTTTCACTGTGTTCTTCAGGGTTTGTTTCTGGGCCCTTACTTTTTTGTCTCCATTGCTGTTCTGCAGCTTTATCTGAAGCTGTGGTTGGCTGGGTCTTTGTTCTCGCTCCTGCTTTTGTACTATCTAGCCAACCATGAGGAGTTCTTTGTTTCTCCATCTTCACTGTTAAGAAATAAAGAGGCAATCTTTTTCTCCTGCCATAGGAGAAAGTAGAGCTTAATTTGGAGAGTTTTCTCCTTTGAGATTTGCTAAGTAAGGAGTAATTAAAAAAGAAAAAACTTAAAAAAGAATCTTTTTACTGAAGTATAAAGAGCACAGATCACGTTGGGAGCTTGGTGAATTTTCCCAACGTGAAGCAGACCCCTGTGATAAGGATCATAGTAAATTTGAGGGAAGTCTCTGAGTCCTCCAGGCTTGATTAAGCCTTCTTGCCCTTGTCATCCTTCGGATTACCCACCTGTTGTGAGAGGCATTGCTGCTCCCTGGTGCCCTCTGACCTACCATCTGCTAGCTGGTTTTGTGTGGACTGGGTTTCACGTGCCCTCCCTCTATTTTCTCTGAGATGGGAAGCCTTGGGTTAAAGAGACTGACACTTTGTTCTTGGTGCCACCTGTATTCGAGGAGGTGTCATGACATATTTCCACTTTCCCTCAACCGGTCTCCCCCTGTGGCAGCTGGAGATGGGATGCAAAATGCTGAGTAAGAGTGACCTTTTTCCTTTGCTTTTTCTTGTCTGTTCCACAAAACATTGAAGACCATGACTAAGACTGTGCTGATTTAAGAAGGTAGTGTGAAGAAAACTACTATGTTTATGATTAAAAAACTAAACTTAGACTTTTAAAAATGAGTGTGAGTGTGATGACTACTGGTGGAAGGGTGTATGATCTAAAGAGCAGAGTTCCCATGGAAATGGACTCCAGGCAGAGGGGTTTAGGCTTCATTGTGACTTCCTGTGGGAGAGGGCTCTGGAATATTGGAATATATGGGCTGAGATTTTTTTATTGATCTCCTGGGTAGTTGGGGTGGTGTGTTTACAGTAGCTGCAGTCAGAGTTTGGAGTTGACCTTCCTTTAATTATAATTCTTTCATTATTATGTAGTTTCCTAAATGTGATGAGAGATACCAGTTTTTTTTTTTTTCCACTGCCATTCATTTAATGGGAAGAGATGGATTATATGACATTCTGATAGAAATTAGAGGGTTTTTTTTTTTTAAAGATTTTATTTATTTATTCATGAGAGACATGGAAAGAAAGGTAGAGACATAGGCAGATGGAGAAGCAGGCTCCCTGTGGGGAACCTGATGCAGGACTCGATCCCAGGACCCTGGGATCACGCCCTAAGCCAAAGGCAGACGCTCGACCACTGAGCCACCCAAGTGTCCCCAAATTAGAGATTTCTGAGAAGTGCTAATGCTATACTTTTTCAGACCAAAGGCATGAATTCACATCCCAGCTCCACTACTTACTAGTTGTGGGATCACAAATAAGGGAATGTTGGGAGGATATAGGAGGTAATGTATACAAAGGGCTTTATAAATTGTGTGATGTCATGTAACATAGCGAGCTGTTATACTTCCGGTGGCATTTCTCCCTGTATGTTGAGCTCACTTCTTCTCTACCTTCTCTTACTTTCAGACCTCCTTGTCTCAGTTACTTGGGGCCATTTGGTAGAAATGCCTTGTTTGTGTTCTGCTATTTGTTCTGGTTTTCAGTGCTGTGTTTCTCGATGGGTGATGCTGGTTGAGATGAACGGGGATCCCTGAGAGGTGGGGAGGTATTGCATTATTTGAAAGTAAGGAAGCTTTTTGAGAAACTAGGTTTTCTAAAACCTAGAAAGCTAGAGGCAAAAGACAAAACTGGGAAACATAAACAGGGTTAGGCCAGGTGTGGTGGGGGCATGGGGCAAGGCAGTGGGTTGGGCTGATTGCCATGGCGCTTCTTCACCAAATAGCATCCTGACCTCCTTAGAAAGGGGAAAGATGCTGCCAACCTCTTGCTATCTGTGTGGCCAGAGCCCTGCCTCAGGACAGGACATCAGCCTGCTTGTCTCTGTCACGAGGGTAACTGGCTTTTGGAGTGGACGGCTGACTCGAACCCCTGTGACCTCCATTATGCTTCCTCCTCTGAATTGTGAGTGGTGGTGTGGGCCTGAGATCCCACCTTGGCTGCTGTCTTCAGAAGGTCTGACCCTGGTGCTGCTGGGCCTCCTTTGGCAGTTCATCCCAGGGCGGTATCAGTCATTGGGATCTTTGCCTTGATCTTTGCCAAGAAAAAGTTGCTTCTGCTTTGGTAGCTTATCAGATGTGTTTTCAGTGATCTTATCTCATTTGTATCTTAAAATGTTCCTTATAATAGAATCCTATTTTGTTGTTATTGTTGGCTTTAACAACAGGAATTTATTTTCTTTCCATTCTGGAGGCTAGAAGCCGAAGATGAAGATGCTAGGAGGTTTGGTCTTATCGGAGGCCACTGTCCTTGGCTTGCAGACAGTCCCCTTCCTGCTACCTCTTCACATTTTCATCCTGCCATACTGGCACAGCCCCCCATGTCTCCTTGTGTGTCTTAATCTTTCTTCCTCTTGTTTTTAAAATTTGAATCAAATTTTATTAAATTCAGTTCAAGGTTTTATAACGTTCACACAACAAAAATTTGGTTCTGTATTGTAAGGAGTATTTCAGCCTAAAATGGAAATTTAGAAACTGAAAGAAGTATAAGCACTCTGTCTTCATCATTAAGATGATTTTTAAAAGGGTAACTGTATTAGTTATATTGTTGTGTAATAAATCACCCCAACATTTGGAGGCTTAAGGCAACAGTTACATGTCACAGCCTCTGTGGGTCAGGAGTCTGGGCCCAGCATCACTGGGAGCCCATGACTCAGCGTGTGTCATGAGGCTGTTGTCATCCTGGAGTTCACTGGGAGAGAGGACCTGCTTCCGAGCTCACTCCCATGGTTGCTGCCAATTAGAGTCTCACTTTATTTTAATTAATTAATTAATGATTTTATTTATTTGAGAGAGACAGAGATAGTGAGAGACAGCATGAGTGGGGAGGAGAGGGAGAAGCGGACTCCCCACTGAGCAGGGAATCCTGATGCAGGTCTCCATCCCAGGACCTTGGGATTGTGACCTGAGCTGAAGGCAGATGCTTTAACCAACTGAGCCACACAGACGCCCCTAGAATCTTACTTTAAATGATGTAGGTAATCTGTCTAGATCTGTTAGAAATCTTGATATAAACTGGGTAATTTATCATTTTATATAAATCTGCAGTTTGATACTAGGATTTGCTCAAAGATTAAATAATACCTTTATTGAGGTAGATGAAATGCTTAAAAATATTATTTTAATTCTGATCTTATTGAAGCTAATGAGAAGGAAAAACTTTGCAGCCACTCATGTGATTATATAGCCTTCGATTATAACATAGCATTGTCTTTTTTTTTTTTTTTTTTTTTTTAAGATTTATTTGTTTATTCATGAGAGACAGAGAGAGAGGCAGAGACACAGGCAGAGGGAGAAGCAGGCTCCATGCAGGGAGCCCAATGCGGGACTCGATCCTGGGACTTCAGGATCATCAAGCCCTGGGCCGAAGGCAGGCGCCAAACCATTGAGCCACCCAGGGATCCCTAACATAGCATTGTCTTAACTGAATACATTCTTATGTCTTAACTTTATTCCTAAGGATTTTATATTTGTTATGTGAAATATTTGAAAAAAATATTTGAAAAAATCCTTCCTCTATCTAGAATTTTTCTGATAGAGGATTCTGAAACCACTCCTTTGGAGAGCTGTTTGTTGCCAGTTGAGTGGAGCAAGATGTTTTTCTTCTTTTTTCTCAGGCATTTACTATGGGTGTCTCAACCTGTTCACCTCGCAAAGGCCCTGTCTCTTAATAACATGCCATGGCGGGGGGTAGGGTGGGGTTGAGATTTCAACATATCAAGTTGGAGAGCCACCAACATTCAGTCCATAACATTTTCCCTGGCCCTGCCCGAATTCATGTCCTTCTCAAATACAAAACCCATTCATTCATCTGGATAGCCTCAGAAGTCTGAAGTCCTTCAGCATCAACTTTCAAAGTCCAAAGTCTCATTTAAGTATCATCTAAATGAGCTGTGAGTGAAACATATGGTACCATTTGTCCTGAAGCAAACTCTTCTCCAGTTGTGAATCTGGGAAACCAGACCAGTTCCAGCCTGCATATCCAACACTTTGTTAGAGGTTTCTTCAGGTAAGTATCTAGGTTCATCACTCCAAAGTTCAACCTTCCACAAAACAATGGATCACCAATGCAAGGCAGTCAGCTTCTTTGTCACTTTGCAGCAAAGATTGCCCTTCCTCTAGTTTGCAGTAATGTTCTCATTTCCATCTGAAACCTCATCAGAGTGACTGTTACCACCACCAGAGTGTATTTCTGCACACATTGAGCTCATGATTACCTAAGTATTCTCCAAGAAAATGGAAGCTTTCTGTCTTTGATCCTTCCAGGCTGATTATAACAAAATACCACAGATTGAGTAGCTCATAAAAAAACAGAAATGTATTTCTCACAGTTCTGGAGGCTGGACATCCAAGATTAGGGTGCCTGCATGGTCAGGGGAGGGCTTTCCTCCAGGGGGCTAGGTTCTTGTATCTTCGCTTAGCACAAGAGCCTCGTGAACTCTCTGTGCCATCTTCTGTAAGGGTACTAATCTCATGCATAAGGGCTCGTGATCTAATCACCTTCCAAAAATCCCACCTACTGTTACCATCACTTGGCAGATTGGGGTTTCAGCATATGAATTTGGGGGGAGGGGACACAAACATTGAGACCACATCCCTTTCTGTATTTCTCTTAAGTTAGTCCTCACTAGAATCATCCTTACTGATCCTTACATGGTAGAGTGAGATAGCATGCACCACCAGACTCTTCCAGGGTCTACCATTACCCAGTTCCAAAGCCACTTCCACAGGGTTAGGTATTTGTTACAGCAGCACCCTTTTTCTTGGTACCAATTTCTGTCTTAGTCTGTTTAGCCTGCTATAACAAAAATACTGTAAATTTTTTGGTTACAATCATTAAATTTTTTGTATGATTTATAATCTTGTTAAACTCTTTGTTTAAGCATGGTACAAACCTTTTTTTCATATTTCCGGAGCCTGGGAATTCCAAGATCAAAGCACCAGCAGATTCTGGGAGGGCCTGCTTCCTGGTTCATAGGCAACTGTCTCACATGGCAGGAGGGGAAAGGGAACTCTCTGGAGCCTCTTTTATAAGAGCACTAATCCCATGCATGAGGTCTCCACTCTCCTAACCTATTCACCTATCCAAATACCACCTCCTAATGCTATCACATTAAGGGTCAAATTTCAACATACGAATGGGGGTGGGGTGGTGGTGGAAACGCAAACATTCAGTCCATAAAAGATGGTCGTAAAAGGCCTTTGAGTTCTACTTTTTACCCCAAAGTGTTGCTGTTTGCTTAGCACACACATTCCTGGGCTTTGTACTCATGTACTAGATGCACTAGGACAGCAGAATGTAATGGCTGAGAACTTGGGCTCCCTAAATTCCACAGTGCTGGTGTGAATTTCAGCTCTTCAGTTCCCCATCTCGGTGATTTGTAGCAAAGTGCTTTAGCTATTTCGAATCTCAGGTTTTCTCATCCTTAAATAGGGGCTACTAATTGTGTTCATAGCATTATTGTGAGAATTTAATGGGACCATGTATGTAAAGCATCAAGTATAATGCTTGGAACCCAATGAAATTCCAGTATGTGTTACTTCTTGTCATAGTTACAGAACCAAAGACCTGTTCTTTAAGAATAGAGTCAAACCCAATTATTGTTTATAAACAAAGTCAGTTTCTGCTTCTCCAATTCTAGATATTTCTCCCTATCTTGCAGCATATTTACTATAAGTGGATTCATGCTGGAATGGGCTAGTAATTATGGGGAGTCTAAAATATTGAGCAAGAGACTTATGTCCTCCTAAGCAAAGGACTAGAAAATGTACAAATGGCCGATAAGCATTTAAGAAGATGCTTAGTATCACTAATCAAAACCATAATGAAATACCACTTCACACTCACTAGAATGGCCATTACCAGAAAGTCTCCCCAGAACAAAAAACCAGAAAATAATAAATGTTGGCAAAGATATGGAGAAATTGGGACCTTTCTGCACTGTTGGTTGGATTGTAAAATGGTACAGACACTATGGAAAGCATTATGGTGGTTTCTAAAAAAATGAAGAATAGAACAAACCACATAATCCAACAATTCCACTTCTGGGTATATACTCAAAAAAAATTGAAAGCAGGGGTTCAAACAGGTATTTGTAGCTTATTCAGAAAATGGCATTATTCACAATGGTCAAAATGTGGAAGCAATGCAAGTGCCCACAGACAGATGAATGGATAAATGAAATGTGGTAAACAAAGTGTATGTACAGACAATGGTATATTTTTCAGCCTTAAAAAGGAAGGAAATTTTTCTTTAATCAAAAAAATTTTAAGGATTTTATTTATGCGAGAGATTGAAAAAGAGCACATTGAAAAAGAGTGGGGCAGGGGTGGGGAGAGGAGGGCAAAGGAAGAAAGAGAAGCAGACTCCCCATGGAGTATGGATGCTGGGGTGGGGGTGGGGCTTGATCCCAGGACCCTAAGATCATGATCTGAGCTGAAGGTAGCCGACTGAGCCCCCTTGGTGTCCCAGGAAGGAAATTCTGACAGTGCAACATGGATGAACCTTGAGGACCCCTGTTGAAATAAGCCAGTCACAAAACAGTGTATGATACCATTTTCACCACTTATATGAGATACTTAGAGCAGTCAGATTCATAGAGACAAAGTAAAGCCACAGTTGCCTGGGACTGGGGGAGGAGGGGAATAGGAGAGTTAATGTTTAACGGATGTGGAATTTCAGCTTTGTAAGGTGAAAATGTTCTGGAGATGGATGGTGTCGATGACTGTACATTTGTGTTAATGTTCTTAATGCTATTGAACTGTGCACTTAATGGTTAAAATGGCAAATTTTGTTACATATATTTTGCCATAATTTAAAAAATATATTTTTTAAAGAAAGCCATTTCCCTCTGTACACGGTTTTATGATGGGGAGTTAAATTAACACACACTGAGTTTTCAACTTAAGAGTAATGTTTTGGTCAGTTCTCCAAAAAAGTTCTGATTGCCAAAATTGGTTTTTAACCTCTGTAGCAATAATGAAGTGCCTCCCCAACCCCTCGCTCTACCCTGCCCCCAACCTGAGAAGTGAGAAAACTACTTGACATCTTGCCTGGGACAAAATCTTGATGGCCATGATGGCATCCTGAGGGTTGTGTTCCTTTCTTTTCCTCCCCTGACATTTCCAGAAGCTATTGGATGATGAGGTAAAGGATAGGAGAAGTGGAGTGTAGGCCCGGGGGGATTCGGATTTTGTTGGGCCTCAAGTGCATACAGTTGGGGTTCTCTTAAAAAAGAACACAAGAACACTCTTTTCCAAAACTTTTAATAGAACGCCTGTTGTGAACACACTTTGGGGCCCTTCCCAAGGCTCTGAGGGATCATCCCAGAAGCTTAAACTTTGTTTAGCTCAAGGTATCTTGTCTCTATTCCAAAATGAGAGGCAGAATAAAGTAGGAACTGCCTGTAGCAAACTTCTTACTTCCTCTGAGCTTTATTCTCAGAAGCAAAAAGATCTGGAAAAATGTGTTACACTCAAAGACTGACAGGTAGCTGGGATGCCCTTGGCATGGAAAATGCTTTATGTAGTTGAAACTCAGTCTAGTCCATGTTTAATTTAACCCTTTCTCCAAACTTCAGTTTGGCAGTCAATTTGTACTGTAATTTAGTATTGTGATGTGACCTTTGACCCAAACCAATTAATTTTGAATTTTTCGCCTGGAGTGTTGCATTATAAAATTGTAGCGGCATCTTCTGAGAAATTGTATAAAATTTCCATGATAATTATGACCTTGAGATATTCATGTGTCAAAGAAGATGCATCATCTTCCCTCCTTTGTCTGGCAATTACTTTCTTCTCCCACCCCTACCATTCATCTTCATATCTGTTTCCTTACTTAGAAAAATACTTCATCAATCAGAGATTAGAATAATCTCATTACCTATGGGAATTCCTCAGTGTCACTCAGGCCTTTGATGGAGATGTTAGGGAGCCTTTGTCATTGAAAGCATCACTTAGTGACCAGATGGACTCATTGGGAGCAACTTGCAGAATGTCAGGCAGGAAGATGCTTAATGAGGCGTGACACAAGCAGAGTTAAGCAATAGTGGAATTCTGGTTTTCTTGTTGCTTTGTTTTACCTCCAGCAGTAGCATAAATTCTTTTTTTTTTTTCATGAAAAATAGAGCTTTCAAAAATAATATATATTTACTTCCTATCATGAAAATGGAGGCCAAAATCAAAGAACAGATCACATTCTTTTTTTGTAGCAGAATTCATGATGAGGAGGGACCTCGGTATTTGTAATGCCTAATAGAGTCAGGGCAGCTGCTGTCAGACTTCTCAGCTCAGCCAAATCCCCTACTTTTAGATGTAGATTTCAGCCTCCAGATTGCCTATTGTTCAGCTGTCAGTTGGGCACTGGGGTATGTTTGCCAAACTCATTTTCACTTCTTGGACAAAAGTAGAATTTGGATCCTAAATTAAAGGTGAAAAACAAGGTCTCTAAACCAATTAAATGCTATTCTCACTCAAGTAGGGATTTTGTACTGTTTGGGGCCACTTGAATACTAGAAAATGATTGAAAAAAATTTACTTCTTTTTTTCTTCTCTCCAGAGATTTTGGGGAAACTTTATAAAACTTGTTTATGTTTGTGGTGAATTGAGATCTTCTCTACTTACTTTGACTCTGGAAAGATGAGATTAAAAGGAGTTCAAAATCTGTTCTTTTACATGTAGTAACCATTTCCATTGGATTGAACTTACTCAAATTATTTTTGGCTTGATTTGCGCTCCAAAGAAAAAGGGTGTGGTGGAAAAAAATGATACCGAGAATGAGTAAAACAAGGAGGAATTTTGTATTGTTCTGAATTTCTGGTCAGTGGAGGAAGAAAGACTTTTTTAAAAAAAAAATATCTTGCATGTTCATTTCAGAGCTTTGATTTGGTCAGTTAACTCTTTTCAAATGAGTGCCTTAAATTTCTAAACTTCATTACCAGTGAATACTTGGTATATAAACACTCTTTAGTTTTAAATTCTTAAACCACTTCAATTAAAATATGAACAATAAGATTTGTTTTAAAATGAACTTCTCCATACGTTTTCCTTCTTGGTCTGAGGTATTCATGTTGCTGATGTGATGTTAGTCCTAATTAGGTCAGTTTGGAAATTCTTATTTTTAGCACGAGAGGAAAATAAGTGGTGTGCTGCCACCAAGTTGCTCTCAAATAAATTAAGTCTCAGTTGAAACAGTTTTGTATTGGAATTCATTGGCAGATTGGCCAGGAGCCAGTGTTACAGCTTTATTCTACTTTTCCCTAGACTTTTTATCTACAGTGCTTATTCATTTGGGGAGGAAAGCCTTTCCTGGGGCCTCCCAGTGGGTGTGGGCTCCTGCCCCATCCTGTTTCAAGCGGCTGTCCTTCTAGGGCTTGGCACAGTTGGCATCTGGGACCCTCTTAGCTCCTGCCCCCTGGGCAGGTTTATACAGCAGAGTCCCACTGGTTAAGCCGTTCATCAGAGAACTTAAGATGTCACTGGTGTTTCTTAGTTCATTTATCCTTTTTGTTACCTAAATTACAGAATTGTAATAATTACATTTTGTGATCACCTACTAGGTGCCAGTTGCTGTATCCAGGTTCTTGCATAATTTTTTTTCAAGGAGGCTTTCTGCCCAGTGTGAGGCTTGAACTCAGGACCCTGAGATCAAGAGTGGCGTGCTCTACCAACGCAGCCAGCCAGCTGCCCCTCCTTGCATAATTTTGTTTCTGCCTTATTGTGGGGGGAAGCATCATCCTCTCCTTTATACACATCAGGAAAGCCAGATTCCAACAGGAGACTTAGAATCACGTGGATGGGAAGAGGTAGAAAGTGGATTTACATGCAGGTTCTGCTGACTGTTCTTCCCCATGCCCTTGGCTGCCTTCTATAGAGCCAGCGGGGCTTCTAGAACCTTCCTGTCCAGTGGTTTTCAGCACTGGGTACATGAGTCACCTGGGAAATTTAAGATGAAGATTTCCTTGGTTTCATCCCAGGCCTGTGAGTTTGAATTTCTGCGGGTGGGGCCCAGGCCTGCTACATTTCAGGAACTCTGGGGTGATTCTGCTATGCAGGGGGTCAGAGGAGGGAAGTGCATAATACTCCCTCCATTTTCAGGGAGTCTGAAGCCCAGCAACCTCTAGCAGGTCAGTGAGCTAGTTAGTTCAAGCTGGGACTTGACCCAAAATCTTTTGACAACCCTGCAGTCTCTTCCTATTCTCATTCCAAATCCTGATAATGGAGTCTGGCTGGGTACAGGAAACCTAGGACAAGCTCATTTCATCTTTGGTTTCCCAAGTACATGATGGGGCCAGGTTGCAGAGCCCCCTCTGGTGTGAGGGAGACCGTGGATGATGGTGCATTCCTCTAAGTGGGTGTTCTTCATTCATCCACCTGCAGCTTCCAGGCTCGTTGGGCCCTTTCAACTTGGTGGCTCAGGACTTGGGTCAGCTGGGGGAGACTTTTCTTCATGCTCTGAGTTTTTGCTCCCTCCCCTTACAGCTGCTGCTGAAACTCATCTTGCCTGGATGTTGGACCTCTGGATCTATTTTCCCTGGCTTTCAACTTTTTGTTCTGTAATGTTTCTCAATATTTTCTTTCTGCTTACAGCCTTGGTATTTAGCTTGGTTCATTTTATGTCTCAAATCCATTGAGGTTCTTTTCAGAAATTCTAAATTTATTTCTTTTCTCCTGTCCAGAGCTCTTTTTCTCTGATGACTTCTTTTCCATAGCAGCCTGGTCTTGCTTTATGGACACACTCTTATTTCAGATCCATCTGAAGATACTTATTAGGATTTTCTAAAAGTTTTCTTGGGTCCTACAAATTATGTTTTTTTCTGGGGCCAGTTCTGTTTGTTCATTATAGCCCTTTCATGTTCTGGTAAGTTTTCCAGACTTTTCCTCAGGTAAGTTGTGATCTTCCCTTGCTGATGAGTTTTGATGAATGAACTCCATTGATAAGTGGAGAAATTGGCTTTGATCATCTCTGCAGGTGTAGAGACAGCTTTCAAAATAGGCCCCTGTAAGTCGCAGGCAGACCCTGCTTACCCTGCTTCCCTCGTAATTGTCAAAGAAAGGAGGGAGGTGCCTGTACGTGCATCTTACCCCTTGCGGGGTTGAGGGGGGTGGCTACCTTTTCTGATGTGGAGGTTCCAAACTGCCTTTTACTCTTCCACATGTACACTGGGATTTCCCCCAGACACAGTACCCATTTTCTTGGTTTTAATCAGTGGGTTCAGCCCTCTGCTGTGGCTCTCAGCCATCGACGGTCTATTTTTGTGGGAAGGAAAAGGGGAAGGAGGCAGCAGGGGAGACCATGGAGAGCTCAGCCCTTCTGCATTCAGTTCTCTATTCCATCTGCCCTCCCCTCCCCCCCCTCCACCCGGTGCTCACTCCTGCCCCTTATCTCTGCGTCCTCCCCAGGACTCCCTGGAAGGATACCACTCACCTCTAGAAGTGTTTCCTGTTTCCAGTACTGCTGTTTGGCTGGCTTACGTGCTTTAAAAAGAATTTTCGCTACTGTCCTTCTGGCGCTGGCCTGGAGAGTTGGAAGGCCCACAGAGGACTGAGCGTGGGGCGGCTGCGCCCTTGCCCCTTGCAGGGCAGTACCCCCTCCCTGGCAGCCGCTGGCCCTGGAGGCTTGCCTCAGGCACCGGGATTGTGATGTGTTATAGCCGCAGTTCCTGTGGGGGTGCAGGGTGAGGGGCCGAGGCAGGAGGAGTTGCAGGCAGCCTCCCCGGGGGCATCTGTGGAGATGTTTTCCAGTCAGCTCCACGAAGCCATGTCTGTGTGGGCAATGAGAAGGGAGGAAGGGCAGAGGTTGGCTCCAGGTTTCAGATCTGACCTGGGGCTATTGTCCAGCACCTTCACTTCTTGCTTTTGTGTCCCGGCCACCTTCCCAGCTGATGCCTCTCTCCCCTTAGCTCCCTTGTCCTGGGTTCACCCGAGAGAGCAGCCGGGCTGTTCACCCACAGGCCTTCAAGCCTCCAAACTTGAGCCCAGGGAGGAGGAGAGGTCCCAGTGCCACACAGCCTGGCCCTTGTCCCTTCTTCCGTCCATCCATCTGTCCACAGGCATCCTGAGAAGCCCCTGAGATCGGAAGCCAAGTTTGGAGAGCATTAGGGAAGGTACGGTCCTTCCCGAGGCCAGGTAGAGACGTGTGTGGGCTGTGTGTCCCCGCCTCGGGCCCAGCGAGGCCAGGAGCGATGTGCTGGGGCGCACTCACTGGGTCAGGGCTCTGGGCCTGCGGGTGACCGGCTCACACCTGTGGTAGGGTGGCTGAGCCACGGTGATTTCAGGATTTGTGATTTCTGATTTGTGACTTACTGTGGTCCTTGGTCACTAGAGAGAGATTTGGAGCCGAGCACATGCAGAGAAGAGGAGGGCACAGGAACACACAGGGCTGCCCCAAACAGTGTGGCTGTGGCTGTGAAGGGCAAGGAGGGAGTAGGAGGGGAGGCAAGGTTAGGTCGTTCTGGGTGAAGGAGTCAGAAATGGGCCCATGGTGCTGGGGACACGAGGGGAGGGAGCTGGCAAGGTGACTCCGAGGGCCCTGGTGTCTTTGGGAAGGTGCATGGACTGTGGGAGAGTTTGGCCCAGACGCTGAAGGATGTTTTTATAGTGCCATAAATGATGCAACAGACACATAAACTCAGCATGCTCAGACAGAAAGATCTCAAAATCTTCAGTCCAACTTGGCTCCTTGTTTGAGCATGAAACCAGAGGCTGTGTTACTCTCCTGGCCTGGCTGCCAGACACACCTGTGAACTTGGGCAAGGCCTCGACCTCAGGAGGTTCCCAGCCCAGACTGTGGCCAGGACAGGGCTCCTGCCCTCTTCTGGCCCTGAGAACTGTAGGGTGGGCTCCCTCCTGGAGGTGGGATGGGCCTGTCTTCACAAAGGGCTGCTTCTATAGCTAGTTCATCTCCTACCTGGACTTCTGTTGAAGTCTTAAAAAAAAAAAAAAATAGATAATGGAATATGGTTTAGTCTTTGCATCTTCTGAATTTTTGCCTGCTTAGCTGCCAATCTTGCTCATTAGCGATGGGCCATTAGTACTACAATGGTTGTTGGCTTTGGCCGTGGCTGGAAAGTTTGTCTGACTTTTCTTGCAGTGGAGTCTTGGCATGTCTGTTGCATTAGCAGCAGCTAACCTTGTTCTGAGTGTACATTTTAACAGCTGTTCTAACCTCCAGTTTTATAATTGGTTCACTTCTTATCAAAGTGTAGTGGTAATGTGAAATAATAGCAGTCTGTAGAAAGAGCATTAATTTAAAAAATGATATGAATGGTTGGTTGGAAAGGAAATTAGAATAGTTGACCTCAGGGCAAGGAAGCTATTTTCATTTAAAATTTTCTTTTTAAGTTACAAAAAATCTGATTTGTCAGAAAAAGAATGTGGCTGTTATAGGGGAAAAAATGTTTTTTAGGTGTATGTCAGGGTAAGAGAAATAACACTACAAGTGTGTTTTATTTGGGTAAAAGTGGAGTTGTTGTTGATCGTTTTAGCAGTAACATTTTCTCTCCACTCACTGTTTCTGCTTTCTTTGAAGCAAATCATCTCTAGTAGAAAATGTGAAGACTGGAGGTTCTGGATGCCAAACAAAGGCTGGGCAGGTGACTCCAGGGAAGCTACAGGTCCATGGTGGAGACAGGGAGCTTCATGGGGGGCTTCTCCTGCAGAAAGTGGTTCCTACTTAGACTGTCCATCTGTGCCAATGATGGAGTGCATGCTATGTGCTGGTTTGTTCTTTCTAATTCTTTTTACAATTCAAGTTAGGTTCCATTCTCTGCATTTATTTTCCTTAAAGAAGGAAAGAATCGTTTGTTTTCCTTAGAGAAGGAAAGAATCTCGCCCAAGGGCAAAAATGCTCTATTAATAATGAGTAAGCCAGAATTGAGACCCAAGTCCACGTGGTTCCAAAGCATGCATTCTTTCTACTAAGACCATTGTGTTTCCTGTAAGTCTACTGGCAAGATATTTTTGGCCTAAAATGCCCTCTTTTCAGCTATGATTCTTTTCGATCCAATGATTTCTGAAACCTCATCTCTTTCAAAGACCTTAGCAAACTGATTTAAAATGAGGTGGCAATTTCCCCCATACTATTC
Organism: Canis lupus familiaris; assembly: GCF_011100685.1. Lineage (NCBI taxonomy): Eukaryota > Metazoa > Chordata > Mammalia > Carnivora > Canidae > Canis > Canis lupus. The sequence goes on from NC_049222.1 coordinate 45,317,628, forward strand.
TATTTAAAGATGTAGCTCTCACAGCTCATTTAGCACTTGCCACCATGGAAAGTAGATTTACTTTTTAAACTTGTTACCTGTAGTTTGTGTGGGGAGGAGAGACATGGGAGGACAATGTATTAACTATTTAGTGCTCTTATACAGAATAAATTAAGATGCAAAAAAATACAGAATATAATTTAAATCTGTTGCGATTTTACTTTTACTAGTTTACTTGTACTATAAAAATACTAGTGATTCATTTATATTTCAGATGGCAAGATAATACTTCACATTAATATGCCATCTGAAATTATGTTATTTGATCTATTGATTGGTCATATAACTTTTAATTCTAATTATCTCCTGATTATACTTAATAAACACTGAAGTTCTTAAGGATTATGGAATTGATAGTGTGATATGAAACACAAGAAAATCTTTATTCTTTGTGATCTGATTAACCATAAATTCTATGACGGATGTAAATTGTAGGAAATATTGGGTAAGTTCCCTAAGTGCTGGGATTGTGCTTGTTTTATTGACTGCTGTAAATTTAGTATCTAGCAGATTGATGTTATTAATATTTGTTGAGTTATTAATGTATGTTGGGTGTGTATATAAATGAGTTATAGAAATTTATTTTGAAAAGTAAAAACCAGAATATATCCTAATATTGCAAATCCATCTTGATCTTCTGTATCTTTTATAGTATAATAGAAGAAAAATGGATTGTTATCACAACATTGGGCAAAGTACTGAAATGTTAAGGAAATATGATTTACACTTAAGAACTTCAGATAAAAAGAATACCATATAGTTACCATTACTCTAACACTTGTATATAATGAGAGAAAGAAAAGTGGGGGGCGAGATGGGGAGAGAGAGAGAAGGGATGCAAATTTGGTGAGTTGGTGATACTTGGAGAAACTGGATATCTGGATATCTGGATTGGGGAGGGATGTGGGACTTCTTTAAACTATTCTTGAAACTTTTATGTGGATGTGAAACTATTTCAAAATAGTCCCTACAAGAACATATTACTATATATATTGTCATTAGTGCAACACTAACAAGTTTGATAATATTTACAGATAAGAAATGATGGTCATATCTTTCTCAATGACTTAGAAACAAGGGGAATTCATTTCCTTTTGAAAGTTAAAATATAGAACAGCTTATTAGAGCAGAGATGTGTGGAATTACTTGGTAGACAGAAGTCTGTAAGATCTGAGTCTGTAACCTAACACTAGTAATACATGCGGTGAACTTTGAGCCTTCATGTTTCATTGGCCAGGAATGATTTGGGAGGTTGGATATGTCGGGTCTTGTAGCCTGATAGCATTAAAATTTCTTTTTATCCAGCTAACCCTCCTCCTTTTGTGTCCAAGTTAAGCAAACACTCTCCTGATTGTAATTTATCACCCTCTGTTTATCTGCTGTGCCAGTCCTGTTGCTGCAGATAGCCTGGTGTGCTGGAGAGATAAATTTTTCATCATCAGTTAAAAGGCTGTTGGTTCTGAGCTCAGTTATGTGCTTCCTCCGATGGGAGGCTCTCTCCCTTTCTTTGTACTGTGATATTTGATGCTTTCACCTTCTAAGTTACAGCCATACTCTGGTTTGTGGGGAATTTACTAAGATGATGGGTCCAAGGAGGCCTATTGGTGAAAGCCAGTTGGCCTTTCCCAGCAATATTCTGATTTTTTTCACTTATTCCTTTTGACTAATTCAACAAAGACTTAACATTCAAGGAACAAAAATAATTAGAAGCTGAGTAATGAATATAGATAGTATTCATATCCACCAATTTCTCTTTTCATCAACTGTGGATATTAGGAAGCTAATAGATTAAAGATTGGCCTTGGACAGGTGAAAGCACAGGCACAAACATCAGAAACATGAGATTCACACAGAGAAACAATCTTCTCTGAGGATGAGCTCATGGTCATAAATTGTAAATAGCATGAAGAAAGAATCTACTCTGAAGTAGATTAAATACATGAATACCCAGTCATGGAGCCCCCGTCCTGTCTCCTCCACCCCCTCGGGCCCTGAGACTCCAGCATGAGCTGTGTTCCGTGTTCCATACCGTGTCCTGCTTTACCACGTGCGTGGCCAGTAGAATTAAACATTGAGCTACAACCCCCCCAAAAAAATAACCCCACAATAATCAGGAGTATTTGTCCTCTAAGAATATAAGATACTAAGATAAAGTCTGCAAGGCCATGTGAAATAAGTTAGAACTAATTGTTAAAAAATAAAAATAGGGGGCACTTGGGTGGCTTACTCGGTTAGGGATCCAACTCTTGGTTTCAGCTCAGGTCATGATCTCAGAGTTGTGAGCTTGTGTTCCATGTTGGGCTCTGTGTTGAGTGTGTTTGGGCTTATTATTCTCTCTCCCTCTCATTCTGTTCCCTTCCCTCTGCCCCCTACTCATGCATTCTCTCCCTTTCAAAAAAGAATAAAAACAATAGTACACTATGAAATGAGAATAGAAATATTTGAAAGTATTATGTACTTACTGCCATTAAAAACTCAGCAGGGGTGCCTGAGTGGCTCATTTGGTTGAACATCTGACTCTTGGTTTGGCACAGGTCATAATTGCAGGGTCATAGGATTGAGCTCTATATAGGGCTTCATGCTGAGCATGGAGCCTGCTCGGGATTCCCTCTCCCTTCCTCTACCCCTGCTCTGAAAAACAAAAAACCCCACAATAGTCCATTAATAGCAGATGAGGCTAAGTAGAAGAGAGATCTGGTGAATGTTGAGAGATCTGATATAATTACTCAAAATGTAGCATGGAGTGAGAGATTAGAAACATGCAAGTTATTGAGAGACTTGCAGAAAGAATGAGATGGTCCAAGATGTCTAATAAGTGTCTAGAAGACTAGAATAAAATTAGGGCCAATATTCAAAAAGATAATAGCAGATAATGTTTTCAGAAAGGATGGAGGGCACATTCTAATATTGGGAGAGTCACACTGAAACATGGGCAGGAAATACAAAGCAAATACAAATACATACAAGTTGTACAAAACTGTAGAACTCCAGAGTTGAAGGGAAATATCTTGAGAATCATGGAGAAAAAAATAGGTTATTCGCAAAGACAGCAGTTCTAGACAATAGGCTTCTCATTAGCAATAAGAGAGGACAGAAGTTAATGGAATAATACTTTGAATTCCCACATGGATATCTATACTCAAGTTGTTACTTGAGAGTGAATGCAAGACATGTTCAGATTCATGGACAAAGAGCAGGCTCACCACATACACACCTAAACTGGATTAAATTTAATTGGAATTAAAAGGAAGAAATGGAATATAAAATGCCATAATGAGCAAAGATGTTGGGGCACATATACATATTTTTACAAGCATCAGATTGAAAAATATTGACTTTTAGGGTGATTAAGGCAAGGTAGATCTAAAATAATAGACAACAGTAACATTGAAGATGGGAATGAGGATACTCGAGCTGAAGTGTTTTAAGGTCCATGTATTGTTTAGAGGAAGATAAAGGTACTGATGACTTTTTGACTTTAAATCAAGTAAGTGTGTCAAAACAGTTTGAAAATACTGCCTTCATAAATTCTTTTTCTGTGGAATCGTAAGCATAGCAGCTACACTAAGTGAATTTGCTGTATGTGCCTTTACAATATTTGTAGATCAATATGCATATGAAGTATTTAAAAGATCCCAAGATCCTCTCCTGTGTCAGAAATACTACTGTATTTCTGTGCCAGTGTTTTCCAAAGAAAACTAACAAGGACATGCTGATGATCTGCAAAGTTCCCGAGGGATCAGTTTTAGGAGGCAAGGTAGAATGTAAGATTGAATAAATGTATTTTAGTATTATATCTTCAGAGATGAAAACAAAGCAGAGTATTGACTTCTCAAGTTTGGGATCCATCTTTTGATTTCATGCATGAGTTCTTTTTCCTTATTCTCCCTTAATACACATACATAATTTGAAAAGATCTTTCATATAAGGAAAGAGAACATTTCAGGGTGTTAATGAACACATTAGAGAAGTGTTTGGTGAAGAAATGAGCACCTGTGCCCTGAAAAATCAATAAAAATTAACCATTTTCTTCCAGTGTCTTTTTATTTAACAAATTGTCGAAATTATACTTTTATTATTTTCTTGCATGTTCTTTTTTTTTTTTTTCTTGCATGTTCTATGCTCTTGTCTCATTGGTTCTGATGGATCTCCTTGTTCCTTCCTTGGGTCCTGGGAATTCTGACTTTCTGCCCACACTTGGCTACTTCCCATATCTGAGTCCTGTTCCTTATTGAAATTTTCCATGACTCTTCAGCAATTTCTTTGTACTCTGGCTAATAACAGTGTAATGATGCCACCCATTTATCTCTTGGCCAACTTTCTTTTTTCTTTTCCTTTCAGTAAATTTATTGTTGTCAAACAGTTTTAGACTTACAGAATTATTGCAAAGATAATATAGAGAGTTCTCTTGTAAAGCCCACACCCAGTTTCCCCTGACTTTAACAGCTTATATTATTATTTATTGTACATTTGTCACAATGTATCAGTATTGATATGTTATTATTAACTAAAGCCCTTACTGTGTTCAGATTTTCTTTGGGGGACCTCTGGGTGGCTCAGTGGTTGAGTGCCTCCCTTTGGCTCAGGGCGTGATCCTGGAGTCCCGGGATCGAGTCCCACATTGGGCTCCCTGCATGGAGCCTGCTTCTCCCTCTGCCTGTATCTCTGCCCCTCTCTCTCTGTGTCTCTCATGAATAAATAAATAAAATCTAAAAAAATAAAAGATTTTCTTTGGTGTCTTCCCCCTAATATTCCTTTTTTGTTTCAGAATACTGCATTACTTTTTTTTCTTCTTAAGTAGGCTCCATGCCCAGCATGGAGCCCACTGCAGGGCTTGAACTCACAACTCTGAGATCAAGACCTGAGCTGAGATCAAGAGTCAGAAGCTCAACTGACTGAGCTATCTAGGAGTTCCAACACTGCATTATTTTTACTTATTATGTATTATTAACCTCCTCTTAGCTGTGACAGTTTTTCAAATTTTTCTTGTTTTTGATGACTTTGACAGTTTGAGGAGTATTGGTCAGATCTTCTGTATAATGTCCCTCAATTTTCTGATTAGACTGGACTAAGGTGTATTTAGGAGGAAGACCACAGAGTCAAAGTGCTGTTATCATATCAAGAATACATACTATCAATGTGACCTATCATGTTGATTTTTTTTTATCATGTTGATATTTACCTTGATTACCTGGCTTGAAGTAGTATTTGCCAGGTTTTTCTACTGTAAAGCCACTCTTTTTTTTCTCTCTCTTTCTTCATTCTGTACCCTTTGGAAGGAAGTCCTATGCACAGCCCCCGCTTAAAGAATGGAAATTATTCTCCACCTCCTTGAGGTCAAAAGATCTATGAAAGTATTTATAGTTCTGCTTAGGAGATTTACTGTTTTCTCACATCTACCTATTAATCCAATCATTTATTTACATCAATATGGATTCATGGATATTTATTTTATACTTTAGTTTATAATCCAATATTACTTTTATTGCTCCAGTTGTTTCAGTGTGGGCCATTGGGAGCTTTTTCAGTTGGCTCTTGTATCCCTTTGATGTATCTCCTCATGATGGTTGCTCCTGCTCCAGCCCTAGAATCAGCTATTTCTCCAAGGAGCCTTGGTTTCTTTGTATAAGAAACCAAGAACTGGGTGCTAGGTGTGCTTATTGCTATTAGGATGTTGTTATATATATATTTCCTTTTCCTCCAAAGTAAATTAGTGGCTCAACCTCCATCTCAGACCAGTTAGAATTTCTAAGTGTGGCACTTGGGCATTAGTAGATTTGTGAAATTCCGCAAGTGATTTTTAATGTGCAGCCAGAGAAGCAAGTCTAGTCTAGTCCTATACCCTTGAGGATAAGGGCTGCTAATATATGAAGTAGATACTGGATAAATGTTTGTCAGTGTTAATGTTAGTTATTCATTCATTCATTTAGCAAACATTTTCTGTGTCCTTATCACCTGCTAGGCACTTACAAATCCCTAGAAAAGACTCAGCCCTTGACAATGATACAAATGATTGGTAACATTCACTACCATTAAAAAAAAAAATTATTTATTTGGCAGAAAGAGGGAGAGAGAGAGAGAGAATGAGAACAAACAAGCAGGGAAATGGGGGGAGAGGGAGAGGCAGGCAGGTGCTCTGCTGAGCAGAGAGCTGATGTGGGGCTCGATCCCAGGACTCCAGGATCATGACCTGAGCTGAAGGCACTTAACCAACTAAGCCACCCAGGCGTCCCTCACTACCATTATTGAAAGCATATACAAGCACTGAGCTAATCACCATATGTTACTTCTTTAAATCCTTGAACAACTCTTTGTTTTACCAATGAGCAAAATTGAGGGGTCTGAAAGATTTAAGTTACTTACCCAATATCATATGGGAAGTCGTGGAACTGAGTGATACGTGTTTTGATAGAAGCACAGAAGAATGGTATCCAATAAACCAGTGTGTGTATAATCAAGGGGACCTATCTTTTGAAAGGTTTTTAGGAGCTGGCTCTGCAATATGGAGGAGAGGATATTTCAGGGATCAGTGCTAGGAAATTAAAATTGGTTTAATACTGTTAACTACAGACTTACTTAGGCTTCCTCAGTTTTTCCACTAATATATGTTTTCTGTTACAAGGTTCATTTCATGACTCTACATTATATGTATTTGTCGTATCTCTTTAGTATTCTCTAATCTGTGATCATTTCTTGGTTTTTATGACCTTGATATTTTGGTGAGTAATGATTTGGAATTTTGTAGAATGTCCCTTTCTTTGTGTTTGCCTGATGTTTTCTCAGATTAGATTGAAGTTATAGATTTTGGGCAGAATATCATAAAGGTGGTATGTCCTTCTCTTTGTACCATATCAGGGGCTCATGAAATCAACATGACTTATTATTGGTGATGTTAACCATGATGACTTGCTTAAAGTGGCGTCAGCTAGCTTTCTTCGTAGTACAATTATTATTTTTCCCTTTCTATACTTCTATAGAAGCAAGTTACCAAGGCTGGCTCATAATCATGGGAGGGTATTTAGCTCCACCTTCTGGAGGGAGGAGTAGCGAGTAATTTGTAGTCATACTTGAAAACCAGCATGATGTTTAGCAAATTTAAGGGCTGTACTTTGAGGCATTGCAGATATTCTATGTCTTTATAGTTTCTCTGTTTGTAATACTGCTTTTAGTATTTATCCAGCCTGGGCAATATCACTGCTATTCTAATGATGATTTCCTATGTTCCTCATTCATCATACGTTTAATAATTGCAGTTCTTTTGTCAGTAAGATTTGTTCTGTTCCTTCTACTTGTTTGTTTATTCAGTTATTTTTACCAATGGGGACTCATGGGCATTTGTTTTTTTCTTTGGGTTATAACCCAGTCCTATCATTATTATGTTCACGTTGTTCCAAATTTGATGATTGAAAACTCTTTGAGTTTGGCTCCTCCATCCTTTGGGCATTCTGGAACTACAGGATGTGCCTGGTTTATCTTTCATCTTTGGTTTATCCCTACTCCAGCTCTGGAGTTAGCCATTTCTCCAAAAAGCCCTTGGTGCCTTTTAGTTGAAATGGTATTTAGAAACCAAGATCTGGGCGCTGGGTGTGCTCATTGTTCATGGAGGGTGCTGCTGCTTCTAGTCTCAGTGCACAGAGCTAGGAAATGTTTGTATGTATACTGACCCATGTGTACACACATTTGCATATCTCTATATTAAAATAAGCATAAGTTCATGGTATCTCTGACTATATATGTCTATATTTTTGTATCTGTATAACTGTTAAACATGAGTCTATACTGATAGAGCAAAATCTACACCCATGTCTATATTTTTTGTCTTTTGTATCTGTTTATATTTTTTGAACTACACACACCACACACACACGTATAAATAAAATTATCCAGAACCATAGAGTTCATTCTGTCCTTTCCCCTTTTCTTGTGGAAATCTTGGCTCTTATTATCTACAATTTATTTGTAAATTTTTTCAATCCTAGTATATATAAAGTAGTTTCAGAATTGCCAGCTTGTACTCCTGAGAGCAATAGATTTACCAGCTCTACAGCACAGTGTTTATATAATTTTTGTTTTCTGTCATTAGCTTATAGTATCAGAATTCCGAGTTCCAAAGTTATTTAGGTCAGCCTCTTTCTCCCCACCCACTGCAGTGAAGTTATGTCTTCCACTTATAATATAGTTGCATTCCTTTATCATAGTCTCCATCTTATTCTGAGAGCCCCTGACTCTCAGTGATTTTTTAAAATATTACATAACAGTTTAGTTTACTCTTTGTAGCATACAGTTCTATGGGTTTTGAGAAGGACATAAAGTCCTATATTCACCATCCCAGTGCCTACTGAACAGTTCATCAATTTTTATTATCTTCAACTTTTTTGTGTGGTCCCCTACCCCCTGGAAATCACTGATTCTCTCCTGAGAATTTTGTCTTTTCCAGAATGTCATAAAATGAGGTTATAAAATATGCAGCCTTTTTTTTTCATTTGGTTTCTTTCACTTAGCAAAATGCATGTAGGATACATCCAGTTTATTGGGTGAATCAATAGATTATTTCTTTTGATTGCTAAGTAGTATTGCATTGTATTGGATGTACTACTGTTTTTTAAATCATTGCATTCTCAAAGGACATTTGGGTTGTTTCTAGTTGTTGGAGATGATGAATAAACCTTTCCATACAGATTTTTTAGCATAAGTTAAATCAATGGTAAATATGTTGGAGTGGGATTGCTGAGTTATAGGTGTGTATTTAACTTCATTAAGGAACTGAAACTATTTCCAAAGTGGCTGTATCATCTTGAATCCCCCCCGTTGCTGTAGCCTCAACATAATTTGATGTTATCAATTTATTAAAAAGCATTTAGCTATTCTAATGTGTGTAGTGATATCTCCTTGAGGTTCTAATTTGTGTCCTTAATAACTAATAATGGTGAGCCTCTTTCATATGCTTATTTGCCATCTGTATATCTTCTTTGTATATTCAGAGCTTTTGTCCGTTTTAAAAACTGGGTTATTTTCTTATTGTTGAGTTTTGATGATTTTAAATATATATTTTGGATACAAGTCCTTTATTGGATATGTGATTTGCAAATATTTTCTCCCAGTCTGTGACTTTTAACTTTTTTTTTTCTTTAAAGAAAATAACTGGTTCAGATTTAGTGGCAAGGCAACATGATTTAATAAAAAGGGTAATGATTCAAGACTTAGAAATGCAGTAACAAAATCTCTGCATCAAATTGTAAATGATACTTTATTTTTTCCACAATCAACTAAAATGCAATGTTTTAGTAGTTGATCATCCTGTGGTTGATCTCTTTCCTGTTTGTTTATACCACAGCCTTACTTTGATCCTAAGGATGGAGTGTGGGTGGGTGAATGCATGCATGTATGTATGGACATGAACAATTTATGTGTATGTTTCCTGCAGTATATCTTGATCTGAGGGATAGTTGCATGAAATCTTTATATATAGATATATATCTTTGTAAATATATACATATATCTTTATATATACTTTTACATATATATGTAAAAAGTAGTGGAACTCTGCAGCTAAGATTTGTGCACTTTATAGCATGCGTTTTTATAACTGAGTGTATGTGGGTACACGGTGGTGAAGTGTTAGATAAAAGTACTAAACAGAAGAAAGCACAACTTATATAGAAAGAATGGATGAATACATATGGCAAAGTATTTATGTGAAATCCCATATGATTATCTCATGGAAGATACAGAGCTTGGAAGGAAGATGCTAGCCCAGTATGTGCCTCATGCAGAAGACTGTATACCTTATACCTTTGAGAATGGATAGTTTTCTCTTGATGACAATGAATGAGTAAGTAGCCTAGAGACATGGTTGCAGGGTTTTATTAACACTCTACAAACTTATCTGTAAATTTCTTTTAAGCTTCTTTCGCTTTGTGCTGATTTGGTGATCACCCAGAAGAGCTCCTTTACTAATACAGAAATGTGGATGTTATTGGTGAAGCTTGGAATAAGTTAATATAAAGTTCAGTACCTTACTTTTAAGAACCGAGCCTGAAACTTGTAGTCCAGCTTTTACCAGCCTGGGATGTGAAGACTTCATAGCCCATATAAAAGCGGATGGTCTCGTATAAACATTGCTAAAAGCATAAAACCTTGATAAGTTTATGTATCTGGCTTGCCTGTGCCTTAATTGTGATTGTGACTATATTTTGGGCTGGAATTTGAATATTTGACCTCCTTAGAACTTTTGGTTTGGCCCAGAACCAAATGTAGTCTAAGAGCTGGCAGGCACTGCAGGGGAGCGTCTCACTGCAGAATTTTATTACCTTGGCGGAGACTTTGTTTCTTTGTTTCTCAATGGGGGCAAAATGCTTTTGAGTAATTCCAGGTGGAGGCTTGACAGGGTTTGAGCATTAAAACTGGGTTACATAATTATAGTCCATGGCCCATGTGATTAATGACTTGTGTGCAGGCATATTGAAAATAAACAAGACCTCCTCCTTTTAGATTACATATTTATCCTGAGCTCTGCTTACTACTGTAGTGAAGATAAATGTCTCATTTCACCCCCTCCCTTTTTTTCTTTTCCTCTCCTCTCTTCCAACCTCTTCTCTCCTCTTCAGAGTAGGATATTGGCAAAATTAATTTTGTTCACATATACACTCTGTTACACCACTTCTTTCTAGTTTTGCCTATATTCTAGCAATGCAAGTTTCTATAAATAAGCCTGTGGAAATCGCTGTGTGTTTCTTTTCTTCTTGTCCCTATGTGACTTTTTTAAAAAAAAATTCTTTTTTTAAAAAAAATTAAAATAACCTTTTATTTTTATGACAAAAGCACAACTGCCTTTTTATGCTTTCAAGTGTGAATTTATATTTGAAGGAAAATAACAACATAGTATAAAGGAGGAACAGTGTCTTTTTTTGGCCTGGTAACTCTAGTTCCAAATCTGGGCAGGTCTAGGCATTTCAAGCCAATTTGACAGCCAGCCATGCTGCTAATCTGTGTTAATAACCCCTGGTTGAAGGATGACCCAGTATTAGTAATCTGGAGACAAGGTATTTGATGGGTACCTGAAAGTCCTGATGCTTTATTTTTATTTTATTTATTTTATTTAAAAAATTTTATTTATTCATGAGAGACACAGAGGCAGAGACTAGGCAGAGGGAGAAGCAGGCTCCCTGTGGGGAGCCCAATGTGGGACTCAATCCCAGGACCCGGGGATCACGCCCTGAGCCAAAGGCAGATGCTCAACCACTGAACCACCCAGGTGTCCCCTGATGCTGGTCTTTAGATTGGGTAGCATTTGACTTCCAAAAGCCAGGCTGTGCTGTCTCTCTTGCCCTCCCTCTCCACCCTCTTGCGGGCTTCTTCCTCTACCCCATGGGCCACCTTCAGCCTCTCCGTGAAGACACCTTGGTGTTTCTAAGCCTGAACCTCTCTGTCAGATCCTTGTTTTGTTTACATCATGTTTGATCTTTGTTATTTATTGTTTACATCACATCACATGTGAGACCATGACCACTTGTGGGCAGAAACCAGTCTTGCACGGATCTGCTGGTGCAGTGTCCCGGCCTGCCAAGGCTTCTTCCCAGGGGAAGAGATTCTTTGTGCGCATGCAGACTTAAGGGGGGCCAAGCGGGCAAGCTTGCAGTGGATGGGCTTGAGTGTTCCACGGGGACTTCTGCAACATATTTCTGGTGTGTCTTGCTGTTTGGCCTGGCTTTTTTTTTTTCTTTTTATCCTTTGTCATAGACTTTGATTTGAGAAATGGGAAGCAAGCCCAGATTTTAACAATAAACTTAAAGATATTTGGTGAAATTCTTTTTTTGATACCTTCCTGATGTCTGTTACGTTGACCTAAAGCTTTTTGATTAGCTCTTTAATAGTAGTCCTCTTTATGATCTTCCCAACCTGCTGGATTTGCAGGGTTATCAGAAAGGCCCTGCAAATCTCTTCTAGTGCGACTTTAGCAATGTAGGGCCGCGGTTAGCAGGACCCTAGAGACCCAGTCGGGTTGTGGGGAACTAGAAACTTGGCACAGAGGCTGTGAATTTCTGCCTCATTTCCACGCAGCAGCGTAACATCCTGATGTTGAGGGTCACACCCCTCAATTCTGAAAAACCTCTGGCTATCCCACTGCTGGAGTTTCACTGCCACAGGCGCCCGAAATTTCCGATCTCTTGCCTTGTAGCTTGACCTCTCTCTTCATTAAGGCTGTGCAGGGAAAAAAGAAGAGACTTGGCAGGGATCTCCTGGCTTTCTCTATTTGGAGCACCTCCCCGACCCCTCCATTAACAACTGCTCAAGGCAGAGGACTCGGTCCACCTTGGACATGTATGCAAAAGGTGGAAGAGGCTTTGGCATTTCTGTCTTTCCTTTCTCTTTCCTTCATTAGTCTTTCCAGATGAAAATGAGAAATATACCCTGATCTTTCCACAGACATGAATTGTGCTTTCTCTTGAGGAGACCGAGTGGTGGCAGTTAGTTTGGGTTTTACTTAAAAAAAAAATTTTTTTTTTTAAAGATTTTATTCATGAGAGACACAGAGAGAGGCAGAAACATAGGCCGAGGGAGAAGCAGGCTCTCTGTGGGGAGTCCGATGCAGGACTCAATCCCAGGACCCCGGGGTCACGACCTGAGCCAAAGGTAGACACTCAACTACTGAGACACCCAGGCGTCCCAGTTAGTTTGGAATTGATTGATTTAGTTATGATTTTATTTATTCATGATAGACATAGAGAGGCAGAGACACAGGCAGAGGGAGAAGCAGGCTCCATGCCAGGAGCCTGATGGAGGACTTGATCCTGGGACTCCAGGATCATGCCCTGGGCCAAAGGTCGGCACTAAACCACTGAATCACCCAAGGATCCCCAAGTTTGGGGTTTTAAATGACATTTTACTCTTTTCTACTCTGCCATTTTTATTTGTATTTAGGTCCATCTTCCTGTCCTGCATTGCACTAGATCATCTTTTTATGACCAGGATTAAATCTCCTTTCCATTTTTCTCCATATAACCTCAGTGGTATCCTTATGCACAGTAAGCATTCCCTAATCTTTGTTTAATTCATGAATCTTAAGCAGGTAAAGTCCTTAAATTGAAAGGATTTGCAAGAACTGAGCTTTGTATGTAAGTGCCCCATTTTGCAACACTGAGTTTCTGGTAGTTCTCCATAATCTTAGGAAATTTACAGATGCTTTAGGATTAGAAAGAGGGCTATACATATACTCTGTATCACTTAGGTAATGTCTTAAGGTTATTTTTATTTCTTGGTCTCTAATTATTTTGGGCTTACATGTAACATTTGCTTCCAGTGTCCAAAAAGTATCTTTATTGGTGTTCTAGAGGCAAAAATAGTGCTTGGGGACCATACACAAGTTATTAAGTATAGCTACATGCATTAGGGAGCACACAGTTACTCTTCTCATTGTAACAGCATAAAAGTTTAATTCTTTTTGTTATGGAACCACTCTCCCACAATTCTGAGTGCCCCTTTGTGGAGAGACCTTCTAGGACATCATAGTGGAATTAGTTTTTTTTTTTTTTTTTTTTTTTTAGTAATCTCTGTGCCCAATGTAGGATTCACAGTCACAACCCCGAGATCAAGAGTTCCATGCTCTTCTACTGAGCCAGCCAAGTGCCCTGGAATTAACTTTCTTTTCCCAATTTTTAAAAAATATCCTACCAGTGTTATTGGAGAGAAGTCATATTTATGTGGAAAAAATAGTGATATTGAGAACTACCCCTACTACTATGTTTCTGAGGTTCTGTGGTACATCAGGCTCTGTGCTGGGCACAGGGACACAGAGGGAATGTAGCAGATATCTAGTCTGTGAGCCACATCATCATGATTCACTTCCATTGTCAGACACATCTTTGAGGGACTGCCCGTGTGGTTTCAGATGTGCTTTGTGGTGACAGCCTTGTACCTGCTCTCTGCCCTGGTTCCCATGCTGTGGGAGCCTATGTGGTGTGCAAGGGCACATGGAGATGGGAGAGTTAACACCCCTGGGCCTAGCCTGAAACTAGGAGGGGACAGAAGCCAGTGGACACATGCTTCTGCCTTCTTCCCCCAAGGAACAGTTCTGGGTGCCATCTGCAGGCTCCCAGGAGATCCTGGTAGAAATGATTCCCTGTTGTGCACAGTTTTGGTAACATGCGCTTGGACTGGCCTTCCCTCCTTCCGTTTCACTCTCCCTGTTCTCTCTCTTTCCTTCCTCCTCCAATGACTTCTCACATGAACTATCTGTACCCATATCCTCATCTCAGGCTCTGTTTCAGGAACACCCAAACTAAGACAGTGATAAAATTTGTTCCATGCCATCCCTTTGAGCCTAGGGTGAAGTAGAAGGGCATACATTGATGAATCATAGTAAAAATGTGCTATCTCAACCTTGAAAGTTCTTGGAAGGAAGAGGCACCTGTTTCTATGGGAAGTGGACCTGACCTAGCTTTGAGGATCAGGACGGGTAATAATAATTAGGCTGGAGTGGGGTCAGGAAGAGAGAAGACTCTTCTGCTTCAAGCAAAGGAGTAGTATGTGCAGAAGTCCTCTGGCAGGAGAGAATGTGGCTGTAGCATGACGACGGTGGAGGAGAGTGCAGAAGGTGAGACCAGAGAGGCAGGTGAGAGTTAACTGTGCAAGACTTTGTCCTATTAGGATCTTGGTCTTTATCCAAGAAATTGGGGAGACCCCAAAAGAGGTTTAAAAGGGGATTCAGGGAAACCAGTTGGGATGCTGTTGCATTAGTCTAAGAGAGCAACGTTGGTATGGCCGGGTGGGCAGTAGAGGGCGTGGAGAGAGCTGGGTGTACTGGGCAGATACTGAGAAGAAGCAGTCAGCAGGTCTTGAAGGTGGGCTGCAGGGGGTGGCGGGTGGGGGGTGGTGCCTTTGCATTGCCCTTAGACCACTGGATGGAAGGTGGTAGGTAGACAGCTTGGAGCTTGAAGGTGAGAGGTCTGTGCTGGGCACTTTATACACATTAAGCATGTAATCACTGCAGCCCTGTGAGGGGGCTCATCTCAGCCCCTGATTAAAACAGGGGTTGAGGCAGATTTACATTCAGGGCTGCCCTGCCCTCAGCACTTTCTCTGGTGACTTCCAAACTGCAAGCTACTCTCTTCTGGTCCTGTTTCCCTCTTCAGGAAGTTCTGTGAGTGAGAAGAACCTGCCTGGTGACTTGCAGTCCTTTATAGCCACGGAGAGCCCTTAGTAAATATGCAGCCTGATTTTCCATTGGTCGGTTCCAGAGAATCTGAGAATGACTAGAGCTCATTCACTGGAAGCAAATGACACACATTTGGGAGAACTTGTCAAAAAGTCTGTAAAGCAGTGTGTACTTGCATATGGTGTTGGTAAAGTACAGTCATCTGTACCTGTTTGAAGTTAGACACCAAAAAAAAATAAGAAATAGATGCACATGAGGAATTACACTGTAAAAACATGGAGGAAATTGATGGCCTATGTGGTTGTACATAGTAATTTCAGCATAGAAGATACCTTACATTATAACACTTGTGTATAGCAGCTCAAATATATAAGATACTTATGTATATGGTATATATGAAATATATAAGAAAAACAAGTTGAGATGATTTACCTTGTCTATAGTTTTGAGTCATATTATGTATCTTCTCACTATTACATAACCTAAAGGTGATTAAAATAATGGGATATTGAAGAAATCTATTGTCTTTCTGTTTTCACCTGTGCCATGAATTTTGTCATCTAGTGTATCAACTGAGGTGTGCCACCTGGACACCTATTTATTTTTTAGGCTGAAATTTGGTTTACTTTGGCTATCAAAAGAACCCAACCCTATACTATGTAGTCTGTATTCATCAAGAAAGTTTTCTGGCAAGCATATCCTTCCTGTCTTGAAGGCTGTTCCTTGGGAATTCCTTTATGATGAGTTAAACAGGGAAATGATAAATAACCAAAGGCAAAGGGGCTTAAAAACATGAGGTGAATTAATTGTCTTGGTCTTTTAAAGGAAAATTTATGTTGGGATGATGATGCCCTGGGGTTGGGGTGGGGACTCAGTTCCTAAGAAAGCACCTTTATTTAAGTGCGTCTTTACTGCTGAGCCTGTGGTTCCGCTTGGGCTTTGAATGCATAAGAAATATTTTTTTCCAAGTATGTTTGTACATTATAGAAATGAATAGGTGCACTTTGGCTTTCCAGACAATTTGGGGCATGTCTCTATGTGGTCTTCATCAAGATGTGGAGACTCGTGAACCAGAGGTAACTTTGGTTTTCTGGATGATAGGAAGAAAGTGGAAGCAGCATTTTAGAATGGGTTCAATTAGATTAAACTACTGTATTCCACAACATGGATTTGTTTATTACGTCATTGACTCATTGAACAGTCATTGCTCATGCAGACTTTTCTAGGCCCGATGTTAGGAATGCTGAAGAAACACTCCTAGAACAGACTTTGTGCCCTAGTGGAATAGGTGGGCATATAGCAAAGAGTATCTACCCAGTGTGGTAAGTGCTCTGATAGAGATTTGACTACAGAGCAGTGATATAGCCGAAAGTAATGATTTATTATCCCTCATATATGATGGGAGGATGTCTCAGAAGAGCCATGTAAATTGGTCCTGAGAATGGAGAGGAATGTGCTTTTAAAGCGAAGGCGGGAGGCAGATTTTAGCTGGGAGGGAAGACACGGAGGCACGGTAGCACACGATACGCTATGGGCTGCAGGGAGCTGCATTGGGGGACCTGTAAGCCAAGGACTGGAAGGGTCAGTGGAGTTTCCTATGCCATGAAAAGAAGTTGGGACTTGTAATCCTATTGAAAGGCTTCAAAGTGGAATGTAATTGTGCTTTAGAATTTTCCTGTGGCTGGTGTGTGGAGCAGAGATTTGTGGATGGAGAAAGTTCTAGAAATAGGCAGCAGAAAGCAGTAGAAGCAGGGCTAGGATCATAGCTCCTGCAGGCTGCAGAAGGACAGGGAGGCACATATGAAGGGGAGATACTGAGGGAGGAGGAGCCAGAGGATTTACTGGCACCTGAACTTGAAGATGAGGCAGCGGCCAGGCTAGCCTGGGATAACTGATGGGCTTCTGTCTCGTGATGGTGGCCAGAGAGGAGCTGGTATCCTGGTTTGGGTACCCAGAACTGAGTTATTTGGGGGCAGGGGAGGGTTGGAAATAATTTTAGTTTGGGTCTTCTTGATTTTGAGGTGGCACAGCCAGTAGGTCCGGAAGAGCCATTAAGCTGGAGATGGAGCCCTGGCTGTCGTGAGCAGTGGTGAAAGCCACCCAGAAGGAGAATGTTGAAAGTGGAAAGATACTCAGGCTGAGGAACATTGTGGAGATGGGTGGAGGTGTGGGGGTGCTTGGGAGGTAGGTGGGAATTGACCTGAGGCAAGGGGTTGGGCAGGGAAATGAAGGAACCCAGTAGAGAGCAGACAAGAAGTTGTGTAGGGAGCATTTCTTAGATTTTGGGGCAAATGAGAAGTGTTCCTGGGGAAACGGTAGTCTACAGCTAGAATTAAACTGCCTATTTCTTATTAGGACATAAATC
This sequence comes from Canis lupus familiaris, assembly GCF_011100685.1. NCBI lineage: Eukaryota > Metazoa > Chordata > Mammalia > Carnivora > Canidae > Canis > Canis lupus. The sequence continues at coordinate 45,335,186 of NC_049222.1, forward strand.
ATTTTTTTTTAGATGCCACTTATAAGTAGGTGTTTATCATTCCTAAAGTTTGCTGTTAAAGTTTAAAAACTACAGGACTTTATAAAAAACCCTGCAGGAAATGGCATTATTATCCATTTTTAGCTGTCTGTGGTTCTTTTCTTGTTTCTTACTGACCAAGTACTGTTCCAGAAGGCCTAAGACTATAGCCAAGGCAGACTTTATGGAAGTGCAGGGAGGTACAGGTGTTTCCACTTCAGTTCATTTGCTCTGATTATAAGCCCTGCTTTTCAGAGGGGGCTCTGTGTGCTTAACCTGGCTTTGCAGAGCCACAAGGTGAGGCTCAAGGTCACATCCACCGCGGCAGCTGAGGAAAAATTAGAATCGAAGGGCCCCAGGTCTCTGTGTAGCAACTAGCTACCCCACCTCCCCATAATTAAAAGTCTATCCTGGTTCCCACTTCAAACGTAACATTTTCCTACCTGCAGCAGACACCCTCAGAAGAAAATTCTGAGCCTTCCCATAGGGCGGAGTGGGAGTGCTGCCCAACAAATACTCATTAGCCCCTTTCATCCCCAAAGATGAAAGATCTGTCAGACATCAGTAATCCCCACAAAATCCCTTTGAGTCTGGGAGGTGGAAAAGGCAGTGTGAATCTTAATGGAGAGAGACCTGAAGGTGTTTTTTCCCCAAAGTGTCCATGTAGTAGATCAACCCTAGAACCAAGATGCTGTCTTTGCGATCAGGGGAAAAAAAAAAAAAAAACCCACAACAAGTATACTCTCACGCTGATGATGCTTTATGGTCCCAGGTCCTACATAAGTCATTTTAATCCATGCTCAATCGATAGCTGATACTGTTGTTGACTTGCTAATGTGGATACAGGGCTTCCAACCAAAAGACAGTTACTAATGACAGGTTTAGTCATGAGTTCCTTTCTGTATCAGAGCTAATTTACTTGGAACCTTGGGCTTTTGTAAAAAAAAAAAAAAAAAGTGTACGGTGACTTTAAAATGTCTGGATAAGGTTTAAGCATATTAATCTTATCTAATAACTTACACGCAGTGATTATTTAACATTTCTTTTGAAAGCAATATTTTTTGGAGAACAAGAGCTGTTCGAATTGTTATCAATAAGTTTTTCTCTTACATGTTTATTAAGTTCTCCATAAGGGACAAAGATGCTGTTAGTTCCTAAACTGTGATTGATGTACTTTCTGTCTTGAGAACAAATCCCAGGACTATTTAAAAGAGTATTAGATGTCCAGAGAATTGTCCATAGATCTGGGGATGGGGCCCCCAGTGTTCATCTCATGACCAGGGCTTTTGAGGGTGGGAATTTGAGGGTGGAGGGGAGGCTGGTAGAATGGTTAGAGAGAAGTGGGTTTCTGAGCAGCTTTGGGCGAGGATGGTAGGGTACAGGTGTTTAGGGATGTACAAGTTAGATGTAAGTAATTCGATGCTAGGTGGTGCAGACTCTGATTTGGTCCCAAGAGGATGGATTGAATGTGAATGGATGGCCACTGCAGGGAGCAGAAATCCAGAGCTCATGCCATAGCAACACCTATAGTTATAGTCAGCTATTGAGTATTGAAATTCCCCCCAGTTCTTTTCATTTTGCTTACACAGAGTTCACATCTAATACATTTGCCATAATTGCTGATTTGTCAGCAATTCCCCTATGACATTGGGCTCAAAGAATGGGAAGCTGTTTATTCCACAAATTCCTAAAGCATGCTGAGTACCTTTCTTAGTGGTAGGTAATTTATTTTTAAAGAACAACAGTCTCGGGGGGCTGGGCTGGCTCATTTGGTGGATGATGGGTCATGGGTTCGGGCCCCACAATGGGTGTAGAGATTACTTAAAATTTTTTTAAAAACCCCTCAACAATCTTATAGGCTTAGCCTTACATTAAACTTTAGAAATAGTCCTGTGATAAATACCAGGCCCTGTCAGAAGGCTCCCTGGTTTGTCTGTGATTGGAGAAGGCTTGAATGGTCTAATTAATTTAATTATTATTTTAGAATGTTATGAAAATAGTTTTAGAACATTATGATAGATATGGAAACAATATTTTCTAAGTCTGACTATGCGGATTTCTCAATTTGCATTTTCCTTTTAACTTATAATTTACCTACCTACTCCGTTCCTAGAGAAATATTTTTTGAAAAATATTTTACAGTATTTGTTAGTAACGGACATTTAGGCCTGGACTTGGCATTACTGAGTCATCTTGCTAGCCTTGTGCTAGTTAAAAATAATTTAGAGTTTTTATTAGGACTGCTCACTGTGGAAGAAAGCCTGCATTTATTTCTGCTTTACAGAAACCAGGACAAGAAGAGAGAACTAACATTTATTGTCTAACCTTTATTAACTTGGACCAGGCCCTATGTCAGGTAATTAAAAAAAAAATTTTTTTTTCTCATTTTGTTTTCACAACAGTCTGGGAAGGTGGGTGTAATCCTTTCCATTTCGTGCAGAGGGGAATTAGGTTTAGAGACGTGGATAAATGACCAAGGGGCAGGTCCCGGCTTTGTCCCTAGCTCCTCACCATGTACTCTGGCATTCTTATGACTGAGCTCTTTCTATTTCGCAAGCACACTCTGGGATTTCTAGTTTATTTTCATTCTTATGAACTCCTTTCAATTCTCATTCAGTACGGTTGGATGGTGCTGGTCTGGTGTTGGTAGGAGGCCCCCCACCACCCCATGCTGGCTACTCTCGAAGTTGTCTGCTAATGACTAAAGACCAAGTGACAGCTCGGACTCCAGAGGTGGCCACCATGGGCCATCCTGAGCTTCTCCTCTGTCTGCACTCATTTCACCTTGTGCCTCATCACACTGCATGCTTGTCCATGTCCCTCAGGCCTTAGGTCCTGGGCTCTCTGTCCTTCGTGTGTGCTTTCCCCTCTCCTTATAAGAATGCATGGCCTCCCTGCCTCCTCACGTCAAGGCTGAGGCCACCAGCAAGGCTGCCCTGCTCTGGTCAGCTGGGCATTAACGTTGTCTTGGTCTGAACTCCTGGCCCATCACTGCCCGGTGCTCAGTATGCTCCAGAGGCTGTCACCCTGGGCTGTCTTCTTGATCCCAGCTTCCCCTTGTCTGTGCACGTAGTATCTGCCCCTTCATCTCTGGAAATGTATTCCCTGCATCCTCCAAACTCTTTAAAAAAGTTCTGTAGTTTGTTTCATTATAGATGTTCATGTTTTCTTGTGGGTGTGTTTTCTTCTTCTAAGCTGGATCCAAACCACCCCCGCCCCTAGTTTGGGTGGATAATCTTAGGGGCATTGCTGTTGAAAATGTCTGTTTTGGAGAGATTCAAAGGATTTTGTTTTATTTTTTGGTGTTTTGTTGTTGTTCTGTTTGTTTTTAAACCAAGGGAAGTTTCTGGCATTCTTTTCCACAGCACCATCTTGCTCTCACCCCAGATGGCTGATTTGTGTTGCCTCTTCATATAATTTATAATGTCTTTGCTGTCTTTTCTCCCCTACTGGCCCTAGGCCCTTTGGTAAGTGGTGCTGAGCCTGACTCATTCTTATATCATGCGTTCACAGGGTCCAGCGTAGCGCCTTGCTGCTCATAGGGACTTAAGTGTTACTAAGTGTAAAATGGGTTATTTGTCAGCTACAACCAGCCCAGCTGAAGGTTCAGATGTACCTAGTATGAAACTGTAGGTTGAGTTCTTATGGATTCTAGGATTTGCTTTAAAAAGTTCCTGCTGTCGGTTTGCTCCTTGGGTCACTTTGGTTTGCCCCGTAACATAAAGGGAAGCAGCCATAGCCATTCGATCCCGGGGACGCCAACATGGGCTCCTTTCTGTAAAATTAATTGAATAAAAAACCAAAACAGTGCTCTGGGAAGTGTTTCTCTCACCTTCCAGAAAGACATCATTATCTGTACTATGGCTATCAGTTTTGTGTTTGTTAGCATTGTTCAAAACCTTATCTCTTATTTCCATACCACTGACACAGGAACCCCAAGGGCCTACTCTGTGTCTGGTACCTTTTATCTCACTTGTATTGTTTGTTAATGGGACTACGTTGAATGTCTGTGCAGGGAGGTTTAAAGGAGAATTTACCGCAAAACCCACAAATTCTTTATTTTCAGAAGTAGAAGTATACGCTTTGCGGGCAAGGGTGTATAAGCACAGGTATTTTCTCCTAAATATTTGACTTTGAGCAGAAATTTTGGGTAAAAACAATATGGCCTCTTTAAGTGTCAAGTAAGTTTTCCTTTAAGTTATAGTGACATCAAGGGCTGTGAATTATGTTGCTATAAAAACATCATCTGAAATGTATCATGCCGTGGCCAGCATCCCTCAGCCTCAGGACGAACCTATGAGATGTCACCAGAGGTGGGGTATCAGTTAAAGCAATAAAAATGAACCGTGCTTGGGGAGAACTTGATGCTTTTTCTGGTGGGTTCTGTAGCATGAACGTTCCCAGCTAAGCTCATGACTTTGAAATTATTGTTTCCTGGAGGTCTGCAGGGAGGGGGCCAGTCAGAAAATATTTCTATGTCTATTGAAGTATTAGTTTATGCTCTGTCTCCAGGGAAGAAAAGTGTGGCAGTTCCGGAAAGTTTAGGAGGATGAAATATGTTAGTCATCAACAGTAGCCCGTGTGTTATTAGAGTATTAGAGCAGGTGGGGATAAATCTTTCCCCAGTTTACATAAATCCAAGAATTCTTGAATCATCTGCCACTGAAAATTGAAATCACTATTTGATCATTCCTTCCTTCATTCCTTCACTCATTCAACAGTTATTTACTTTCAAGGTACTGTGAAAGGGATCATTGGTTACACTACCTTTGTAAACAAATCTTTTGGGGAAAAAAACCCCAAGTATCTTTTGTGTAATACGCCCCTTTTCAGCAGTTATGTCTAGCCTTGGAATTTGGTGAAGTTCTGGCTCATTTGAGCTCTGTGGCAAAGGTAGAAGCCCCCTGATTCTTTTTTTCCTGGGGGGTCCCCTCACATAGCATGGGAGGTGTGTGGTCAGCCTTGCTCTAGAGCTTTTCAGTTTCCCAGAGCCGTTTGTTCCACAGAGATTTGGTGAAGCTGTTTAATGAGAGGTTCCCTGCGGGTGGCTCAGAATCCAGAGCTGAGGGATCCCTGGGTGGCGCAGCGGTTTAGCGCCTGCCTTTGGCCCAGGGCACGATCCTGGAGACCCAGGATCGAATCCCACGTCGGGCTCCCAGTGCATGGAGCCTGCTTCTCCCTCTGCCTGTGTCTCTGCCTCCCTCTCTCTCACTGTGTGCCTATCATAAATAAAAAAAAAAAAAAAAAAAAAAAAAGAATCCAGAGCTGAGTTGAACACACTTCTTGATACAGAAGTAGTTGAAGAATTCTCTTTATAGGTGCATTTCTGATACTTTCCCTTTCAAGGGATGTGCAGATTTTTATTTCCTGTTTTAAGGTCAATAGGCCCTTTCAGTTTTATCCCCTTTTGCTAAAGGAGCAAAAGGACTTGACCAACACAAAGACTTGAATCCATATTGTAGGTAGGGTAGCTTCTATGTGTGTGCTGTTGCTTGCCATCTTTTAGAGCCTATCATATTGTGCTAATTTGCTAATTTGACAGTTTTTTGGTGGCTCCTCATTTGATTTCATTTATTCTTTCATTCCTATGCTTCTTCAGTTACTGAAAAGGAAGATGTCCCTCACTCTAAGGATGGAGGAAGAGGAAATGATAATATTGCAGAGTTGATAGCTGTTTCTATAACGAATAAATGGATAGAATGTCCTCCAGTAGTTTTTTTTTTAAGATTTTATTTATTTATTCATGAGAGAGAGAGAGAGAGAGAGGCAGGGAGAGAGGCAGGCAGAGACACAGGCAGAGGGAGAAGCAGGCTCCACGCAGGGAGCCCGACGTGGGACTTGATCTCGGGACTCCAGGATCAGGCCCTGGGCTGAAGGCAGGCACTAAACCGCTGAGCCACCCGGGCTGCCCCCTCCAGTAGTTTCTTTAGCTGTTCATATGGGATATTTTTGCCTGTTATAAAGCTGGAGCCTTGTTACGCTTAGAGCTTGTTTCGGTCAAATGAAACAGGTGCAGGAATATGATAGATGGAGAGGGACATAAGAAGATGGTTTACTGTGAGAGATACTACTTCATTTTTAACAGCCCCTGCCTCCCCTACCCCAAGCATCCTGTTATATTTGTTTAATTTTATAAAAGGAAGATTTATAAAGTTTTTAAATTTAAGTAATCTCTACACTCAACCTGGGGCTCAAACTCATGACCCCAATATCAAGAGTCACTTGCTTTTCTGACTAAGCCAGCCAAGCACCCTATGAATCTTCCTTTCTCTTATTTACTTACTTACTTGTTTGTTTCAGTGAGAGAGTGCAGGGGGGAGGGGCAAAGGAAAAGGGAGTGAGAAACTCAAGCAGACTTCACGCTGAGCTTGGAGCCCAACAAAGGGCTTGATCTCATGACCCTGAGATCATGACCTGAGCTGAAATCAGGAATCAGACACCTAACCGACTGCTCCACCAAGGCATCCTTCTCTCTTCTCTTAAAATGGATGCCATATATGGTGATGGGATGGTTCTGAGTGTTGACAGGGCTGGAAGAAAGGGTGGAAATGGGCAGGACCATCATCTCACAGGGGAGAAGAGGAGGAAAGCAGGTATTTCCTGCCATGATCATCTAGGTGATCTCCTGGATGCACACAGTTTTAAGTTTCTCATGTATGGGGAGATTGCCTGACTCATAATTTGTTATCTGTGGGTCTAGCACTGTGTTTTAAAGCAAGCCTCCTCTAATGCTAAATGAGTGTACTTGCACATAGATGCTGTGATTTTGGAAGTGATAGGAATTCTTGTACTGCTATTCTGTACTAAAGAAGGTCCTCCCCACCATTCATGGAGTTCTGTCAATCAACTGGAGGAGAGTCATCCTCAATCTGGAAGCCAAAATTCAGTGATGGCTTTTATATACCAATGCTGAATCAGTTTCTTTTGTCTTGGCAAGGGATGGAATCCTTAGTGTCTTTGCATGTGCTGGAAAATATGGTGGTAAGTGTCAGGTAAATATAGGGATCAAGGAAACTGTATATGATGGCAGTTACATGCTCTCTCAGGGCTTCAAGTGAAGGTTTTCCAAGAGAACCAGCTGGAAGTTTTTGGCCTTTTCTGACCTGCCCATGGAAATCCTGTAGTGTCAGGTCAGCTGTACTCTCACAGATTGAAGCAGATTCAAGGAGAGGGAGCATAGACTGGTTCTCTCTCCTCCATAGGAGGAGTGTCAAAGGATATGTGGACATGTTTTAAAATATTGAATGGAATCCTAGTGGAGAAAGAGCCATTCTGCTATACCAGGGACACTGAATAGAGGTAACTCTTGTGACATGGGTATTATTGTTACTGAATTTGGATCTGTCTTGATGGCTGGGCTTGGGGCCACTGCTATGTACTTTCACAGTATCTTACCCTCTGAACCATGTTGTCCCCATGATGTTGGCTTATTTGTAGGCTGTGAGAGAATGTCAGGCTCTTGGTCAACATCATATCCTCAACACTTAGCATAGTGCCTTGAACATGAGAGATGTTCAACAAATACTCCTTGAATTGAATTTAATTACCTTAATAAACATTCTGCACATCCAGCACTCAGGTCAACCTTTGCATCCTTGGATTTTGTCACTGGATACATGAACTTTGTGGGAATCCTAGGGAAGGTGTGTTCTGAACAGAAACTAGCCTAGGGAATACAGTGGCCCAAATGGATCTGTCCTGTCCTGCTTCCAGCTGTTCACTGAGGGTTTTCCTCCCCTAGAGTTTCACCTGAGCCCTTTTGTAAAAAAAAAAAAAAAAAAAAAAAAAAAAAACAAGGACCTTGCTGTAACTTGGTTCATGATAAGCAGTAAACATGTGCTGTGTGTATAGAGAAGTCTGCCATTTGTGGAGGTAGACTATAACTTCTATTTGCATTTTTATTTGTCATCCTTTTGTCCTGAATGATGGGTTCTGTAACATCCTATAGTCCACTGGGCAACTGTCCAGTCTCTTTTTGTTAAGGGCAGCATCTGGTGTCAGTAGAACTTTGTGCAGAAACAGTGTGCTAGTGTTGATGGGAGAGGAGGGTGCACTTATCCTCTTGTGAAGGTATCCAGCACGTCACGATGCAGTCTTACCTGCCACCTCAGAGCAAGAGCCACAGGTGGTTTGTTCATTGTGTCTGTGACGTCTCTCTGGGCTGAGAGATTGAGATTATGATCCACCTGTGAATGGAGGTCTGGTGGGGGTGAGGGGATGCTCTATCAGATGGCATAGACCTGGCTCCTGTGAGGGGTTAATGGAGTTGCATGTCTGTCTCCTCAAAAACTTCCCAGTGTCTTGTTTTACTCCAAACATTGAATCTCTGAATTGATAAGCTGCCTTGCTGATAGCAAGCCTAAAGTAAACCCAGAGATTTGAAGACTTTTTTTTTTTTTTTTTATAATTCAGAGAGATGGTGGTTACAAAGGGATTTAATTTGAAGAAGGGGGGAATTGTGGAAATTTCTGTGAGAAATGCTTTTTTCTTTTTTTTAAGATTTTATTTATGCATGAGAGATGCACAGAGAGAGGCAGAGATATAGAAGGAGAAGCAGGCTTCCTGCAGGGAGCCCAATGTGGGACTCAATACCGGGACCCTGGGATCACGCCCTGAGCCAAAGGCAGATGTTCAACCACTGAGCCACCCAGACATCCCCAAATGCATTTTTTAAAAATGAAATTGGGTAGGGGAGCCTCTCTTCAGGACATGGGTTAAGTAGTAGTAAGTTTGTCTTCCCCAGCAGTTTCTCGTTGACCTGTGTTGGTCATTGCACTGATGGCTACAGGCTGTCACACTCTTGTCACTTAGCAGTGAAAGTTTAACAAACACTGGACACTGTGACTTAGTCCAGGGCTTGATGATAAGCTTGTAATAGATTGGTTAATATGGTCTCTTTCTTTAGGTGCGGTTTCCTTTATTTTTCACTATGATGTGGCCGAAGGTCCAGTTATATTCAGCTTTTAGGGAAGGCTTGGGGGTCGAATCTTCAGCATTATAAAACTGACTGGCTTTTCATCACAAAACTCAAGGGAGAAAAATGAAAGATCTGTTCATGTTAATTAAAATGATTTCATGGTGGCAAGTAGGCAGGCAGCTCAGGGGTTCCAGGACTGGCTGGTATTCATGCCAAAAAGAGCATGAGTGAAATCTGTTGATTGATGATTCTGTCCGCACGTGGTGCCTGTGTGCTGTTACAGATACAACACACTCTTTGTATAACTGAAAACGTAAAATTACTAGAATTTTATTGTAGATGTAGGTTCCCTAGCCCTGCCTTGCATCTCATAAACCTACATAGATCGGTTAGATCTTCTGTAGTCATGGGACCCTGCTATACCTGTTCCATTGTTAACTCACTTTAAAATATGGCATCAATTAACATCTATCTGTGCTATTTTTTTTCTTAAAATTTTTACTTAAGTAAACTCTACACCCAAGGTGGGGCTTGAATTCATGACCCCAAGATCAAGAGTTACATGCTCTTCTGACTGAGCCAGCCTCGTGCCCCAAACCCATCTATACTCTTAAGAAAATATCCACTTGTTGAAAATGGGTTACTGTCCATCCTACTAGATGGAAGTTAATTGTTCATGTGGCCTTGAAATTCATACGAGGGGATCCCTGGGTGGCTCAGCAGTTTAGCGCCTGCCTTTGCCCCAGGGCGCGACCCTGGAGTCCTGGGATTGAGTCCCATGTCGGGCTCCCTGCATGGAACCTGTTTCTCCCTCTGCCTGTGTCTCTGTCTCTCTCTGTCTATCATGAATAAATAAATAAAATCTTTAAAAAAAAGAAATACATATGAAAGGGGGGATCCAAGAACCTTTGGCAACCACTGATTTGTTACTGTGACAAAACTGTGTCGTCTGTTTTGGGAACACAGCTGAACAAATTTGGTGGTCTGAGTTCAGGTCCTTATTCTTCCTGGCTGTGTGACAGGTCTAATTTGTCCCCGCAGGCCTTACATTCTTCATCTGCAGAACAAACAGGGTTGAAGTCAGCATGCCTAAACTTAAACATTCTGTAACCCTGCCTAAAATTATTTTAACCCAAATGATTAGTAGTTCTAATAATCAGGATTCCCCAGAGAAACAGAACCAACAGGAGCCTGCCTGTTGACCGACCTACCTACCCCACCTCCCCATCAAGAGATTTTAAAGAATTGATGCATGTGATTGATTGTGGGGCTAGCATGTCCAAAATCCATAGGACAGGCCAGCAGAGTGGAAATTCAGGTGGGAGTTGACGTTGCAGTCTTGAGACTAAACTCTTCATGGCTGAAGGCTGGAAACTCAGTCAGAGTTTATCTATTGCAGTCTGGAAGCAGAATTGCTTCTTCAGGAAACTTCAGCCTTTGCTCTATAGGCAGGCCTTCAGCTGATTGGATGGGGCACTCACATGGAGGGCAATCTGCTTTACTCAAAGTTTACCAACTTAACATGAATTGCATCTAAAAGAATACTTTTACGGCAATGTCTAGACTGGCGTTAGACCACATGACTGTGTACCACAGCCTAGCCGGGTTGATGTGTTACATTCACCATCATGGTACTTAAGATGCCATTTCCCCATTTTTTTACAATTTAAGTCATGGTGATGCAGTGGAAAAAGCAGGCTGGTTTAAAAATGAAATCATGTTGTATCAATAGTGTGATGCATCAGTTCATATCTTTACTGAGCACCCACATGTAAGGCATTCTGCTAGATGTTAGGAAACCAAAGATAAGATGAGCCCTTCACTTTGAAAGCAATTAAAATCTGGTAAAGAAGACAGACAAGTGAAAATCACTGTATGCCATTGTCAGATTTTGATGGAATGTTGAGGTAAATGAGGGCTTGGTAGAGCCTCATGGCTTGGGGGGTGAGGAAGAAGGTAGAAGGTTGGGGAAGACTTCACAGAAGAGGAGACACTTAAGTTGGGTCTTGAAGGGGTAATTAGGGAGACATTCCTAGCAGGACACAGTATGTGCAAAGGCCTGGAGAATAAAAAAAACTCACATTCATGAAATGGCAAGGTATTCAGAATTAATGTATGGAAAGCTTCTGTCCTAATAGGTACTGGTGACTCCGTATCTGTTATTATCATTGGAAAAATTTAAATGTGGCAGATGATATATTTTATAATTTCTTGATGAGTAAATAACCATGTATAGGCCATTAGTAAAATAGGTCAATTCTTGGATTTTAAAAAATTATCTGTGTAATTTATTTAGATAGAACTCATTGAAACGTGTTCAATTTTCCATTCTTATCATTTAAAAAATATTTTCTTAAAATATATTTTCTTGTCTGTACTGGGTTAATTCCAAAATGAATTAAAAATTTGAGGCACCTGGCTTGCTCTGTTGGTAGAGTGTATGACTCTTGATCTTGGGGTTGTGAGTTTGAGCTCCAAGGTGGGCACAGATGTTACTTAAAAAAAATGAAAATAAAAATTAAAAAATCTATATAGGATTTATCTTAGAAAGCAAGCATTCTTTTTTTCTTAAAGATTTATTTAAAATCTTTATTTTGGGGCTCCCTGGGTGGCTCAGCGATTTGGTGCCTGCCTTTGGCCCAGGTCATGATCCTGGAGTCCTGGGATCGAGTCCCATATCGGGCTCCCTGCATGGAACCTGCGTCTCCCTCTGCCTGTGTTTCTGCCCCCCCCCCCCCCGCCATGTCTCTCATGAATAAATAAATAAAATCTTAAAAAAAAAATAAAATCTTTATTTTGAACAGGGGTGGTAGCAGGGGGCAGGGAAGAGAGAATCCTCAAAGCAGGGTCCCTGCTAAGCATGGAACCTGGTAGGGCTCAATCCTAGGACCACGGGATCATAACCTGAGCCGAAATCAACAGTCAGATGCTTAACTGACTGAGCCAGGCACCCCAATGAGACAGGCATTCTTGACCAAATATATCAGGTTTAAAATAATTTTCTCTGGACCATTTATATCACCTTGGGCAAGTCAGCGTACCTCCGTAAGCTTTAAATTCTTACCTAAAGAGAGAGCTTGGGCTGGTTTTTAAAGTCCCACCCATAGGATATTCTGTGAACCTGTAAATGAAAATTATTATCTCTCTGTCAAGTTATATAGGTTTATTTCTGTAACATGAATCATTGTGATAATCACCTTTCCCAACAGCAACTATTTACAATGAAAGTACTTCATTGCTACTTCGATTGAGCATTTCATGTTTTAGCCATTTTGTTGAGTATTTTATGTGCATTATCCCATTCAGTACTTGGAATAACCCTGCAAAGCAGAAAATATTTCCACTTTATGGTTGAAGAAATCAGAGGTTCAGACAATTTAAATAACCAGGCTGGGCTCCCTCAGGTGGTAATGGGGGAAGTGGAGGGTTGAGCCCCAATCTTTTGGCTTCGAAGCCTGCATTCTTTATTAAGGCTGTAACCCACAGTACACAATTATTACCATAATGTAGTATTTTATGGACATAGCTGAGGTGAAATGTCTTATAAAAAGACAAGTCTCACTCTCTGAAAGCAATCTGTTTAATATTTTAAAAAATGAAAAGGGAGGTACTTTCTGGTATGTTGACTAATGGGGCCATGAATTTTAATATGTCACTGGGCAGTGCATCAAACAACAGAAGAATGTATTATTCTTCATAATATGAGAGGATCCAGAAACCACCTGCTTCATAAGTAGTGCAACTCATCCTTTGACTCAGCCCACTTGCATGTGGATCCTGCCCCATGGTCCGTGATAACTGTCTCTGACACACTGGTTCTTCTTAGGGTCTGGGCAGTCCCTCTGCCTGGCAGGTCATTTCCCTAACTTTGGAGTAGCTCTGAGATCTCAGCTTAGATGGTCATCTGAGAGATCCAGTTCCTAACCTTCCATTTTAAGGTAGCTACTTATCACTCATTATCCTATCATATCTGGTCAGGTGTCTACATTGCACATATCACTCTAGGATATTTTTTATGTTTCTTATTTGTTTTGTTTCGACTGCTTTCTCCTGCTTGAATAAAGTTCAGTGAGAGCAGAGACCTCTCTTGGTACTCTACTCCCAGCCCTGGAGTTGTGTTTGATCGCAGTAGGCTTTGTTTGGCTATCTAATCACCATCTGATTGTCAATTTCTTCTCCTCCATCTGCTCTCTCTCCCTCCTTTTCCTCTCCCTCCATATATTTACCTATAAAACTGCTTGGCCATGTAGAGTTATAGTAAATCTGTTTCTCCAATTAAGATTGTGGCAGGACCCTCATATTTCCTTTTTAGTTAATCACTTAACCTTTGATTTTTTTTTAGTTCCCTTTTTGAATCAAGCCCAAGATACAGCACAATGTTGAGAAATTGAGCTTTAATTATAAAATTGTAATAAAAAATGGTTTCTTACCCCTTTTTGTTTTCTCTTGCTAGGGCTCTGTGCTTGAATTACAAAGAGACCTCTTCAGCCAGCATCTTCTGGATGAATGAATGATTAACACCAAGTGTCATTCACACTCCCTCTAGGGGTAAGTTTGAGGGACTTGTGTATCTTAGAGGTATTAATGTATGTCAGCTGCATGTCTGTTTCCCGTGTTACTGCTCTTTGTCGTGGACCTGGGTGGGGAAAGCCAAAGTGGATTGCTCAAGTTGGGGCTGGAAATTGAATTTCCTTGCAGGTAGTAAGTGACCAAATATGAGTGGCTTATTATAAACATGCTTTAATTTGATAGACTGAATGGTCCCCTCTCTGTGGGGTTATGCACACACATCCTCTTTGGGAACTTAGGTGGGGAAATAAATTGCAAGTGTTCATTTCTGTCTCTTCACGTACCACACACTGATACTGCACACACTGGAACTCCAAACCAAACAGGACATCCTGCTGATGAACAGATCTAGAGCATAGCATTTCATGTTGGACTTGTAAGATCAGGTGAGCTCAGGAGACTTGGACATGAGGAAGACACGGAGGGAAAGGTAAGATTCCAATTATGTTAAGGCTGTTCCATTCTGACCGAGGTGCTTTACTGGGTTGATGGAGTGGTTCTAGTTTAGGTACTAAAGCAGAGAGCTGAACAGTTCAGTTCGTTCCCAAAGCAGTATTTGGAATGGTTGCCAGTCATTCCCTGGAAATGTTTGCAGCATTTGCCGTGCATGCTTTCTTCGCTGAGACTCACAGATACAAGCATAAGCTTTCCAAGTGGCACTTCTGTCCTGAGCGGCTTCATGCCCTTTGGATCTCATCTTTGGGTGCTGCCTCTGAGAGATCATCTCTCTGTACACAACTGAAGGTGGCCACCTCTTTTAATTCTCTGCAAAGTGCTTGTCTTCCTGGATAGCTTTCTCCCTTGTGTATTTATTTATCAGCCTGCTGTTCAACCTTACCGTCACTGGAGCACAAGTTCTGTGTGGTCAGAAGCTTGTTTCTCTGTCCTCACTTTGCTCCACAGCCCAGGACAGGGTCTGGTGCACAGTAGCTATTTTGTGACTGAGTATCTAATGAGTTCAGCAGTGAAATGTAGCTCACTGTGTAAGTTGCTCAATGTCAGATGGTGAGAAATTTGTTGGCACCAGAGGAGGTTTTGAAGATTCACTTTGTTTAGTAGCTGTTTTTCTTTCTTTCTTTCTTTCTTTCTTTCTTTCTTTCTTTCTTTCTTTCTTTCTTTCTTTCTTTCTTTCTTTCTTTCTTTCTTTCTTTCTTTCTTTCTTTTTATGATTTTATTTATTTATTCATGACAGATACAGAGAGAGAGAGAGAGAGGCAGAGACACAGGCAGAGGGAGAAGCAGGCTCCACACAGGGAGCCCGACGTGGGACTCGATCCTGGGTCTCCAGGATCACACCCCAGGCTAAAGGCAGCGCTAAACCGCTGGGCCACCGGGGCTGCCCTAGTAGCTGTTTTTAAATGTGAGTTATTCTCTCACAGAATTATCAAGTTTAGCATTATCTTCCATGTGAAAAGGAAGTTTTGTAATGTTTTGGGTCTATTTGCAAAGGGAGCACTTACTAAAGTTAGAAATTTTGAGGGTGATTAGTAACTCTTGTGGTGATTGAACTTTATATCATCTCCAGTAGAATATTTATTTTTAATTTTTATTTTATTTATTTTAAAATATTTTGTTTATTTATTCATGAGACAATCACAGAGAGAGGCAGAGACATAGGCAGAGGGAGAAACAGACTCCCTATAGGGAGCATGATGCAGGACTAGATCCTAGGACCCCAGGATCATGACCTGAGCCCAAGGCAGACGTTCAACCACTGAGCCACCCAGGTGCCCCTACAGTAGAATATTTAAAAGGAATTTCTGATTAACCTTGGCAACTGTTTGATTTCTGCTTTAATAAAGTTCAAATACCACGACTGAAACACACCTATTCTGAAAAGCCTAAAGTTTAGGTTTTTCTTTTTGTTTGTTTGTTTTTTTGAGTCAAATTGCCTGAGTTTTTTGAATCCTGTCTCTGACATTTCCTGGCTCAGTGACCTAGGGCAGGCTCTTTAAGCTTTGGTGCCTCATTTTCTTCTTCTGCAAGATGAGGGTAATATGAGCATTTTTCTCATGTTAGTATACATGTTATATAAATTTCTGTTTTTTTATTTAATATATACTCAGAAGTTTATATATTAAATACATCAACTAGGTTTACAAGTAATATGTTTGGATACTGTTCATAAAGTGGAGATAGGATTTTGAGCATTTACTTTTGTGTCATGTAGATGAAAAGAGACCATACCCGAAGTTCGCAGAAAGGAAAGGCTTGCTTATAATCATTAATAATTTTAATTAGTTGTCATAGCAATAAAATACAGATACGCCATTTTCCATAAGTATGGCAATATTGCTGTCTCTTTGGTATCAGACAGACTTGGTTTGGGTTTTCTAGTTGTGCTTAGCTTCAGTTTCCCCATCTGCATTAGCACTGCTAATACAAATCAATGAGGATTACTATGAGAATTAAATGAACAGAAATTCATCTAGGTGTAGAAAACTCACCTAACACTCTTGGCACAGGGCTTCATGATTTTTCGTTTCCTTCTTTCTAAGAAGAAGGATGAGATCTAAGAAGGATGTTACTATCTGGACAACTGTGATCATGGTTAGGAGTGTTTGGAAATAGGGTCCCATTTGTAATGATGAAGAAAACAGTATTTGGCATGATATTGCTCTTGAGAGTGTCCTGCGTGCAGGGTGCAGTGGTGATGAGATGCGAGGATCAATGAGTAGAAGGAAGCCTAGGAGCTGGGGGAAGACAGGAGGGGTGTCCCTGGGCCGTAGTGAACTTCCCAGTGTGGGTGGGTCCAGAAGCTGCTGGGCTGCAGATCAAGAAAGGATTTCTCTGCTGCTCAGGAAGGGGGCTGTCTTGGCCTGTATGGCCTGTTATGACCCCTCTTCTGTATAAGCAGCCCCCCATCTGAAATCCTGTGTGCACATCTGGTTGTCTTGGCCAAGTTGGTTGTTTGTGGATGTATGTCCATAGAGACCCAGGATTTAGCTTTCTGAAGTCAGGGAGCTGAGACTGCTGATGGCTTGCTGTTAAAACTTTATTCAGGATTTAAAATTTTCCTGTTTGTGTCTTACCATTTCCATCAGACGTGGCACACTGGTGGGCTTCTGGCTGCTTCTGCGCTGTGGGTAAGCTTTGTTGGGCCTGCAAAATGTGCTCCTGACAAGTGTTTTAAAGATGTTTAAATTAGTTGCCTACCTTTTAAAAAGTGAAAATTTCATATAAACCAGCATGCTCAGTGATTATTAAAAATGCAGTTCAACTAGCAGCATAGGGTTCTACATTCCTGGGTGGCGGTGGACAGTGGGGCTCCGTGGCTGCTGGCCCTGTCAGGTGGGGCAGGCGAGGGCCGGTCTGCCATATTATTCACCACTTCATGTCTCCCCAACACCGAGTGTCCAATGCTATGTTTCATTTACATAAGTTGTTTTTCTTTTAGTGGAGTTTGGAGTAAACTGGAAAAGTTCTATCTTCTTCTGTATTAGTAGTGGAAAAACTAAAAATATTTTTGTAGGGTTTCAGGTTTCCAGAAAAATAGAACAGAACTTTTTTGTGTGTGTGCTGAAGAATACTTGTACAAGCCTAATTTGCAAACAGATGGCTTCTGTTTCTTAAGAATATAGTACTCTGGCCTCCATCGTTTCATGCATTTAAAGGGCCGCGACTATGTGTGTGCAATCTCTAACCTGGGCAGTAAAGTTTTCCCTCTGTGTACAGACACAACCTTTTTACTTCTATTTTAGGTCATTTCTTCTTTCTTGGCAACAAGCTTACTCGTCTTCTCCAAGGTCAATTGTTGGGACCACTGGTTGAGTGACGTGGGAGCAGTGTGTAATTTGCACACGTGTGGGCTGTGGAATGAGGTTCCTTTCTGCCCTCTCCAGTGGACCCCTTGACACTTCCCCAACTTAGTGGCACCAAACAGGCGAGGGCCTGTGGCCTCATTGACTTTGAGTGGGATTAGAGCACTGCCCTTTTAGCCCACTGAGACACAGACTGAGGTCTTAGGACTCTTTTCGTTCTACATTTGATGTTTAGGGAAGAATACGGGCTGGTTTTGCATGTGAGGTCTGTTTTGCAGGGGGTGGTTCTGGTCTCACTATGCAGATAAATTAGAAGAAAGCACGCCATGAAATTGGACTTCTGTTGTTTGCAGGATGGTTGGGAGGAAGAGAGAGTAGGATATGTGTTGATAATGACGGAAAAACTAACTTAATTAGTGGGATTTTGAGGATGACTGATTAAAAATCCCTACAAGGAGTTCTCATCCATCAGTTGGTTTTTAAACAATGGAATGTGCCTTAATGGAGCTGTGAACTTCCCATCCGTCAGTGTATTTGGATAGGAGAGAGTGGCCCATCTGTCAGGATACTGTAGGAGGGTCTCAAAATAGAAATGAGATGGGTCTAGTGGGATGACCTCTGTGGTCTGTTAGAAAACTCAGATTCAATTATTCTCTGTATTAAACTGATTAGGAACCTTTCAGCTCAAACAATTTCACTTCAGTCCATAAAAAGAAAATATTGTGCATGGAGTGGGATGCTGAATAGAATACTTTTTAATTGATTACATTTAATTTTGGACAGGTTACTTACACTTTCTTAAATGTTCCAAGAGAGTCTTTCAAAAATGTTACAAACAGATGTGTATGTGTCCAGTGGTTTGTCTTTATAAGTGTATTTCCTAAATGATTTTTTTCTACAGAAAATTTTTATTTTTACCTTAGTGGAAGCTCATTTTGTACTTTTATTTTTGGTAGCATGGTTTTTTAAATACAATTTTTTATCATTTATATAAAAATATTGCCTCTTGTTATAAAGCATTCTATTTAATTTCAAAATTTAGGAGTTGATACATTATCAATAATTGTCAATAGTCAAAGTGTATTTAATTTGGATATAATGCACCTATAGAAAAAAGTCCATTAAAAGAGAACTTTATTGAGCCTGGGTGGCTCAGTCAGTTAAGCATCCAGCACTTGATTTCAGTTCAGGTCATGATCTCACTGTTGTGAGATTAAGCCCTGTGTTGGGCTCCGTGGTAAGTGTGGAGCCTACTTAAGATTCTCTCTCCCTCTCCCTCCACTCCTCCTCCTGGCTCATGTGGACACATTCTCTCTCCACCCCCAAAAAATAAATAAAGGAAAGCTTTTATTTTTTTAATATTTTATGTATTTATTCATGACGGACACAGAGAGAGAGAGGCAGAGACATAGGCAGAGGGAGAAGCAGGCTCCCTGCAGAGAGCCTGATGAGGGACTCAATCCCAGGACCCTGGGATTATGCCCTGAGTCAAAGGTAGATGCTCAGCCACTGAGCTACCCAGGTGCCTCCCTCTCTCATGTTACTTTAAAAAATGTATTTCAATGTCCATTTTTCTTGTAACTATAGATTAATACATCCTTATCTATTATTGGGGATGGACATTATTATCATCAACCCCATTTTTATGATGAAGGTACGATTCAGAAAGCTTCTAAAGTCACTAAGATGAATTGCTAACTCAGATCTACTGATATTGAAACCTGAGGTATTTTTACCATACTTTGTGGCCTTTTTTTTTTTTTTTTTAATGAATTGCGATTAGTCATGTGACAGAATGTAAGATATTCATGTCCTTGGTTATAATCAGGTTAGAAACAATTTTTGCTTGGTGTTGACTAAGACTAGGTTTTATTAAAAACATGATAGTTTTTAAAACTTTGACCTTTTTGAGGTATAATTGACATATTAAATTTTAGGGTATTTAGGGCATCTGAGTGGCTCAGCTGGCATCTGGGATCAGTCCTGCATTGGGGTCCCTGCTCTGAGGGGAGCCTGCTTCTTCCTCTGTCTCTGTTTCCCTTTCTCTCTCCATTTCTCATGAATAAATAAATAAAATCTTATATAAAATAAAAAATTGTAGGATATTTAAAGGGTATATTGTGATTTGACCTATGTATACTGTGTGAAAGGATTCTCTCCATCCAGTTCATTAAGAACATCTGTCACCTCACTATTTGCCCTATGTGAGAGAGAACACTGAAGTTCTACTCTCAGCAAATTTCAGTTACGCAATACAGTGTTAACAAGTGTAGTCACCATGTTTCACATTAGGTCCTCAGACATTACTCATCTATAACAGTTTTTTGTTTTTTGTTTCAAGATTTATTTATTTTAGAGGGAGGAGAGGGAGGTGCAGAGGGAGAGGGGGAAGCAGACTTCCCACTGGTATGGAGCTGGGCTCTATCCCAGGACCCTGAGATCATGACCTGAGCTGAAATCAAGAGTCAGTCGCCCAACCTACTGAGCCACCCAGGGGCCCCTGTAACAAAGGTTTTTAGCAACCTCTCCCTCTTTCCCCCAGCCCTTGGCAGCCACTTTTCTATTTTCTGTTTTTATAGGAGTTTGACTCTGTGCATGTGTGTGTGTACACACATATATCTTTCCCACCAACTTTTTATTAAGAGAATTTGCAAAAATATGAAAAGTTGAAAGAACTGTACAGAGAACACCAACACTTGAATTCTATAATTGTTAGTATGTTGCTGTATTTATTTTTATATGTGTCCTTCTGCATTGTATGTGTGAAGATAGAATACTTCTTAAGTAGTAATGTATGTAATTCTTGGAGATCTTTGCCAAGGAATTTAATTTTAGATGCCTGTTAACATGAATGTCCTGTTACATTATTATCTCACAATTAAACAGGTAATACGGTTTAGAGATAGGCTGACTTTTTTTGGGTTGGAGTACTAAATCAAGAGTGTTTTATTGTAGTTGGGCAAAATTTAAAGAATTAAAAAAAATCTTACATAGTTTGAAACCCCAAGGGACTTCATTCACCCATAAATTAAAGTTCTTTGGGTGACCTCAGTGATTAGAAAATGGAATGCAAACCCACTGGAAATGTATGAGGAATATTGGAGACAATTCAGTCCTACAGACAGTTCTGGCATCAGCAGATCTACATATAACATGCATCAAAAGGTCAGAAATGTCTTAAAATCTAGAGGCAGGGGTGCCTGGGTGGCTCAGTCAGTTAAGCATCTACCTTCTCTCAGTCATGATCTTGGGGTCCTGGGATTGAGCCCCAGGTGGGGTTCCCTGCTCATTGGGGAGTCTGCTTCTTCCTCTCCCTCTGCTCACCCCTTGCTCATGTGTATGCAGATGTTCTCTCTCTCTCAAATAAATGAATCTTTAAAAAAAAAAATCTAGGGGCAGGACTAGAATAGGGGCATGCGAATATTTCCACACAGTTCATTGTTTTTCTTATACATTTTTCACATTGAGATGCATATCTTCTTAAACTTCCTTCTTCCCTAATTCTCCTCTATCTCCCTTTATAATCAGGGGTAGTTCTTCTGTCTCAAGAAACTACTTTTTATGCTGACTGATACCTAATTTTACTTTTATTTTAGTAACAAATGGTACTCCTTGATGACTTAGCCTTCTTTCTTCTCTATTTCCTCAGGCTTTTTTTTTTTTTTTTTTTTCCCCTGAGTAGGATCCATGCCCAATATAGGGCTTGAACTCATGACCTGGGGATTCAGACTTGCATGTCCTACCAACTGAGCCAGCCATATGCCCAGCCCAGGATATTTTTCACATGCGCACACATGCATATGTGCATGTGCACACAAACATCAAATCAACATTTTGGGAATCCCCATGTTTTCTGACTTGGCTTCCGTGGCAACCTTCTGACTTCAGTCTTGGGGGTTGTGGTTACTTGAGTGGCCTGTCCTGGCTCTGCTGCCTGCTGCTGACCAGCTCTGTGACCTTGAAAAGTCACTTCAGGCCTCCTTTTTTTTATCTGTAAAATGAGGGGGTTGGAATAGGCAATTTTTCAGGTGTGCTCCACTGGCACTAAAAATTGTTTGGCTCTGTGTTCATTAATAAAGTTTTGTAGAAGTTAGACTAGTTTTTATAGCTATTGGACAGATGACCTTATGTAATGGCTCTTATTTTTGCTAATTAAAATCAGAAAGTATTATCTTCAAGCAGGTATTAACTACATGAAACCTATATGGGGAAAAAATGTGTGTGTGCATGTATTTTTATGTGTGTATATGCATATGTAGTGATTTGTTTTTCATGCAAGGCAAGGAGTTAAAAGCTTATATGTCTGTAGTACAATCAGGTCTTGAATATTAAGAATCTTGTCAGTTGCAGGCGTAGATCCATTCATGTTTAAAAAATAATGACAATACTACCTTAAAAAGATGTCATAATTTAAAAAATTTAAACACTACACAGATGTAATCCTGTTCTCCCTGTTAGCGTACCTTTCCCAAGAATTGCTATAAAATCGTTCGAAACTGTTGCTTTCCCTGTTGGGTGTACTTT
Organism: Canis lupus familiaris; assembly: GCF_011100685.1. NCBI lineage: Eukaryota > Metazoa > Chordata > Mammalia > Carnivora > Canidae > Canis > Canis lupus. Next base: position 45,356,975 of record NC_049222.1, read on the forward strand.
AAATTGAAAGCCTTATATCAAAAGATACAGCAAGACTTCAAAATACTTGAATGCTTGGTCTGTCACTTTACTTTAAAAGGCAGTTTAGTGCTTATTTTTCATAAAAATAGTGACCTGTTGGGATAACAAGTACTTCCAACGTAGGACACTGTAGCACAGCTAACTTAAAAATGAAATAACTCTAGCAAGGAACACAGAGTAAGCGTATACCCGATATTTTGCAAATTGCAAAATTATTTTGAAGGGCTGCTCTTGAGGCAGGGTTTTTATGACCGTGACATTCCAGCTGTGGTTTTAGAGACAAAATGTTTACTACTGCTCTAAGCACAAGGATGGTAGGTGTGTATTCTTACTGCTGAAAGGCTTTAAAAAAGCAACTGAGACTCCCTTCAAGTGAGTAAACCTTTATTCAGCAAACTTTGGGGCTGCGTTCCTATGGAACTTTGGTGGTAATTCTGGAATGTGCGTCCAACAGCAGCCCAGTCATGGGTGAGCCTGGCGGCTCCAAGGCATGATGGCAGGCTGTCCTGGCTAATCGCTTCAGGCAGCCCATGGAAAACCACTTTCTGGTTAAGTCTGCATCATACTCTTCCACCAATGGAAAAAATTGAACATGATGAGGGTGTGTAGCTAGCAGACAAAAATATATCCAGCATTGCACAGGATCTGTTTTTAGCTCTTAACGGCCGAGCATTTGAAGTGTTCAGCACTGTTTCCTGCCTTACCATGGGCAGAAAGAAGAGAGAGTTTGTGGATTTGTACACAGACCCTGACTTGGTGAAACTTTTTCTACTAATTAAAAGAGCCTGAGAAACACTGGCTACATCCGAAGTTTTGGCAAAGGTAGGTTATAAATGTTTATTTTCCCCCTTCTGGAGTTGAGACTTAATTTTTATATGTGAGGTTTAAATGTGTCTTGAAACACTCCTTTGGGGAATATTTCGTTGTGCGCTGACCTTTACTTTGTTTTACATTATTTTGTATTTAGGCTGTGTAAGGCTCTCTGATCCTCAAATCTGAGTGTATATGCCTTCTAACACCTATTGGTCATTTAATACAGTTGCCCATGCCATTTAACTAATAATTCTCCAAAAGCTAAAGGCATATGTTGCATGGATTTATTTTTTCTGATAGCTCAAGAAAGTGTCATTTCTCAGTCTGATCATGTTAAAGCATTAATGACTATTACTTTATCTTTACCATTTAATTCTTTTAGGGCACAAAGGGAAATTAAAATGTGGCAGAGATTGTATTTTGTAGTTTCCTGGTTCTTATATAACCTCATCAGGCCTTGGTTTTGAGCTTAGTGAAGCTATTTGGTTTAAGAGTTTCTTTTCAAGCTTGTAATTTGATGTTCAGTGTTCATTAATGTTTGTCCTTCAGCTTTGTCTTGAACTTTCTGAAAAAGATATGAAATCCCTTGTAATCTGTGTGTGTGGGGTGGTACCTGGTTCAAGTAGAATGAATGATTCATGTCACAATCCCCTCAGAAGCTACTCATTCATTAGGCATTTGTCTGAATCCTGAGCTTATCAGCAGGGACTGAGGAACCCTGGCTTGGCATAGTACTTCCTCAGCTTTAGGTTTATTTGGCCAAGCATGTAATTCTCAGAAAATTGGTAGGTGGAGAGACAGAAATAGGAAGCTTTTTTGAAGTCATTGTAACTTGGAAGATTATTTATAGAATTTCTGGAAAGTAGGGGTACTGCTGTAGAGCCGCTAGGGTTTTTCCTAACACATTTAAATATTTCATTGTAGCCCTCTATCTCACTTAGGGATTCTACAGTTTTTTCTTACTTTCAGTATAATAGGGCTGTGAGTTATTTTAGGATAGGCAGTGTGCGTTTCACTGTGTATCCACTGTATGGATATAGTGCACATTGTCAAGTCCTTCACTTCCTTTACGGAAATGTCTTTTTGGGATAGGGCAGTGGTGAGGACTGTTCAGGTAGGTTCGAATTAATAGAAAAAATGAATAGTTTTATTCATTACTTTTCCTTCGGATCTGGAAAGGGTGGCTCTGATGAGCTGGCAACCATTTCGACCAGGGACAGAGTGCTGTCTTCCTCTCTAGTCCGATTAACACTTGTCAACTGCTTTGATTTTTACCAGAGCTTGTCGACAGAAACTGAAGTCCATTGAAGAACCTATGACTCCAATCCAAACCAACCAGACTGTAAACAGTGTTTTGAATGCGAATAGATAACACCCTTCTTTCCATATTTCAGTGCAGAGGGAGTAACTTGCAAAGGCTTCTCCTTAGACCGGGCCTGTTCAGGGATGCTTGGAAGTGCACGATAAGATTAGGCCCCTTGCCAAGAGATTATCCTTCCAAAGTGGTCCCTCATTTAACCACCAAGTAAAGTAGATATTTTCTGTCTTGGTGGCCTACAGTTGTGTTTGAGAAGACACATATCCTCTTTTTCAGAGATTTAAGGTTAGTGCCAGGTCGCTGTAATCTCTTTTTTATTGTAGATATCAGAAGGAGGTGGGAAGAACACAGGGGCAAGTCTGAAAAGGAAAGCACATGCTCCTTAAATGTTGGATGGGACACTCTTCTGTGCCTATACATATCTCCATGTTTGGCCCACTTTGTGAGATTTATTTACGTGGAGATGATAAACTGAGTTAGTGAGATCCTTAACTCTGCTGTGAGATTTTTAAAAAAAAAATCACTTTTATGGAACATTCAAAACAAGATCTTTATGGACATTAAAAAGTTTTTAAGTGATAGTCTGCATTTTTAAATTTGAGATTAAGTATACCTTTGGTAAGGGCCAAGATAAAAATGGCTTTATTGGGAAGACTCAAAAAAAACTTGTATGGAATCAAAAGTAATAGCACCAATATTAAAGATGGAGAAAGGTAGTAATAATGTAGCAGATCATCCTGAATCTCTGACTGTTGACACATACAAGTAAGAAACATTGTGTTTATAATGGTTTGAATTCTGATAATGGCAGAGTGAGTGTCTTTATTACTCAGTCCTATCTAAAATAGGCTTATAAATGGTAGGAGGCTGTAACGTCAGTGGCCCAGGAATATATAATACACTATTGTCAGCTACTTATAACCCACATTATTGTCAGGCTGAAAAGGGCCCTTGCACAATTTTCAAATGGGAAAACTGGAAAAACCACAGAACTGACGTGGCTTGTCCAAAGTTCCAAGATGGTTAGTTGCTGAGTTGGGACAGGATACCAGGTGTCCTGTTAGCTCCTTCCTTTAGACCTATTTCTTGAATTGGAAATACTTTAGTATGTCCTACTCCATCTTTGTAAATGTAGAGGCACGCATATATACATATGTCTGTACGTGTGTAGATGTATGTTTACATACACATCCCATCCATTCCCCTCCCTCCCTCCATTCTTTCTTTCTTTTACTCACCTGTCTACATATCAGCCCAGACAGACTCAAAGCTCTACTGGGAGACAAGACTTGTCTTTATATATCCTATCCTAATGAAATTCAAAGCTGTACACTCAGTTGGGGGCAATCGTTCCTATTGATTTGTTGCCAGAGAAAATTTTAGGGGCACACATGCTGCTCTAACCTCTGGTGACAAGATAGCTCTGGTTAGACTTCATCTGCCAGTCTTCTTGGTTTAGCCTTAGAGTTGTTTTGTTTTTGTTTTTGTTTTTTCATTTTCATGATCCTATTCCCATAGTAGACTGTTGAGGATTTGTTAGTTCTGACCCTTAATAGAAGGAGGCATGGAAGGGAACAGAAAAATAGCAGATGGGCTTTATTTTAGTGCCATGGTAGTGCAAGGCACTTTCAGAAAAATAAACCACATATAAAGTGATAGACCAAGTTATCATTTCACTGTAGGAAAGGGATGGAGTAGGTGCTACAGATAATGTCAGGAAGGAGTTGGTCCAGGGCGTTCCTAAGACTTAAATAAGGGCTTAAAAATCCTGGCTATCTTTAGGACAACATTGGAAAGTGAAAAATACTCCTTATCCTGTTTTTGTACTTGACTGTGACACATCTCTATAGTGATAGAACTGTTAGAGCAGGGTTTCTAAAATGGAGATGTGTAGAAGGGCTTAAGGGGTGCCGAGTCTATGTGCTGGGAAGGACAGAAACCAAGAGTTCATATGAAGAAAGACGACTATAAGGAGCTCTGGGCAGAGAGAATGAAAATATTTTCAAGTCATCTGTAGCCACTCCTAGAAGGTGAAGTTACAAGTGAAAAGACTCATTATACACAGTCACAAACCAGGAAAACTCAGGACAGTAAAAGTGAACAGAGAGTAAAGAGCGTCATGAAAAGTGTGCATAAACTCATGGAATACACACGCATGTGTATATGCAGATGTGTTCCATTAAACATTGGTAGCTTAGTTGCAAATGAATCAAATACAGCCAGACAGGTGAAATACAAAACAGTGACAAAACACCCTAGACATAACCAGCACCTAGCAAAGACCTTCACTTATCTTTTTTTCCCCAACATGTGACTTATAGGAGAAAAATGGAAATGATAAGAAGATACAGTAATATGCAGTTTCCCAAAGAGTCCTGCACTGGAATTAATGCTGTTGCATCCTGGTGCTCTACTATGTCTATACAGTGGTGTTCTCAAAATTTTTTTTTTCTAAAATTTCTCTAGTACAGAGCGGTTGCCCTTGGGCCAGGTCTTCCTCTTGTGAGAGTCCTTCCCCATTGGCTACTTAAGAAAAACATTTCCCCCTTCCCCACACAGCACATTTTCTCTCCAATCATTCCTGTTCAAATGCTGGAATTTCTCCTGAAGATGTACAGGCAGACAGACAGACACACATCAGTGACCATCACCCTTTTTTGGATTCCTCTATCCTTCCCCATTCCTCTATCCTCTATCCTTCCCCAGAGGAACCCATTGGTTCCTCTGTCCCTGTCACAGTAAAACAGGAGCGAGTTCTTGCCGGCCACCATCTTCTTTGGTTTCCTTGACCTCATCCTCACACTCACGCCAATCCACTGTGCTCCACCTCTGCTCCACTCTGGTCAGGTTCATGGATCAACCTCCACATTGCTAGGTTCGGTGCTTTGTTCTTTCTCAGTCCTTGTTATTTGAACTATTAGAAACATTTGTCACTTCCTCACAGTCTCCTCCCTTAAATACATTTTTTGGTTGGTTTTAAGGGCAATGTATTTTCTTGGTCTCCTCCTAATTGGATTCATTGACTGTTCCTTCTGTTTCCCTCATCTGTGTGTGCGTCTCCTTATTTCCTTTACCTCTTCATGGGGGAGCACCCCAGGGCCTCTTCTTTTCCCTTTATTTACTCCCTTGGGGAGTTCATCCATTTATGTTTCAAATACCACCTTCATATGATGAGTAGCAAATTTGTACCTCAAGCCTACCTTTTCCCTGAACGCTGGCTTCTGTGTCCAGCTGTCAGCTCAATATTGCCACTTTCAACAGACATCTAAAACCCAACTCTTTGTCTTCCTCCTAAGCCTCCTCTGCTATGCCTTCCCCATTCTTCCAGATTGAAAATCATGGCAGCCTTCTTGGCCTGTCATCACTCAGGCCCATCCACCTGGGAATCCTGTTGGCCCTTCCGTCCACTGTATCCAGACTCAGACCACTCCTCATCACTCCCACCAAGTCCAGCCCACATCATCTTTCACCTGAATCAGCCTCATTGTCCCCCATCCCACCTCAGCTTCCACTTGGCTGCCAGCCATCTAACACAGGGCAGCCACAGTGAGTCTCTTGAAACATACCCCTTGATGAGCCTTCTGTAGACACCACCCTCTAATCATGACATTTAATCTCAACACAAAAGCCAGTGGCCTGAAAATGTCCCTTTGGGCTGCACTCCCTGGCTCTCTGTCCCTTCTTTGACCCCTTCCATGCCAGGCACAGTGGCCTGCCTGTTTCACCTCCCTGGGCATTTGTACTTTCCATCCTCTGCATCGAGTGCCTTTTCCCCAGAATCCACATGGCCTTCTCCATGACCTATTCCCCCTTCATGTTTTTTTTTTTTTTTTTTTTTACTAAAATTCTCAGCACCTTATAATAACATACTTTCCTCATTTATTGTTCATTTCTCTCCACTATAATGAAAGCTCCATGAAAGCAGGAATTTTTTTTGGGAGGGTGGGTTATTTATTGTTATATCCTCAAGGCCTGGAACAGCATCCAACACAGTATTCACTAAACATATGTTGCATTAATGTATTTTACCTAGGATGCCTAATTAGGTAGTTATAGCAGCCTAATGCAAATGCTAAATGTTGTTGGACTTCTATATTTTACCTTAAACATGTGAGTTTTATATTTAATTCTTGTTATATTCCTTTATTGAAGCAATTATGAAATTACTTAGCATTAGATGAAATTGAAGCTTCAGGAAGGTGCCACTTGGTTGTTCTGTGATCTTGAGTGCCCTTCTCCCCTCTTGGCCTTGGTCACCATGGCTCACCCTCATAGCCTTTGGGAAGCATTTTCTTTCTTCCATTCCTTCCCTTCCTTTCTCCTCTCCTCTCCTCTCCTCTCCCCTCCTCTCCTCTCCTCTCCCTCCCTCCCCTCCCCTCCCCTCCCCTCCCCTCTCCTCTCCTCTCCTCTCCTCTCCTCTTCCTTTTCTCTGTCTTTTCTCTTTCTTTTCCTTCTCTTTCTTTCCTTTCTTTTTTTCTCAGGGAGATGGGCAGGGGAGAGAATCTTTAAGCAGACTCCAGGCTGAGTGTGGAGCCTATCGTGAGGCTCATTCTCATGACTCATGAGATCACAGCCTAAGCCTAAACCAGAGTCAGAGGCTTGTCCGACTGAGCCACCCAGGTGCCTCAGGGAAGGTATACTGAATTCCAGTGGATATTTAGGACTGTGACCATGAAGTTTATACCACCAAGAAAGCAGATTTTTCCTGTGTGATGATTTTTATAACACAGTGAAATGGAAAAACTACATTGTAACCTTAAAGTTCCTTAGTTAATTTAAAAGTTCAGTTTTTCATTTCTTTCTGCTGGCCCCATTCCCAGCTGGGCCAGCCTTTAATGCCTGGAATAAGGATACCTCCAGAGAAAGACTTTTTCAGTGCTTTCTTTATGAAAGGGACATAAATTACAACTGTTCTTCTAGAAGATAAGCCTAAAAGTTAAATTATACTTAAAAAAAAAAAAGATCATTTCAGGTTGAAAAGTACAGAAACATTTAAAATTATTTAGATGTAATGCCTATGTTAAAAAATATTTTAAAATTTCCAGATTGGATTCCTACTCTTTGGAGGCAGTAGGGATGATCCTGCAAGGTTCTGGGGTTCTCGTGTCCCAGGTGGGCCTGGGACACAGAAGCTCAGGACACATTAGACCCTTCCCCACTCTGTGTGTCCATCTCCTCGAGGTATCTCACAATTATAAATTCCTGTAAATTATGAAATTTAAACTACACCTAATGCTATTCATTTTTTTTCCCTGAAAGTTTTTGTAAATTTGCCAGCCAAAATCTTTTTGCTTTTGCTGTGAATAATCATAGAATTTAAGGAAAAGTTTGGCAATGACTGGTTTAGCTTTACTTGTGGACCCTAGAACAACTAATTGTAGCCTTAAGCCTTCAACTGAGAGAAATGAGCTCTCAACTCGGGCTTCAGGCTGAGATGGAGTAGAAGAGTGACACATTTATAAGGGTGAGGAAAGCACCTATTCAAAGCAGGGGAAAAATATGTGTGGTTTAAGCCTGTTCACGTTTTAACTTAAAAGGAGCAGTGTATAATGAAGAAATATTTTGCCAAGAATCACTAGGTATAATTACCATGGTATATTTTGGTCACAGAATGTGATTGAGTTCAGGAGTGCAATGCCTGCTTCTGATTTACTGAAGCATGTGCCTTACCTGCACATCTCTGAGTCACTGAGAAGCCATGTGGTTAACAGCCCGGGTTCTCGTGCAAGGTCTTCTGTTTTAGTATGGAGCCTGGGAAGTACCTACCCATGCCTGGACTCCCCTTTTGTGGAAGGGTTGCTGTTCATAAAAGTTTAAAACGAAAGGTTATTTAAAAGTCATGCTAGCAAATTTGAATCTTGTGACTCTTCGACAGTCACCAAATGGACTGCACAAGGTCTATGGAGGCAAGGATGTTGGCCAAATTTTGGATGGGATTTTGATGTAGACTTGTAGACTTCGCAGAAAAGGGTGGGACTGAACATTTAATACATTAAAAAAAGACAAAACAAAACACTAGAGAGAACATGGATGAAAATGTGTGAAAGGCATTTTAATAATTTCTAAAAAAAAATAAGAAAAAGCTATTATTTTCACTGAGATTATTTTATTTTAAACTATATTCTGTAATTTTGCTTGAAAAGGTGATTAAAAGAAACAAAACCCCGAAATGTTCTCAGTTTCTGCTATGGCCCAGATGTAGCTGGGCCTCTCAACTCCCTGACATTCCAATGACATACCAGTAATATTTGTGGGATTGTTGGTCTCACCACCTCTCTCATAAACTCCATACTGTTAAAGTTGTCATAAACTTGCTTATTGATTCTCCAAACCGTTAGTGTTGGTAATTAGCCCCTCCTTGCCCAAGCTGATAAGTCCTTTTAGGGATGGGATCAGATCATCCCTCCCTTTTGTTTCTCTTATAATCCCGGAGGGGGGCGGGGGGGGGGGATGTGTAGGAGGGTCTCCAAATCCATATTGAGTGGTGAGTAGAAGTCTTCACATCACTTGAACTTCCAAGTTTCTGCCAGCGCTAAGAAGTTTTTCTTCCTTTGCCAGAGCTGCCCCAACACTGATCTTCGAGGTGTGGACTACAGTGGGCTCCTTCCAGACTGTATTCTCAAGTGTCCCTAGGAAGCAGCTCGCACTGTGGTGCCTCTGGGACAGTGGGGAAAGGGGGGATGGGCTAATGAGTGTCAACACTCCCTCCCCAGCCTCTCTCCTCCTCTTCTCCTACCTCCTTCTCCTCTGAACATTGTCCCTGACACCAGTGGTCAGGCCCTGCTGCCCTTGATCAGTTTTTCCTGAACAAGCTAGGGTCTTTCTCCATTCAATCACTTGGGGACTCGCACGCTGTCACAGAGTGCCCAGTCTTAGAAACTCCTCTTTTCTTTGGAGGGCCCTCTTTTCTGTTTTCATCTAACAAAATCCCACTCATCCTTCAAGACTCAGGTCTTCATTTAACTTTTTTGGGAGGTATTTTTTTTTTTTTTTTAAGATTTTACTTATTTGAGAGAGAGAGTGAGAGAGCACCAATCATGGAGCAGAGGGAGAGGGAGAAGCAGGCTCCCCACTGAGCAGGGAGCCTGACTTGTGGTTCGATCCCAGGACCCCAAGATCATGACCTGAGTCGACTGCAGATGCTTTACCACCTGAGCCACCCAGATGCCCCTGGTGGGTAATTTTTAATTTTCCTCTGAAGAATTTGAACATCCATTGAAAATTTCTCTTAAGTTGTAGAATGAAGGAGAATGAGCACCATGTGCCTGACTTGTGGGGCCCAGGATTGCACACTGCCCATGACTGCTCCTCATCTCTTCCTGTCTTTAGCTCAAGTGTTTACCTGGGGCAGTGATTTAGCAAATATTTTGACTCTCTAGACTTTGTCTTTGGGTCTTACTAAAATGGATGTGCCATTCAGCTGCTATGCATAGTTTTATGTCATTATTTTTCACACCTTTTTTTTTTTTTTTGACCATGAAGAGGAAATGATTGTTCTTCACAGTTCAGGATACAGGCAAATATACAAGCACACATGAGAATTTATTTATTTATTTTAAAGATTTTATTTACTTATTTGAGAGAGAGAGCAGGAGCAGGGGGAGAGGCATGGGGAGAGGGAGAAGCAGACTCCCTGCCCATTAGGGAGCCCGATGCAGGGCTCGATCTCAGGACCCGGAGACCTGACCTGAGCCAAAGGCAAATGCTGAACTGACGAAACAAACCACCCAGGTGCCCTGAGAATTTAATTTCATAAAACAGTTTTTGCCTTTGCTTCCATGTGCTTCTCAATATTTTTTCTATTTTACCCTAAGCTCTGCTCTATTTCTTTTCTGTTCTATTTTTTAAAAAAATATTGATCATTGATTCATTAAATGAATTTCATGACCCATAGTTGAACAAACATTTTTAAAGCAATGCTGTGGATGTTAGAATTTGTTATAAAACAGGTGTGAGTGTAGAGACCCTCCTTGTGATAAATTGGCTTCCTTAGGTGATGAACGGTACAAAAGCCAGGCTATTGTTTCTGTGGAATTTATTACCTGCTCCCCTCCTAACACCAGCCATGCTTGTCCTCGGCATTCCAAGGTACAGATTGGTTTGTCCATTCATCTGTGAATATGCATTTGGAAGGGGCCCTGCTGACTTGAAATAGAACCGATAGTGTTCCACAATGGATGTTTAGCTTTTGAGGCCTTAACAGCAGCTTGCTTTCTGCCCACTTTATTTTGTTAGGATTACTCTTCCTAAGCATTATTCCTATGGAGACCAGATTCTTCTTTCGCCTGCCTCTTTTACAAATTGGGTTCAAGTCTTGTGATTAGTAATGAGCTCCTTTGAGTCATGGCATTCAGTTCTCAAATTCTGAGTGTAGTTCATTGACTCAGAATAAGAGAAGCAGGTTTGGGCAATATTTATAGCACTTGTTACTGAGTTTGGATCCTGGCAGAGATGAATACATTTGTTTCAGATTTTTAGGCATGTTCTTGTATTTTAGCCATTTTTATAAGACAGTAAAATTTGAAGGCAGGGTTTCTCAGCCTCAACACTATTGACACAGGTAATACATGGAAGCCATCCTGTGGACAGTAGGATGTTTAGCAGCATCCCTGAATTCCACCCCCTGGATGTCATGACCCCAGTTGTGACCATGGGAAATGTCTCCAGATGCTACCAAATGTCCCTGTGGGGCCCAAACTGACATGGTGTTGAGAATGACTGCTTTTTTTTTGTTTGTTTTTTTTTTTAAATTTTATTTATTCATGAGAGACAGAGGCAGAGAGAGAAGCAGGCTCCTTGTAGGGAGCCTAACGCGGGACTCCATCCCAGAACCCCGAGATCACGACCTGAGTCAAAGGCAGACGCTCAACCACTAAACCACCCAGGCATCTCTAGAATGACTACTTTAAAGTCATACCAGTTGTTCAGTGAGCACTTAAGTTATTTTTGTACATTTTCTGTCATGACTGTCTAATAACATAAGTACGTAGCTTGTGTCATTGTTTTTGTTGACATTTGGCAGACCTTGACACATTAGGTACTTTTATATGCTGTTATAATTTGGAGAATTGATAAAAATCAGAAAAGTGCTAGCAGGATTCATAGGATTCCAAATTTATGTATATAAACATATGATAATTAACAAAATATCTGGAACAGACTAAGATTTGGTATCATAGTATCCAAAATTATACTTATAACTAAAAACTAGTAATAGTACTATAGATTTGTGTTTCCCAATTTTTAAGGTAATTTTATGTATATTTTCACACTCGTCTCACTCTGGGAGTTAACTAGGGTAGATATTTTTATCCTCAAGTTGTAAGTGGGGGGAAATGAGATTCAGAGAGTGTAAGTAATTTGCCCAAAGACTCATTGCTATTTAAGAGATGGAAACGGGTCTACAACCCATTCTCTGACATAAACTAGAGTAAGATTCTGAGATTTGTCTTTTTAATGAATGAAGTTTCAACTCTCCAACCTCCCACGCACAAATAAAGGAAATCAAGTAGATGTTGTTACCGTTAATGATGGCTAGTCCTAGTCTCCTCTTTTTTCTTAGTTCTTATCACTACCTAGAATGTTGGCCTTGGAGAAGGATGAGGTTCCTATTTCAGTATGAAAAGCTCTCTGGAATTACATGAGAAGCCTTGTTGGTGTCGCCTGGTGGTAGAACCTGAGTTTCCCTCACAACCTTGCCCAGCCATAAATCTGCTTTTGTGCAGTGCCTCTGTTATGCTTGCTGTCCCTATTCGACCCTGGTCATCTTCTCCCATCTGGCCTCATATTCCTCTTTATTTGCTCCTTCTGAGCAGCTGACCCAGGCCAGAGACAAAGCAGCCTTTCCTCCGCTGTAAACTTGCCGCTACATGGAAATGGACACTTTGGGAATCTAACTTATCAGTATAAGCCCGAGCTCAAGGCAAATGAAGGAAAGGCAAATCTTGAATTTCCCCCTGAAAGATGGTTCACTGTGGATTTCAGTAGGTCCCAGGGGCTGTTGGGATTGTAGTGACATTTGTGAATTCCTTCACACTTGACACTTCTGGGGTGGTAATTGATCACAGCTTTTTTTTTGTTTTGTTTTTAAAAAATATTTATTTATTTATTCATGAGAAACACATAGAGGCAGAGACACAGGCAGAAGGAGAAGCAGGCTCCCTGCAGGTAGCCCCATGCGGGACTCAATCCTGGATCTGGATCACGCCCTGAGCCGAATGCAGATGCTCAACTACTGAGCCACCCAGGTGTCCCTTGATCACAGTTTTAACAAGAAAAAGCATCATTCTTATTTGTGATTTCAGCTTAAAAAGCTACATGGCATGTTTATGATTGGGTATTGGAAGGGAATGCAGAAAGCAAAAGACAAGGACTTTTATTTTTCTTTTAGGTTCATGAGATTGTGGTCCATTTTAAAAATTGCAATATTTTATTACCCAATAAATAAAAGAATTATTATAAAAAAGTGTTTATGCAACATACAACATTTGCTAGGTACACACAATCTTTGCACCATATCCTTTATGATAGAATGACTTCATTAAATTCTCTGTCAATCAGCTGGGGGCCTGGATGCATATTAGCATACCTAATAACATAAACTGTAGGTTACCATACCTAATACATGTTACTACATGGTAGTATTCCTAATATGTATTAATACAGGTTAGTATACCTAATATGTATTTTTTCTGTCTAAAGAGACTGGGGGCTTTGAACTACTACTTCTCTTTTTTAAAAAAGTTCACAGGGTTCTGTTGTTTCAGTATTTTCAGTCCCCTCTCTGTCAACAAAGAAAATTTTTAACTTGAATACCGTAAACTTCCCTTAGAAAAGGAGTCAGAGGTGCTGAACACTTGGCCTATTTATTCTTTCTTCTCCAGACAAAAATTACAACTGAAGCATGACGGATAAGTGTCTGTTCAATTTGCCAAACTCCTGAGGGATCATTGTTTCCCTCAGAGATTACCCTTCTTGTCAATAAATTCCTCATAAATATTGAATAAATTCTTCTCGTTTAAGGCAGGTTTTATTTTGCCAGGATTGGCTGGAGATGTTAAACATCTGGTAAGCATTACCATATGCAACAATGCACATTGTTCTCTGCCCCCCACCCGTCCCCCATGTCATCTCCCTTTTGCTTTTCTCTAGGGAGTGTTGTGTTTGTTATCAAAAGGTCCTCGTGGGCATATCTGTATGTCTTTGGGCCAGACCCAGTTGCGAATGATTCCTGTTCTGTCTGTGGTCAAGTCAACCTTCTACCATGTGATGGTGGTTTCATTTAGTTCAACAGGTGTGTATTGAATGAGCCCTGAAGCTACAGGCCTTGGGTGGACAGTGTCTTGTAAAGGACAGGGTCCAGGGCTGTGTTTCTGAACTGTAGTATGACACAAAAATTAAGCTACTTCATTTCAAAGGTAGTAAGAGGAATTGAGCTTATAATCTGCTGCTGGGGATTCAGCTTCCACCCTGGAGCCATTCCGCAGCTTTGAATTCTGGCTCTTGTGTGTTCTTGGGCTGCTGACAAAGGGGGCCTCTTGGTGGAAGTTTTGTGGAGAACTTGACGCCAATGCTCTGTGGGCTGCTGTTCAGGCAGGTGTCTTTCAGATCAGAAGGGCCTGATGGAGCAGGTGGCCGTGGGCGAGTGACCCTGGAGCCTTTCACCTCTGGGGTCATCACTGGGTTTTGGTTTGGAGGAAAGTCATTAAGCACCGAGGCCAGATGCCTGGGTGGCTCAGTGGTTGAGCATCTGCCTTCGGCTCAGTGTGTGATCCCAGGATCCAGGATTGAGTCCCACATTGGGCTCCCTGCGGGGAGCCTGCTTCTCCCTCTGCCTGTGTCTCTGCCTCTCTCTCTCTCTCTCTCTCTCTCTCTGTCTTTCATGAATAAATAAATAAATCTTTAAAAAAAAAAAAAAAGCACCAAAGCTCCCTGCAATCAGCTAGTGGGAGAGGTCTCAGGGGTGGCACAGGAGCAACCCTGGCCACTTCTAGTTCCTTAAGTTAAGATGTAGCTGAGAAAATCCTGATCACTCAGATTTTGAGTTTTTAAAAGGTGTGGGTTCTTGGGGTGCCTGGGTAGCTCAGTCGGTGAAGTGTCGGACTCTTGATTTTGGATCAGGTCATGATCTCAGAGTTGTGAGATCGAGCCCCATGTTGGGCTCTGAGCCGTGTAGGGAGCCTGGTCAGGATTTTCTCTCCCCTTCTCCCTCTGCCCCACCCCCCTTCAAAAAAAAAAAAAAAGCGTTCTTGTGATCCAGCTCTGGGGTCAGAGTGGTCACAGGGGCCATGTTTTAGTGGCATGTCAGCCAGTGGCTGTTCTCTCTTTTAGAAATGTCTGAGAGCACCCACTGAAAGGTAAGTGGTTAGTAGCAGAGCAGGTGCCCTTTCAGGCCACGTGAGTTAGATGCTGGCCTGAAATAGCTCTGTAGAGTCTCTTGTTCATGCCAAAGTGAAAAGTCTTTTTGACACTCTTCCCAGCCGCCCAACTTAAAATATATATGTGAGACTACGTAGTAATCTCAGGCAGACACTTGTCTCTTTGGCCTTATCAGAGAAATTTAGGGCCAGTGTCAGTGCTTCATTAACTTTAAAAGTCACCATTGAAAATAAATAAAAGTCACCATTGAACCCTTCAAAGAAGCTATATGAATGGCCTGCAAGCACATAAAAGGGTGGTCAACATCACTAGTCATTAGAGAAATGCACCCTGAAACCGCACTAAAGTGTCATCTCATATTCATAGACGGCCACCACCAAAAAACCCAGATGACAGTGTGGAGAAATTGGAATCTATACGCTGTTGGTAAGGATGTTGAAGTGGTACAGCTGCTATGGAGAACAGTGTGGTGGTTCCTCAAAATATAAATGTAGAATTACCATATGAGCCAGCAATTCCACTTCTGGGTATATACCCCAAAGGACTGAGCAGGGTCTTGAGATGTTTGTATCAGCAGCATTATTCACAGTGGCCAGCAGGTGGAAAGCAATTGGAGAATCCACTGATGGATAAGTCGATGAACAAAATATGGTACATACATATAATAGAATATGACGCAGCTTTAAAAAGGAAGGAAGTTCTGACATAAGCTGTAACATGGATGAACCTTGAAGTCATTGTACTAAATGAAATACGGCCTTTACAAAAAGACAAATGCTGTGTGATTCTACTTACATGAGATACCTAGAGTATCAAATTCATGGAGACAGAAAGTAGAATGGTGGATGCCAGGGCTGAGAGGAGAGGACTGAGGAGTTGTTGTTGAGTTGTTTAATGGGTACAGAGGTTTAGTTTTGTGAGGTAAAGAAGTTTTGGAGATTGTGTAACAGCGCAAATGTATCTGACATTCACTGTATACGTCAAAATGGCTAAGATGGTAAGTTTTATGATATGCATATTTTAACACAGTTACAAATACAATTTTTTTTTTTGAGTGGGTAAAAATCACAACTGAACCCACCCAGCTCTGCTCTCCTTGTCTTCAGAGAAAATTCAGGCTTTGTATTCTGGGGTTGAGCATGGCCAGTTGGCAGCTCTCCTAGCCTGTCATCTTACCCTCCAAGGTGGACCTCTTGCTCTGCTTCTTGTGCAGAAAGACCCAAACATATGCTGGAGGTAAACTTTTAATGGGGTCAACCTCTATAAGAGAAGTTATTTCATCCAAGGACTATTTCACTGTGATTCTACATTTTGGGTTTCGTTTGCCACTGAGTCAAAATAGAGAACAATATACTGTTGTCCTTTCGGGATGATGCTCCTGCGGTGGTGTCTGTGTGCAGAGTCTGCAAGTTATTTTCCTAATGGTGGTGACAGATGAGCCGTGACTCATGCCACTGCCTTCACCTGCCCTCCCCTGAAACAAAGGCATGCATTTGACTACAGACTGTGTGTTAATGGCCTTTACAAGATTGGATGGGCAGTTCTAGCTTCCTTTATATCTTCCAACACCTCTGATGAATCAGGCAGTTCACAGACATTTCATTTATTATTCTGACACTGATTCTGGACACTGATTGTTTCTTGGTATAATCTATACGAAACCTTTGTTTTTACCTCTTGGGAGCTTGGCGTAAAATGCTTGACGGTTTTCTGGTATTTCTGTTTTTCAGGCTCATTTCGTGGACTCACTTCCCCCTCTTGTGAACCATGCTGCCTTGTCCTAGGACCACGTAAAGTCTACTGACTGTTAGTCTCCCTCAGAGCACAGACTAGACTTCAGGTAAAGCCATCTCAATGAGTCGTGGTTCATGTCAAGTGGCAAGACTGTGAGGTAGTAAGTACGTTTGATTATTTGATCAGGTTATTTTGTTTTGTTTTGTTTAAAAATGTGCTTGCTAACTCCCACCAAAGAAAAGTCAATCCATTTGACTTTTGTTTTGTGGCTGTACATTCTTAGATGTCAAAGAATTAAAATTAAAAACCTACTAAATGTATTTTGAAATGGACCTGGAAACAGGACCTCCAACTTGCCTCAAACAGTGATCTATACTGGTTAGGATGAAAAACTCAAGGGGGAGGTTTTGGCTAAAATTTTGACTTGCATGTTTGGCTTAAGTAATAGACTTATTGAACAAAGTGGGGTTTTAAAAGGAATGAAAAGAATCTATTTTTTTTTTTTTCAGATATCCGCATTCTGAGAAGTCAGCTTCCATTTTTTTTCCCTCCCTATGTTCTAAAATGAGGACCCTTAAAGGCTTTAGAGAAGCCTTTTTTATTTTTATTACGTTTTATTAAGATGTCTTTCTTCCCCAAATGAGAGCTTTTATTCTCTACCCCCACCCCTGTTTTCATCTCAGCCTCATTTTGGGGGACTGGTTTTGTGGTGTTCCTACTCTGTGTGATATATATATATCAAAGCTCCTACAGAGTGTGGTACCCTGACCCATGTCATTAAAAATGTGATTTTGAGCAGTAGTCTCTTATACTGGGGTGTGGCATTAGCTCTTCCAGTAGTTTGTGTAGAATGAAAATCTTTCTCTGATCACTGGAAAATCAGACTATCGGAGTGCCAGAGCAAAGATGCTTTCCTCTCAAGTTTCTGTTCAAGAGTCATTTATTCAGAACCTCTCAGCACCAAGCCTGAAGGAGGCCTCAGCTTTAAGCTGGTTTTTATGCCTGTTCAACTTTTGGACTAATATCATGCAACCCGTTATGTGTTTAAAGCAACTAGGGGATCCCTGGGTGGCGCAGCGGTTTGGCGCCTGCCTTTGGCCCAGGGCGCGATCCTGGAGACCCGGGATCGAATCCCACGTCAGGCTCCCGGTGCATGGAGCCTGCTTCTCCCTCTGCCTCTCTCTCTGTGACTATCATAAATAAATAAATAAAAATTAAAAAAAAAATAAAAAATAAAGCAACTAGCACCTGGACATGAACCCGGTCTACTTGGTTGATGACCCGCATGGCACAGAGAGAGCCAATTCAGTAGGTCACTTCTGTCCCTACTTCTCTTGAGTTCCGTGAGACACAGAAAAGAAGTTGCTTGGTTCTTTTTGCCATGTGTGGAGCTTTTGTTTTGTTTTTAGGAAATTCCGTCCTGGGCAGCCCTGGTGGCTGAAGCGGTTTAGCACCGCCTTCAGCCCAGGGCGTGATCCTGGAGACCCGGGATCGAGTCCCACGTCGGGCTCCCTGCATGGAGCCTGCTTCTGCCTCTGTGTCTGTTCCTCTTTCTCTCTCTCTCTCGTGAATATATATATATATAAAGAAAGAAACTTCTGTCCTAATGGAATGTCACTTGGGTCATGTTTCTTACTGACGCTACTGTTCTTAATCTAGGTTAAAATGGGGAACTCCGAGAGCCAGTACACCCTTCAAGGATCTAAAAATCATTGCAACACGCTTGCCGGTGCTAAGCCGAAGCCTTGCTCCCTGAAAATCCGCAGCATTCACGCAAAGGATGACAAGTCGCTGCACGGGTGGGGTCACGGAAGCAGCGGAGCCGGCTACAAGTCCAGGTCCCTGGCCAGAAGCTGCCTTTCGCACTTTAAGAGCAGCCAGCCCTACGCCTCGAGACCCGGCGGGCCCGCGTGCAAAGGCCCCAAGGGCGGCGCGTCCGCCAAGCACAGGACGAGCGCCCCAGCCCCCGCCCCGGCCCCTGCCTCGGCCCCGGCCCCCGCCCCGGCCGCGGGCAACGGCTGCCACCGCGTGGGGCGCCAGTGCGCGGGCCCGGCCGACTGCAACGGGCACGTGGCCGCCCCGCGGCCGGCGGGCGAGGGCCGCGGGAGCCCCCGGGTGCTCATCAAGACGCTGGGGCGGCTGGACGGCTGCCTGCGGGTGGAGTTCCACAGCGGCGGCCCGCACGGCGCGGCGGCCCCGGGGGATGCGGGCGGCCCGGTGCGCCTGCTGCGCTACTCGCCCGCCCTGGGCCCCGGGCCCGGCTCGCCGCCCGACCCGCACTCGCGGCCGCGCTCCAGCAAGGGCAGCTCGCTGAGCTCCGAGTCGTCCTGGTACGACTCCCCCTGGGGCGCCGCGGGCGAGGAGGCGGGCGAGGAGGCCGGCGAGGCGGGGGAGGCGGGCGAGGCGGGCGAGGCGGGCGAGGCCGGCGAGGCCGGCGAGGCCGAGGGCCCCTGCCCGGCCGGCGCGCCCGCGGCCCCCAGGCCCCTGCAGCAGAGCTCGTCCCTGTCCTCGCTCCGGGAGCTCGGGCCCGGCGCCCGCCTGGCGCCCGCGGGCCTGCGGCTGCCCCACGACTTCGCGGGCGCGCACGCCGGCCTCAGCCACCGCGTGGCGTTCGCCTCGGACATGGACGTGCCGTCCCGGGTGGAGCGCCGGGACCCCGCGCCCTACGCGTCCCTCACGCTCCCCTGCCGCCGGCCCAAGGCCCTGACCGAGGACGCGGCCCGGAAGGACACGCTCAAGGCGCGCATGCGCCGCATCAGCGACTGGACCGGAAGCCTGTCCCGGAAGAAGAGGAAGCTGCAGGTGGGTGCGCGCGGCGGCCGGTCGGTCGTCACAGAGCGCGCGGGCCGTGGGCCGGGGCCGACGCCGCCTGCCGCAGCCCCTCCGCGCGCGTCCTGTGCGGGCGCCGCCCCCAGCAAGCACCGGGCTCCGGGGAGTGCCCCGACGAGCTGGCCGCCCGACAATTTCCCTAGAGCTTATTCTTTAAAAGCCTGAGCAAAAGGAGAGGGGCTGTCGTTAATTTTCGGGGATGAGGGGCCTTCCTGAACCTGATGCTACTTTGGGGAAATTAACTTTTTTTTTTGGAGACATCAAAAAAAAAAAAAGAAAGGTCTGTACAATGTACGATCTCACTGCCTTCTAAGGCGATGGCAAACACTTTTGAAGACCTCTTGCACCCGAGGACATGTGACAGCAACAATACGAGAGTGTCTGACCAAACAAGAGTCGTGCGGACGGTGATGCCTGTACACGACGATGATGTATAAAGTGGTAACGGGGGGAAGCGAAGTGGCTTCGTCGCCAGGAAGGGGGTTGCCTTTTTAGGCAACTCGCGGCAGCTGATAGGTTTTTAGCTCTTTGGCTCTTGACTTTTCTGTTTTGTTTGTTTCTGCTTTTAGTTATCTGTAGAAGGAAGAAAGCTTTTTCTTTTTCTTTCTTTTCTTTTTTTTTTTTTTCTCCCCCTTAACTTGCACAATATGTCACGAGAACTTGAGCGGGCAGTTTGTCTCTACTAACACTGCACTGTATCCGCCATAGATAGGTAATTACAGAATTTTATAGTGATTTGGGGGTGAAAAAGAATATGACTTCCCTGAGTAGATTGTTTCAGGCCTGTAAAACTGTTAGTTATTTCCTCCTTAGGCATGAGGTACACCACCACCACCTCTCCGATGTTGTGCTTTGTTGCCTTTGGCTCGCCCTTTACCCAGAGATCAAGAGCAGACGATCCCCATCCTGCTGCCCAACTCTTCACATCCCCACATGTAGTAATTTTCGGACTCCTTACTCATCACTTCTTTCTCTTAAACCACTGCCCGGTGGAAATTAGACCTTTTCTCACGGGTCCTGTGTCCCAGACATCTGACAGACGTTGATCCCTGATGGGGGAAAGTAGCTCCTGCTTTCTCTGAGGCTGCAGTCCCACACTGACCGCTTTCATGCCTCTGATTCACGTGTTTTCATGCTGACTCGTGTAGCCGTCGTTTTCCGTGACCCCGCGCTGATCCTGGCATTGAGCCAGTTATTGTACATCTCTTGTTTGTAGAGACTATGTTTCTCCTCTGTGTTTGTGGCCTGGCTTACACACCACTCTGCTGAGTGCGTTCAGGTTCAGTTGAGCTAACAGCTGACCAGTACCATGGTGTATTGACCATGTTCTGTCCCGTTCAGGCCCTCCTCACTGCCCCTGGGTGAGGTGACCGCCTTCAAGTCTGCATCATCCAGAGGCTTTGCTCTGGATGGTTTGTAAGCCTGTGGAATTAATAAGAGACTGCTTATACGATCAAAGAATCCGAATTTTGAAAGCTGGGGAGGACTTCCCCCTCATTTTAAAAATGAAGAAAGTAAGGCGTAAGGAATTTGAGAGTCCTCCCTGAAGGCACGGGGCTGGTTGGTGGAGAAGCCAGGGCCAACACCATTTCTGCTAAACCTCGTACCTAAACATTTTCCACTTAGCCACATGGGCAGGATATTGTTGATAACTACGAAGAATTGCTTCGGGATTTTTGAATGTTAAACTGCTTTGGATTTTTTAAAAAGTGTCCTGTGAAGGCAGCTTTTTAGTTTTGCTTATGTTGCCACAATTGATAATCTATAAATGTGAGCAAGATGAATTTTTCTGGTGAGTACGCCACTTTTGTTGGTCATTTTTTTTTTTTTCTCCCTCCTTTGAAATCCTTGCACAATTCATGGCAAAGATCAGGTTTAGATCCTTAAAAATGTAGTCAATGCATGGGAACAGAAATTCTGACTTTATAACATGGCTCCAAATGAATGCATATTCTCTCACACACACCCAAACTTCTGTCTGTCAGCAGGGTTAAGGTCCAGAAACCCCTTACCATGATGGACAGAGTTACTTGTTTTGACTTTTTAAAAAAATGATATAAAAAGAGCAACATTTTTTTTTTTTTTTTCTTTAAGGGCTTTCAACCAGTAGGGTAAGTTAGGCCCTAAAAGCAGATACATTAGTAAGGAAAAATACACAACTGAAAAAGAATATGACACTAATCAGAGACAGAGAGAGAGAGACACAACATGTGCTAGCAAGTAGTGTGTGTTTGATGCCAATAAACTCTTCATATCATTGGGCTGCACTGTAAGTCCTTGTTCCTGTCCTGGGTGAACTTTCAGTTCTGTCAGGGTGGGCTGGGTTATGCTGAAGTAATAAAAAGCTCTCAGATCTCTGAGGGTTAGCACAAGCAAAACTTCTTTCTTTCCCATGTTATCACCCTGGTCTTCATTGTTCCTCTTTGGGACCGCAGGTCCACAGAGCAGTTCCATTTGGAATACCTCAAGCTGTGATAGCAGAAGGAGAAAGGAAATCATATGTTGGCTTTTTTTTTTTTTTTTTAAGATTTTATTTATTTATTCGAGAGAGAGAGAGAAAGAAAGAGAGGCAGAGACACAGGCAGAGGGGGAAGCAGGCTTCACGCAGGGAGCCCGACATGGGACTTGATCCTGGGTCTACAGGACCAGGTCCTGGGCCGAAGGCAGTGCTAAACTGCTGAGCCACCTGGGCTGCCCAGTGTGTTGGCTTTTAAAGCTTCCACATTTCACTTCTGTTCACATTTATTGGTCAAGGCAAGTCACATGGCCATGCCTAACTCTGAGGAAGAGGAGTGGGGGGAGGGGAGAAGGTATGGGGGAGGGCAGGCATCTTTGGTGGGTAGCATTGACAGAGGAGATTCAGGATGCAGAGATCCTGGCCTTTGGGCTCTCTGTCTTAATTCTAGACTTCACAGGCTCTCTGATGAAAGGCATGTGAAGAATTTCCAGGTGTGAATTTGGTATATTTTCCTAGAAAGTGAGGAATGGTGACGATTAGTTTTCTTTTAGCTCCCGAGAGTCACTGATGTCTCTTGAGTCCCTCTCTTATCTTTGCTGTAGGGCCCTGGTCCTGATGGTACGTTATCCATTGCTTATGATTATCCAGTTGCTGAGAAATGGAAATCAGACTGCTTTGTGTACGTGTGTGACCTGGTTCCTTAGTTTCACACCCATAGCATGCTGATCAAGAAATCTAGCTGAGCTGATTTAGGAATGGATGTCCATTCATTCATTCCTGTTACCCTGAAAATCAGTCACTGGCTATTAGGATTCTTGATAGAAAGCCTTAGAAATGTATTAGGAACTGGAAAAGTACACATCTATGTCTCAGAACCAGTTATAAATGCTAAAATGCAATGATTTCCCATTTCATACAGAGGAAAGTCTGTCATGCTCTGCTATGGTGGAACATTTAAAAGTCAACACTACAACTGGAAGACTCTCTTATGAGAAACACTGTCAGGAACGTTTTTAGGTCACATTTAAGTTTGGCACCCGAGCGTCTTTCTCTGGCAGGGTTTGGCTTGTTTTGAAACACTCCATTATAGCTCTTGCTGGGTATCAGAGGCATCCCAGTGTTTCGTGGCTATGAGTCAGAGTCATATTCATAGCTGAAATGATGTAAATGCTAGCTAAATGAGAAGTATTCCTTCACCTCTTAGGTGTTTTTGAAGAGCAATAAAATGACAATTAAAAATATCTTAAAACTTTTTTGAAAGGTTCTTCTCTAAGTGACTCACCACAGCTGGCTTATTTGCTCTGTTCTTGCATAAGCATATGTGTATAAATAAATATAACTATGGGACATAGTGTAAACACAAGTAGAAAATAATATTTTTGTTAGTAATAGCTGTGCTTGGGGCTCAGTTGTTTATTTCCCCTGGCTATTTGGAAGCACTCTCCAGTTGATGATTTTCCTACAAAAGATAGCAGATACTTGCTACTGGATTTCTGGATTGAGTTTCTGAAAGGGAAACCCCTCCACACAGCGCAATATTTAAAATATGGCCTTTGGTCAGTGGTCCTTGACTCAGTTTCCCCTCATTTTTACTTTAATGGGTAAAGCAATATAATGGAAAGCCCTCTAGCAGCTGAGTTGATAGATGTGTGTACTTAGCACCACTCTGCAGGCTTACCTTAATCTAAGCTCTAAATTTGGAATGTTAGTGTCTTTTGAGTCTTTAGTTAGGCTCACGTTCTGCTGAAAAATGTAGTAATTGATGTTTACCAGTGAATGGCCTATATGAGAGTTTTTTTTCTTAAATAAATAGATTTGTCCTCCTCTAAATGAGGAAACAGTCCATGTTTTCAGCTCTGTGCCTGGTCAGAGTGCTCACTGCATTGTAGTCTAATAGGGGGGCAACTATTATTATATGAATATTATTTTATTTAGAGCTGTTTGGGTCTGATTTTTATGTTGTAGTACACATTAAAGTTAAGAGTCATGTCCTTGGTATCCCCAATGCCTGGAATAAAATAGATGTTCGAATAAGAAGATATGAGTAAATGAATATATTTTACAGAAGAAATTCCCAAAATAAGTAAAAACAACAACAAAAAAACCCAAAACTACTTATGAAAAACAACAGTTACTAGCAAAAACTTCTTGTAGATCAAGAATCCCAGTCTGAGGTATATGGTTTTTACTATCTGAAGAAGGAAAATAAATGCTAGAGATCTTCAAGTCTTGATTAAAGTAGAGGTAGGCAGAAGCTGGAGACCGTGTTTTGGGCAGACGAAAAGTGTGCATAACGACACCTAACAACATCCCGGTGCCTATTCCTTACCCATCTTGACCCTGGAGCTAGAGATTTTCTGCCTTAACTTTAAAAGGATCCGGGTGGAAGACAGACTGCAAGGAGTCTTCCTTCCAGGAAGACACCGATTATTCATAGTTAGCAAAGAAATGTCAGCCTAGAAAACCTTCACTGATGTGTTTTAAATATACTAGCTAATTTTTTTTTTTTTTTACTAGCTAATTTCTTGATGCTCAACATTGGTTAGATTAAGGAGAGTCAGTAGTATTTTGTTTATGTCTGTAAGCATTGACTCCACTGGATGTCAGTTGTGTTGGGCAACAACACTTTCTACAGTTCTTTCTGGTTTGGTGACTTGATGATGGAAGATGCATTTCTGTTAAAGGATTTTGCTTTGCGGCAGCAGCATTAGCAAACAACAGACGACACGTTTGCAGTGTTGGGGAAGGGATGCTTTGTGTGTCCATAACCTCTGATGGGTGCTCGTCTGCCTTGCTTACAGGAGCCAAGGTCCAAGGAAGGCAGTGACTACTTCGACAGCCGCTCAGATGGACTGAACGCAGACCTGCAGGGGCCCTTCCAGGTGTCTGCTTCCCTGTGGCCAGCAGGCTCAGCTCAGATCCTGTCTCAGAGAAGTGAATCCGCTCATGCAATTGGCAGCGATCCCCTCCAGCAGAACATTTATGAGAATTTCATGCGGGAGTTGGAAATGAGTAGGACTAATACGGAGAATGTAGAAACGTCCACAGACACTGCAGACTCCAGCAGCGGGTCACTCAGCTCTTTGGAGCAACTTGATCTGCTCTTTGAGAAGGAACAAGGGGTGGTCCGAAAAGCTGGATGGCTGTTCTTCAAACCCCTCGTCACTTTGCAGAAGGAAAGGAAGCTCGAATTGGTGGCCCGGAGGAAGTGGAAACAGTACTGGGTAACCCTGAAAGGTAAGTGCCCTGCTGACTCAGGAGGGCCCCTGGAATCATTGGGCCGAGCTGTCCTCTCTCCTAGGAAGCACCAGTCAGTCTGGTGTTAATTTGTGTCAGTGTGAAGGGATTTGATACACAGTCTCCCAGCCTGCTTTTCTACAGATACTTTCTCAAACCTAGATAATATGGCTTGCATAATATTCAGATATATTATTTATACTAATACAAAGTGATGGAATTCCATAGATACAGCTTATTATTTTATAGTAGGTATTTCCACACCATTCTTAATACTTTCCCTGCATCTGGGGGTAAAAATATTCCAAATAAGTAACCAAATGTAGATCCTGAGTATTGTATTCTGCACACATTCAGAACTCCAGAGAAGAATCCTCCTCAGCTTGTATGACTAAGAACATCTGGATTATTTGATTTGTGTCCTCTAACCTTTATAAACTAAGAAAGTCTAATTGTGATCATCACAAACAAATGCCCCCCTTTTTCTTCACATAAAGGAAATAGGAGTAAGGGTTTGTTTTGTTAAGATGCTGCAAGTTTCTTGTAAGCATTGCCATTTAAAAATTCTAATTGCCTTGCTCATTGCGGATGTATAGATTTGAAGTGATCTAAGTGTCCTGAGGAATAGCGAGGCTCTGAGTCAGTACAGTGTGGATTTATACAGATGTAAAGATGGTTTACACAGATGCAAACAGGAAGAGCCTCACAGCCTCTGGCACTTCTGCACAACCGTCTTGTGACTCCGTCAGAGGAACTGAGTGTGGTGTTCAAAGCCAAGCTTCCCTCATTATCGGGCGACAGCCTTCTCTATCCTGAGAGAAAGCAGAAATGGGAATTATATTTGCAGACAGTTTGTGTGAAAGGCCTGGAGCTCTCCCACAAGGATCCTCACCTTGCCTCCCCATGTAGAAATTGTGAGATGTCCCCACCTTGGCCTTAGGGAGCTGGTGCCATTTCATGATAACCCAGTAGCCTGTGTGGGAAAGATGCACTTTGGAAGGCATTTTGTCTTTAAGTGACACTTCTCCCTAGCAAACTGGAGGGTTTATAAAACTCGACCCAGTCCCCCTTTTCTAGCTTGTGGTACATTGTGGTTGAGGAAGGCCAAGAACTTTAACCTTGTTTGGGCAGGCTCTTACACCAGGTGACAGATGAAATTTGGAGAGTCGGAATAAGGGATTGAATCTGGCAAGATATAATTTTAAGGGATAAGTTATGCTCTCAGGTTTAATAATCAGATATCTATCCAAGTATAGCATAAGGAGATGTGGCTGCAGAGTATTACAAGGCAATTTGGAGATTTGACCTGTAGGCCATTCCTCGAATGAGTTTCTGATTGATACTGATTTGATACTGACGAAGTTGGTATGAAAGTAAATATGATTTAAAGGAGTGAATGTGATCATTGGCCACGTCGTTATAGATGGCCCCGGTTCTACAGACACATCAGTCTCTCCTTCCTCTGCCCTGGGTGGAGCTGGCCATTTCTGTCCTTGGGAGCATGATGGTGCAGAGCCCTGTTAGTAAAGCCAGATGAGGATTCTTGAGTAGGTTTGACCTGAAGTATCTCTGACTGCAGGGGGGAGTGAAATTGTCTTCTCAGGAGAGCGAGCATCTGGGATTGATTATGAATCACAGCCTGAAGCTGCCTCCTTCCTGCATGTTGTTTGAAAGAGATGCACTCGACTCCATATGTGACACGGATCTGTTTCTTATTTATTGTGTTTATTTATTTATTGTATTTATTAATGTGAAATTTGTTTGTTAAAATGGATGCTTTGGGAAATTGTTCCTTGCCTGTTTTTATGGCTCTGAAGCTCCCCTCGACCCCCCGTGGTGGTGGAGGCTGATGATGGTGTGTGTGTGTGTGTGTGTGTGTGTGTGTGTGTGTCCGTGACCTATTCTAAGAGTTGGGGCCATAGGTGACGCCGGAAAGATTGAGTCATGCCGTTTGGAGGGTGGCGTAAAGATCCAGGACCACTTAGCCTGCAGAAAACCAGGAGTGGGGCGGCAGTGAGCAATAGTCTTGTAGAAGAGGTGCTGCATTTATTCTGGTTCTCCAAAGGTTGGGCCAGGACTAATAGCTGGAAGGCAAAGTGATTCTGAATTCAAAGTGACCAGAGCCAGGAGCATGTGGAGGGATGCCATCTTCCAGATTTCCCTGCCCCTGGAGACATTTGTGCAGAGCCAGATTGTTGGGAGGTTTCCTGGGGGAGGAGATTCAGGCAGGTCTCACTTCCGGTTGGCAGAGCGGGGTCCCGCACTCCCCCTCCAGATTCTGGTTTCCCCAGAGACTCCAGCTGCTGACTTCCCGGGGAAGGGATGGTGTCTGACACTTCCAGGATCTGTGCTCTGGACTCTGCACTGCTGTCTTGGTGCTTGCTTGTAAAACACTTCAAGACCCATGGATAAAGGGTTCTTTGTAAGTGTAAATGTTATCAAGCACACATTCCTTCCTTTCCTTTGCAGCCAAGGAAAGTCATGCGATAAAGATGTTTTTTTTCCAGCATAACCTTTTCCATGTGGCTTTCTATACCTCTTTCCTCTGGGAATTCACTAGGTTGAGTTCAACTCTCTTGGCTTAGACTCCAAGTTGTAATGTTTGGACTTAACTATTCGGTTTAATCTTAAACACACACATGTATATATACACACATGTACATTTAAGCAGAATTTAAAAATTATCCTTGAACTACCTAGGCAAATAGATTGGAAATGGTGTTCTGGAGAGAGCAGCTATAAGCACACCGTCTGGTTGTATGCCTGTGTTGAATATATAGTGTGTTAAGGGTGTGAATGTTTTTGGGGGCTTGGAGGATGTAATACATTTTTAACAAAGATAATTCTGCTTTCCGAATGTCTTTTCCAACGATCGGATTTTCACGTTGTTCACAGGGGACTTCCTGGACTGAGTAGTTGGCAAGGTGGAAAAGATAATCCCTCAGAATGCATGACGTCAGGAGAGAGTTTCCCAAAGTAATTGGGGGCTGCTGGTGGTTCTGGCCTGCAGTAGGGCAGCTCGGGATGGCGTGATGAGCGTGGCTTTGAGAGGGTATCAAAGGGAAGGTTGGGTTTGAGGGAAGATGAGACTAACTCTCTTTTTCCATTGATGGTATTTCTTATAGTACTTCATCTATTCTTGTACTTCCACTGCTGTTATGGTCTGTTTTCTCTTTCTGCTCCATGGCAAGAAGAACTTCCACTGTCCTCCAGGCCAACACCAGCTCCTGGTGGGGTCTGGGCAGGGCTGGTGGACGCAGGCTGGGTACAGGCAGCGGGGGCAGGAGGGCTGCACTGACAGGGGTGCACCCCTTTCCATCAGCGTTATTGCCCTGGCATTGGGGACACAGATGAAGTTGACTTTGATGGAATAGATTTACAACTGATTTCCTGTTCTTTAAATCCCACCACAACAGAATTGGGCATATTGTTTTACATTCTGGCCTGAGTCTAAAAGGACATGTCCTGTTTTGGCTTTGCGCTGCCCCGGTAGAACTGCAGTCTATCGCAGATGGGGCATTTGGGTTGGCGGCTTCTTGGCACCTGCCCAGGGTTGTGTTCATTTCCTCTAGATGTAATGACTCAAACCACAGCCGCTGGGAGTACAATGGTAGGGAAACTGGCAAGTGAATGTTAACCTCTCAGAAAGAACTGGCTAGAACTGGCATGGGTCTATCATCTCGCCCCCGCTCCTTGGGTCCCCAGGTCGTGGCAGATTGCATACATAGCAGCAGACAGGCCTTTCCTGATGGAAAGATTTGGGGACATTGTTTCTAAGTGCATCAGTGCTGGAAAAAGAGACTTGATCAGCCCTGCAGGAACAGCCCTGGCCATGTAACTCTTGTTGCTTTCCCTCCTTCTGGAAGCCTCTCTTAGCCTTTTGTTTGCAGGAAGAAACATGGCTAATGCTTCTTGGGATCAGTAAGTACCACAGAGGAAGAAAATGCTGTCCCGATGATGCTGTTCCTGAGGGCAGACCTGCCTGCCAGCATCTTTTTCTCCTGGCTTCTGTGCTGCACTGGATTCCATTATCTGAACTTACCTGTCCAGATTAAGATGGGATTTCGAAGGAAGAAATGAGACTGGCTAGCATGAAATAGCTTATAAAAAACATATAGACTTTTAGGAGTGAGGACTCCTAACTCAAAGGGGAAAACAGTCACGTAGTGGACCTCACTCATTCACACTACAGCTGAAACCAGGCTGGTGCTGCTTTACCATCAACCTACGAGATTTGTGCAGAGCAGGGGATGGTGACCTTATCTGCCCTATTTGGATGTCAGGGCTCAGCACTTGAGAAGTACTCAAATGTGTTCATTGGAAGGAAGGTTTTTCAACAAGAGAACATACTTGTGAGCATTTTAGAATTAGCCTAAAAATGGCATCTAATAATCATCAGACACTCCTACCTAATTATCAAAGTAGATCCTTAATAACTTCTGCCTACAGTACCTCATTAGCTTATTAGGGGAAAGCTGTGCACTTGCAAGCATTTTTCAAGTAATATTTTAAAATCGAGAGAGAATTTAGTTTCATTTTTCCCTTTTAATCTAAACTAGTAAAATTTGCAATATTATCTCTTCTTATTGTGAGATAAAAGAATACACTAGTACTAAATTAGTTTACATGGCATTTGGAGAATTAACTGGGTACTTTATCATAAATGGCAAAGTTCTGCAGGTAAATTTGTTTTCTTATTACCACAAATTCTAAGTGTAGAAGCTCCCTTAGCTAATGAGGATGGGTTTTCTTTCTGCATTCAGATCTCTTAAATAATGCAGTGTTGTGGTTAAGAATGAGGGCTCTGTAACTCGTGCCTGGGTTCAGGTCCCTGCTCTGCTGCAGTCCAGCTGTGGGACCTGCCCAGTGCTATATATTTCTCATCTGTAAAATGGGGTTAATAACCATACCTGTCTTCTGGGGCTGCTCTGGAGACTGAATGAGCCATTGAAGAACTTGGAAGAGTTCCTGATGGAGTAAGCAACAATATTCCTTGGTATTGTTGTTACTGTGTTTACAGAAACATCTCCTTTTCATCTGAGTTACATTAATATGACAAGGCATGCTTTGGATACCAGAATTTCCTTTTATATTACATGGTTGTCTCATTCCATTTTCTTCCCTTCCCTTCCCTTTTTTTTTTTTTTTTCAAAGATGTATCCCTTTCCTTCTCCCTACTTTCTTGGATCCTCAGGACTATGACAGAGATGATGTTACTTTGCTTCTTTCTCTCTCTCCTAGGATGCACCCTGCTATTCTACGAGACCTATGGGAAGAATTCCATGGATCAGAGTAATGCTCCTCGCTGTGCCTTGTTTGCAGAAGACAGCATAGTGCAGTCTGTCCCAGAACATCCCAAGAAGGAAAACGTGTTCTGCCTCAGCAACTCCTTTGGAGATGTCTACCTTTTCCAGGTAGTGTCAAGCTTTCTAAATGTGGGGTTGAGGCAATGGCATGTGTACTATGAGGACAAGAAGGAACAGAATGAAGAGGCAGAACCTAACAATGAAATAGAGTAAAAGCTTAGTCTTTGGGTGGGAGCTTAAGCAAGAGAATTGGCCTCTGTTTGCTGTCAGGTGTCATTAAGTCATTCATACAGCCAACATTCCTTGGGATACCCTTCAAGTGCCAGGCTGTGGCCCATGGGGTGGTCTTTGGGATAGGAAGAGAGAAAAATCGTGATCTCCATTCTGGCATAGCTCATGATCTAGTGGTGCAAGGTCTGAAATTCCCAGAGTGGAGGCTTTTAAGTGAAGCCTGCAGAGTATGGCTAGGAGAGCTTTCGATTTTCCCCCAAGAATCCCAGTACAAGTAGAAGGAGCAGCTTTTCAGGAAAACCTTATAGACAAATGCTGTAAGGTCTCATTTCCAATGGAAGTGGGCTTAGGATGTTAAGATTCAAGTTATCTGCTGTTACGATTTTTAGTAATTTTTTAGCAAATGTGAAGCTTAAGAGCATGGTGTAATGCCAAGCCATTGGTATTGGTGTCAGCCTTAGGTATGAGGTCCTGGTGCTGTCGTTGAGTGTGTATGCTACCTTAGAGTACTTCCTGAATTGCTCCGAGCTTTGGATCCTTCAACCAGCAGGATAACAATAGCTTATAGAATTGCTTATTTAAGGATAAAAAATGTGCATGTGTTAAGTGCTAAAGAAATTCTAAGTATTAGTGATTAACTCGAAAGAGGTAGAAGTGAAGGAAGTGAAGTATGCTTCTGAAGAGCTTCCCAGTCTAAACCCATTGCGGCATGTAGACCCAATTTGGGCTGCAGATTATACCTGACCGGTAAGGCTCATGGAAGACCTCATGGGTCCTAGGTGTCTCGATGACAATGGTCCTGGACACCCTGAGGAGTCTTGCAGGACTTGCAGGAATATAATGTTCTCTCAGCCAGCTGACTTTAGGAATTTAGAAATCTCTGCACAGGATTTCCTGTTGCTAGTTCTAGGTAAACTCTTTGGGCATCTAGCCTTATTGCTGTCCTCAACTTGACTTACAAGATTCAGAGTTTGAGATTTGATTTTCCTTCTCATAACAGAAAGGTTGCTTAGAGTTTCTTTGATGCGCTAACGCTAAGGAATGAATTGCTGTTAATCTGAATTGTAGGGACAGGAAGAACATTAGATTAAATCTGCATGGACTGGGGCACCTGGGTGGCTTAGGTTAAGCTCCTGCCTTCAGCTCAGGTCATGATCTTGGGGTCCTGGGACTGAGCCCTGCATCAGGCTCCCTGCTCAGCGGGGAACCTGCTTCTCCCTCTGCCTCTCCCCCCGGCTCGTGCTCTCTCTCAAATAAATAAAATCTTAAAAAAAGTTAAAAAAACATCTGCATGGATTTCTCAGGGGCAAGTGTGATACTAGTATTTTGTGATTTAGTTCAAATATCCTTAGTTCTCAGAAATTTTCCCAGTAGGTCCTATTGTATGATCCCAGAGATCATTGGAGGATCAATCTGTAGCTTGAATGTGTGTGGTTTTTCTGGACATCAAGGAAGTGGAAGGGCTTTTTAGCCCTGCTTAGAATCATAATCTTTGCCCATTCTGCTTTTTTCAAACTTGCTTTATTTTTAAAATATTTTTCTCATGTGAGAATTGCATGTAGTCATTGTGTCTGAAGTTGACTTAAGAGTAGAGAGAATAGAACCATTAGGTATGTTCCCAGTGCTCAAAGACAACTATTTTAATGTTGTGATGTCCTGTCCCACCCCCATTTTTTTTATATATTTCATAATTGAGTTCATACCATAGATGAAATTTCATATCCAGGTTTCAGAGTTTAACATTTTAAGCCCTAATATTTTCTCACTCTATTAAAATTATGAGGAGAAGCACCTTTTAGAGAACAGCATAGCATAGTGTAGACACTGAGCTGAGTGACTCTACCCTGGTGTTTGGATTACTCCTCTGCTCTTGGCTCACAGCTTGTTTGTAGTTTGTTGTCCTGTCATATTTGGAGCTACACGATCATTTCTGCTGTGCTCCGGGCATTGTCTCAGACTCTCTGGAGTCAAGGAAGCCTGCAAACCTGAGCTGAGTGGTTGTGTGTGTTTTTGAAATTAAACAGTTTTTATGAAGTGAAGTACTTCTTGGGTTATACATCAAAGCCCAGCCTCCCACTCTGGATGGTACTTTGTGGTAAAACAATTCCAAATAGGTTTTTTCTCCCCCATGTGTTTAGGCCACAAGCCAGACAGATCTGGAAAATTGGGTCACTGCCATACATTCAGCTTGCGCATCCCTTTTTGCAAAGAAGCATGGGAAAGAGGACACGGTTCGGCTACTGAAGAACCAGACCAAAAACCTTGTTCAGAAGATAGATATGGACAGCAAGATGAAGAAGATGGCAGAGTTACAGCTGTCGGTGGTGAGCGACCCAAAGAACAGGAAAGCCATAGAAAACCAGGTACTGCTTATTTGTGTATTTTCTTTCATTGCTCATGTCACTTAGAGCAAAAATCTGAGTTTGAATGCAAATGGCGGTGATGTTTCCTACACCTGTGGGGGAGATTCCTTCTGTGGCCTCTTGTTTCAAGTACTTAATGGCAGCACTTTTGTGACATCCATGACGTGTTAGGCTTTACAACCTTTGGTTGTTGTTTTGTGTCCAATGGAATATTTTGTGACCAAGGCTTTTTTCGTAATACTGAATAGTTCTTTCTGGCCTGGCTGACTCTTTCATATAGTCCCTCTCAGACCAAGATTTATATAATAAGACCAATAGAAGATTAGACAGATAGGATTCTAATACAGAGGGTGGCTTTGAAAAGTATGGTTTGGTGTAGCACAGCTCTTCCCATCTGTGGATTCCAAAAAAACAGTATATGTATTTTTTTTTTCTGTTTATAACAGATATGGTCCTTAGGAAAATGCTTTCTCTGGTCTAGTTCCACATTCATATCATAATTAAATAGCCAGTTTCTATGCTGTTTGAATTTTGGAGGAGGAGAAGCAGCTTTTTGTTTTCCTTTGCTCACATGCCCTCGGCACTTAGACATGTGGCAATGAAAATTCTAGCATCTCTGTCTTCATAAGTGCAGGATGAGTGTTGTATCTTTAGAAGATTAATCAAGCAATGGCTTGGAGGGCAGATAGGCTTAGAGAGAGCTGTGATTTAGTGGGATGGCACTGGTCTGGATGTGTGGTTACCAGGGCTCGGTGCAGAGTGTCTCCAGAAGTTTTCACAACTTATGTGGAAAACGTATTTCAGAGTAAGTAATTTCTGTAATTCTACGGAATCTCAATGAGAGTATCCTACACTCCTGAATTGAACTACTCCTCAAAGAGAATGTGCCATTTATCTAAAGAGTACCTGCTAGCAAAATACAAACTTCCAGTTAAGAAGGAATTGAAAAGGGAGTTGAAACTGCCTGACAGAAGGAAGGGAGATGGCAGGTGTGTGGGAGTTTGGCAGGAACACCATGGCTGGAAGAAGTGCTGCCAGGAGCTCACCCTGAGTTATCTCTGCCCTCTGCCTGCTTCCTCTGAGCAGCCTCCCCTGCTCGTGGCCAGGAAGAGTTAGGTACTGAGGCAGGTCCCCATCACCCAGCTTTCTGTGCTCATCGCATGTAGAGATGTGACGGTATGTTGAGTTACCTGGCAAATCCAAAAAGCTTGCAGAGGAGAAATGGTTATCCCAGTACCACATCTCCTGTGTGGTCCTGAATTTCTAAGGATCCAGTAGCCACAATAGTCTGTCCTCTGAGGTGAAACTCACGGATTCATGTGTCTCAGAGTGTTCATGGTGCTCCAGTAAAACAATCTCGGGCTGATCACATGGGAAGAAGTGTGGCTTGGACTTCTACTGGCTCTCTGAAATTTACCTTTGAAGCCATACTTTAGTGCTCTGAAGGGATGTCCACCTTGGAGTTTTTAGGTCCTTATATAATGTCAAATGTTTTGGTCCAGGGAGTAAAAGGGAAATCCGGCAACATGCAGACACCCCTGGCCTGCCCCTCGCACTCCCCTGCCCCCCCACCCCCGCATTTGTTTCCCTTTTCCTTTTTATGGTCACAGGAAGTCTAAGCACACTTGAAAAAAAATACACATTTTCATTAAGTGTAATTTTATTCCACTAAATGCAGTTTCATTAAGTATATTTTATAGTTGCCAAACAACTAATTTATGATGTGTCTGGGAGCAGAGTTTTACTTTCACATAAACTGGACACAAATCCAAGAGTCTTCGTTGGTTGGATGGCCTGAAGAGAAGCTCTTTTAATTATTACTTGTAGCACATTATGCATTCTTTGTCAGAATCATTAGTTATTTTAAACACGGTGTCCTGATACTACTAATTTTTCATTTAAGTTCTCGCTGCCTTCACCGCTTCTCCCTCCTTCCCCTGCTCTCCCTGCCCCTACTGTGAACACAGTTACCTTCTCATATTGTGCTTGTGCATTTCTGGTAAGAAACAATTGGGTTTGATCTTTAGAAATTCCACCTGAAAATATTCTCTCCCCCATATCGGCAGTTTCTAAGATTGTATTTGAGTCATGCTTTCCCAGAGGTCTTTGCAGTGGGTGGGTGTCACGAATTACATTTGCTGGGCTCACTGTCCTTAGCTCATTTACCAGATGGCGGTAAAGAGAGCTATTAGCTCTTTACTTGCAGACGCAAAGTATATGAAACGTAAAGGGGATGAAAAAGCACATGCTTAGAATTATTTTTATGAGATGGTCTTTGACTAGAGAATGTTATGTGAAGCTACAAAGGCAAAGGTATTTTCAAATCAAGACCAATAAGAACATGATCTCCCAAATATCCCGTAACTGTATAGTTTTCTCTAATCTACCTTTTATAAACTTCTTTGAAAGAGCAGTAGTGCTCTATCCACTTACCATTTAAAACTCTCAATGTCAATATATTTTATCTTACATAAAAGGAAATATTTTATTTATGTAGTGTTTTCCCGCAGAGACCCCAAGAACCTCAGATAGAGTCATTTATAGTCTAATAATAGCAGAACTTACAGAGTCCATTACATCATGCACGATAAAGTCTCTGGAACAGATTTTCTTTGAAGTGCTTGGGTGGAGAAGATCATTGTGTACACCCTTTCCAAATAAAAAGATAAAATGAGGCTATCATAGTCATAACGGCCGAGCTTCATAGTGTTGGGTGGTAACGTGCTTCTTGAAAGAGACCGTCCCATGGGCTTGTCCCAGGGCCTTTTGGAGATTCTATGGGGCAGGATGACACAGCTTTCATTTGAGCATATCCAATGTGGAGCAGACCGTGTAGCCATCCACATGTTGGATTCCTTTTGAAGTTCTGAGGAAGAGCTGTAAATTAAGTCCAGTTAGTACTTTATTTTCCTTCCCGTTTATTATTTTAAACAAGCAAACAGAGACCAAACCTCATCGCCCTTTGGCGATCTTGGCTTCCCCCCAGATGGCTTCCCCGCATCCTGAGGATGCATTTTGTATGCTCCTCACCAGTCCCCCCGCCCCCCCCCCCCCAACCCCTGTTGGCTTGTGAGGCCTGGGTGCTGGAAAGCAATCAGAATGGGGCAGAGGAGGTAGTGGGAGCAGCAGGCTGGGGCCGTGGGCTCGGGGTTGCTCTGGGCTTTGGGGAAACGTGGGCTTCATCTTAAATATTAAAGTTTCAAACTGGTAAAGAGGATGAGTTGGATCTAGGCAGTTGGAAACTGTGGTGATGGGGGAATAAAGTGAACGGAGCCTTGAAGAAAATACAATGTGGATCGTGTGTGTTTGTGGGCAGCTATTTGGGGAATAAAACACTGAAGCGTGAGATATTGGTAAAAAGGGTTTGAGGAGACGAGGCCAGATTATGGAGGTTCTGGGCATGCTGTTTAGGTCAGTGAACATTTATTAAGTGCGTATCTGGACCAGGCAAATGTACACAAACTGGAGATTCAAAAAGATGCTGTCTTTGCCCCCCAGAGCTCTCAGGCTAGCAGGGTGCCAGTCAGTTAAGCATATTATTTCAACATAATTTAGTGACTCCGGAGCAAATGATACTCCAGAGTATTGTGGAAGACAAATGGGAGGTTTAGCCTCCTGTGTAGTCATGGAAGACTTCCAGGAGGAGGGATGCCTGAATTGCTTCATGAAGAGTGAGGAGTTAATCAGGGGAGGAATAGAGAAGGGAACACCAGGCCAAGAATCAGCATAGCAAAGGCAGAGTGCTCTGAAATGATATGGTGCAACCTTGCAGTTTGATTTTTCAGGCACACGGTGTGCAGGTGAGAGATGGAAGGCAAGTAGGACTGTCTTGTCCCTTCCCTGGACCACTGAGGAGGCTCTGTTTTCCCCTTTCTCAGATGCGACTTCTATATGAGGCCAGAGTGTTTGCTTCTATAAAGCAGATCTGATCATGTGATTGCCTGGTTTAAAAATCCTCTAGTGGTTTGTACTGCTTGTAAGATAAAGCCCCTAGACCTCTCCTACCTATATTAGCAGAGCCAAACATCATGCAGGTTCCATCCCTTTCTTTGGGTTTTTTTTTCTTACAGAGAAGAACCGTGTAGGCCACACACATCTGTGTACAGACATGCCCTATTGCCTGTGCCCCTCACTGGGCTCATCTCTTCTCATTTGTGATGAAGGGTTTAGGCATTACTTCCTCTATGGAGCTGCCCTTCACTTCCCTCCCACTCATTCTTTTATAATTCTTGGGGTCTCTATCATAGCCCTCATCACATTGTTTATAATTATCCCCTTGTGTGTAAGACTGCTCCTGGTCTGAGATACGAGCTCCTAAAGGATCCATAACTTTCCCAATCTCTGTATCCCTGGTGCTTTGCCCGAAGTAGTGTGTGAGTAGACCTAGGTCTCCTGGCCTCTTTCCTGTGGCACACTGGGCTCTCCTCTCTGTAGGCCCCACCCCAGCTCATTGCCAGCTCTGGGCTTCCTATCCTCAGGCCTTCCCTCTTTCATTCCCAGCTAACGTATCCTCTCTTTGGCCTCACTCCTTAGTCTCGTGGCCTCTGAGCTGATTTATCAGGGCTCCTATCTCAGGCCATAATCATGTAAGATTTCAAGTAACTGCATGAGGTAAAGTTATATGTATCATTGGATGAATGAATAGACCCTAAGAGAGGTTAAGTAAATTTTCTAATGTCACAGAGATGGCATGTGGTAGAGCTGGCATTTGACCACAGGTGTGCATTCCTAACCATTGGACTCTGTTGCCTCTCAATAATAAATCAGATTGTGTTTTGCTTGCTGATTAATAATGTAATGAATGGTTTTGTATAAAATTTTTATTTTTATTTATTTTGTATATATGTGTATATTTATTTTTAAGTAATCTCTACATACAGTGTAGGGCTCAAGCTCATAACCCCAAGATCAAGAGTCACATGCCTTACTGACTGAGCCAGCCAAGTGGCCCCAAATTAGTTTTTTTTTTTTTAAGTTTTGTTTATTTTTCTTCTTGAAAATTTTAAAAGATTTTATTTATTCATGAGAGACACACAGAGAGATAGGCAGAGACACAGGCAGAGAGAGAAGCAGGCTCCCTATGGGGAGCCCGATGAGGGACTTGATCCCAGGACTCTGGGATCATGACCTAAGCCAAAGGCAGATGTTCAACCACTGAGCCACCCAGGGTCCCTTATTTATTTATTTTAGAGAGAGCACAGTGGGGAAGGGCAGAGGGACAGAGAGGGAATGTCTCAAGCAGACTCTGTGTTGATGGAGCCCAACATGGGGTTCAGTCTCACGAATCACAACCTGGAGATCATGACTTAAGCCAAAACCAAGAGTTGGATGCTTAACCAATTGTACCACCCAGGTGCCCTCCAAAATTAGTTTGTAAATAATTTCTGTAACTTGTATTTTTGGGCTTAATTTGATGGGAAGCATATTTATTATAAAATGGAGTATATTTTATGGCATGTGATTTCTATCTCAGAGGAAGAACAAAACATATTCTCTAAACTTTAGCTGGTTGTTCTAACCAACTAGTTAACTTCAGTGTAATCTGTACCACCAGATGGATTCTTCTGAGAAGGGTAGGTTGTAGTGCTTGGAAAACACTGCATCAGAGTTTTTCATCTTACTTACTGAAAAGGAAAAGCTAATGATCTTTTAGGACAGACCTCATATAAAGAAAAAAAAAGAAAGACCTCATAAAGGACAAATGACCAAAGACTGTGATCACATGACTAAATGATAGAAAATATTTTTCTAGGGATGTTGGGTGTGGCAGGAATGTGCTTGTCATAGTTTTTATGTATCATTTACTCATCTGTTATTTTTAGCATTAGGCTCCCTCTCCTTCCTGCTGCCCACTTTCTACAGCAGATCATAACCTTTCTGAGCTCATTAAATGACTATAGCTGTATTTGCCATAGAGGGGAAACTTTTGCACTGTTTTTGTTACAGTGCTTAAAAGTGGAAGCTTTTGTCCTTAATTTTGTTGTTAGTACTTTTTCTTTTGCAATGGAAGTTAATTCCTTAGAGCGAATTTTCTTCATGTTGTTTTTCTGTTTTGTGCAGGATGTTAGAAGAAATAAAAGCTCAGTCTACTTTAGGGAAATTGAGTGTTTGTTTTCATGTCCTGATATTTATCTTAAAAAATAAATGTCTGAGGACAATGGTCAGTATTTAAGGAATTTAAGGAAAAAAAGGGTGAAAACAGTCTTGTTTTAAGGGAATTGATTTTGGGCATTTTGGCATTTGATGCTGTTCGAAAAAAAAAAAAAAAAAACTCCAGAAATTCCTTGATTAATGTGATGTCAGATAACATTACTGTGTTAGTGATGATGGTGATGGGAATTTCCCCACATAACATTGAAGAGCTACAAAACTGTCTTCTGGTTCTCCCTTTACATTTGTAAAAATGTATCTTTATCTCATCTTTTGAGGGATAATTATAAAATATGTTTATTTTTTTCATTAACAGTGCTTAAGATTTGGGATGAGCTTTGTACATCAAGGTGGGTAAGGAGACAGAAATGCCCAATGTTCAGTATGCACAGGACACCCAAGTGAGAGTGTAGATGGTCTTACATCATTCCATGTTGAATACTTGAGGATTTGTTGGGAGAAATGAGGGTGACATGAAAATTTACATGAGCGTTGCTGCAGTAGGTCTTGGAGAGTGAACACATATTTGCCTCATGAGCAAAGGGGCCTGTGATTCGGGATTCAAGGACTGCATTATAAGTGCTTTGATAGAAGCTTACTCTCATACACTGCTTACCTCAGGATCCACTCCAGGCCTTTGCTTATCTGGAAAGGAGAGCTTATTTTGGGGCCCTGGTCAAGTCACTCCCCTCTGAGGACTCAGTTTCCTCTGCTGAGAAACAAAGGTGTGGTAATCCCGTTGCCTGTGTGAGCTCACTTCACATGTTGGCAGACTCTCAATGTCACTGGGTCTGTTTTGAGCTTGTGCATCAGCCTTTTTGCTTTCCTCTTCCCTCCAAGGAACCCAGGCACCTGAATGTACATCCTTCACCATACTTGATACCTGGTATTTTCCTAATGCCTTCTCTACAACTTCCATGAGTTTGTGGAAAGAAAAACCAGATATTTCATTGTTTCTTATCCAACAAATCCTCATTTAACCTCTGTGGCGGATCCTCTCTAAAAGAACCATGGCCTTCGAAATAAGAGAAATATTCTCTTTAAGTACGGAATAACTGTGTGACTGATGTTGATGGACTTTGCTGTAGAAATCTATGGAGGTGAAGGCTGGATCAGTCAGGGTTCTCCAGAGAAACAGAACCAATAGAAGGTATGAAAGATTGTGCATAAAGAGATTTATTATGAGGAACACAATCACGTGACTATGGAGGCACCCAGGTCCCAAGATCTGCAGCATGAGTAAGCTGGAGACCCAGGAGAGCTGGTGGTACTATTCCCATTCCAGGACTGGCAGCCT
Organism: Canis lupus familiaris; assembly: GCF_011100685.1. NCBI lineage: Eukaryota > Metazoa > Chordata > Mammalia > Carnivora > Canidae > Canis > Canis lupus. The sequence continues at coordinate 45,397,110 of NC_049222.1, forward strand.
TGAAACCCAGGGTGGGTTGATACTTCAGTTCAAGTCCAAAGTCAGAGAAAAAGCCAATATCCCAATTGGAAGGCCCCTGGGTAGGAGGAATTCTCTCTTACTTGGGGAAGAGTCAGCCTCTCTGGTCTGTATTCAGGCCTTCAGCTATTGGTGAGGCCCACCCACATGGGGGAGGCAGTCTCTGGTACTCTGCTTACCCATTTAAGTGTTAAATGTCATCCAAAAACCCCCTTGTAAAAACACCCAGAATAATGTTTGACCACAACTCTGGACACCTAATGGCCCAGTCAAGTTGACACACAGAGAATGAACCATCACAAAGGCTGAGTCAGGATGAACACAAGAGGTGTTGTTAAAATGGAACAGTCATAAAGTCCCTTCTCATTTGCATTTTTCGTGCAATTTAATTTTAAAACGATCTCTACCATGTATGGTATTGATTGAGATACTAGTTTTCTTGAAACATAATTGCATATGGTAATGAACTTCTTCTTTGTAAGGTCTGCTTTAGCCTGGTCTGGGTGCCCCAAACTCTTCTTCCTTTAAGTGATGTAAGCATTTAAACCCATTTTCTTCTCATGAATCTCCCTGCATTTTGTCCCAGGTTTTGCGTGGAGATGTCTAGTCTTCACTTTCCAGGGGTGTTTTGATGTAATCACATAAATACATTAAGTGATGCCTTTAAAAATATTTGGTAAACTGCAGAATTCAGTGAAAATATAAGAGTGTCCTCTTCCCTGATCTCTCATGATTGGCATAGACCTGGATTTTATTTTATTTGATCTTTTTGTCTTTGTATTCCACCATGGGTGCATAGGCTTCTTTCTCTGTCCTCTGATGCATCCTTCCCCAACACAGCCCCTAGAAATTATCTTGTAAAACAGTTTCACCCAGAGGTATAAATGAGGGGTACACTTTAATACATTACCCAATCTGGAAACATCTGCATGTTATAAGAAGACAAAAGAATGTGTCTGTAATTGTGGATTTTCAGCAATTAGCTAGAGAAGATACTTGAGAGACAGAACTGGGAGTATAGTTTTCACTGTGGCTTATAGCTTCTGGTAGGTGTCAGTTCATGGTTGTGTAATAGTCATTTGTTACTTCTGGAATCTAAAATTCTCCTATATGGTAAGATCAAGAAGAGATTTGCAGTTTTGGTTTGGGCTGTCTTGTTAGTCTAGAGCTGTGGTCCTCACTAAGGCTGTGAATTAGAATTGGTGGAGGTGCTTTTGAAATGTAAACATTCCTAGGTTCCACACTTAATGAGTAGACTCTTCAGGAATATGACCTGGTCATGTTCATTTTTAAAAGCCAACAGGTGGGGCACCTGTGTGGCTCAGTTGGTTGGGCTTCTGCCTTTGACTCAGGTCATGATCTGCCATTATATTTCTTCCATGGGGAGAAGGTGTGTGCTGACCTTCCTAGGAAATAGATCTGGAAAACATGGAAGGGGGTGTGGGGAGTAACCGGAGTTTGTACTGTTTTTTTCTCTTAAGAGACTGAAGGATGCGTAACATTAAGTGTTGGAGATACTTCAACGTATCATTTATCCGGAATTAAGAATTGACCTGAAGGTTTGCTGTGATGAGTTAGAATCTGCTTGGATGCTAAACACTACCAAACTAGTGATGCAGCTGGTGCAAGTGAAGTGACACATGCATCTTTATGACCAGCCTTCAGTGCAGACCATCTGAATGTGGCGATTGCTCAGGCTACCACTGGAAGGCCAGCTTTCTGCTCTCCTTTGTTTTCGCAAGTTACTAGAGCCTTCTTCACCTTTTGGTATTTGACTGTCTTTCTTTACCAATTCATAACTTCAGTTTTGAAGAAGCACATAGACATTTCAGTTGTGTAAATAATTAGATGTGTTTTAATTTTATTCAGATGTATAGATGGCGATTATTCTCTAGTATACTTACAGTAGGAGTAGAAGCTCTATCTGCCTTCACCCCTGAAGTCCATTTGCTTCTTATTATTTTTGAGTCATCTACTCACAATGCATGACAATGTAAAAGTCACTATGTCATTATCCAGCCTTTGTTTGTAGGCAATTCAGTCAATCTGGTTTAAGATCAGAGGCTGGAAACGTGTAGGGAAATTAAACAAAGTGAAATAACCGATTTACAGTTGTGTGTTCTGCCTTAAGTTGGCATGGTTTGGAGTTGGGACCACCGGCTGTGTTTTGGTTTGTTTTGTCCTGGGCCATCCTGATGAAGCACAGTGCTTTCTGACTCGCTGTGTTTAGGGAGGAGGGCTGGAGATGGGGCGAGCAGGGAAGGCTCATCTCAACCATACAGCACCAGCTGAAACAAATTGTTCCTTGAAGTTTGTGAAAGGGATCATATATTCAGTTGGACCCATGAAAACGTCTCATCTTAATTTAAATTGCCCCTGTTCTTTCTTAAACAGATCCAGCAATGGGAGCAGAACCTGGAGAAATTTCACATGGATCTGTTCAGGATGCGTTGCTATCTGGCCAGCCTACAAGGCGGGGAGCTGCCAAACCCCAAGAGCCTCCTCGCTGCCGCCAGCCGCCCCTCCAAGCTGGCCCTCGGCAGGCTGGGCATCTTGTCAGTTTCTTCTTTCCATGCTCTAGTAAGTTCCTGGGAAAGGCCATTTGTGGCATTTGGGGGGGATTGTGGATGTTCACCCTTTCCCAGCTGGTTGCCCTTCAGCTCTCCTGTGACTTAACCTAGTTACGGTCCAGGGACCCCCCCACCCCCACCCCGCTGCATGCCAGACACTGTGGGGATGGGGGGTGGGAGGCAGCCTGCTGTACTGAGTCCTGGCTTCTTGGAGCCCACCTACTCATAGACAGTTATTAAATATTCATGTCTGCCTCTGCCGTCTGTCTGTTCTGCTTCATCTGGTCAGGAAGGTGGAAATCCCTGAGGAGTAGCAATAATGGTATGAAGAACTAAAAGGCTGAGCAAAGGTGGTTTTGTGTGTACTGCACAGAGCCCTCCATTAGGTTCTTGACATTGGCTCCTGGGTGGCTGGCTTCTGTGGACAGTACGAGCTCCAGCCTGGGGGCAGGGGGTAGTCTGCAGGTCAGTTTGTCGAGCCTGCTGCCCACCCTAGAGAGATCTGAATGTTGTAATTAGGCTTGTGTTGCCCAGATAAGAGATGTCTGGGCACATGGGGCATATAATGCATCTGGGGGATGCATTTCTGGCATGTCAGACATGCGGTAGCATTTGGCTCTGGTCAGAACATGATGGTTACAGGCAAGCAGGGGCTTACCTCTGTTCAGGCAGCAGCTAATTCTATCACCCAAATAATAAGTTTTAAGATTTTTAAAACTGTGTTTTTAATTAGGTTTGTTCTAGAGATGACTCTGCTTTCCGGAAAAGAACGCTCTCACTGACCCAGCGAGGAAGAAACAAGAAGGGGATATTTTCTTCATTAAAAGGGCTGGACACTCTGGCAAGAAAAGGGAAGGAGAAAAGACCTTCTGTAACTCAGGCGAGTTCCTCAGTATCAGAGGGACAGCAGACGTAGTGGGAAATCCTTGATAGTCAGCAAAGCCTAAATGTTCATCACCCATTAAGAATGAGATAAAAGTTGATTCAGAGGAATGCAGTCTTGGCATGGGCTTTTTCCAAATGGGAACACACAAGTCACCCAGCCTCCTTTTGGGACTTCCAAAAAGGTACTCACACCTTGCTCGCATCTGCAGCTCCAGGCACACAAAAATCAGAAAAGAATCCATGCTTTTCATTGCCTTTAGAATATTTTTCCCCCTAAGATTTGATATGAAAATACACATTAAAATTAATAATTAAAGAAAAAGCAACCAAGTTCTGATAATGCTAGGCACTTTTCTCAGTCTTTATGACACAGAGTAGACATTTTGTCATCACACTGTACAGATGAGAAGCCTGAGACTGAGAGGTTAAGTCACTTCCTCATCTTTGTTCACACAACGCCCTTAGGGCAGGGCTGGCCTTCATCTGCCCAGATCCAGGGCTCTGCAACATTGGGCTATTGCAGCTGCCAATTGTCTTAGAGGAAGGGCACTGGTTTTAATATTTTAAAAATAATCTGAGTACTCATTGCTGAAATGGGGCCCATGGACAGTGCATTGTTTTCAGAATTCCAGTCGGAAGTATTTCCTAATGACATTAATAGAGTATATGATAATGAATTTTATGCTGCAGACTGATATGTTTCAGGATTATTATTTTTTCAAAGACTGTTGAAAAGATGAGTTCTTCATATGTTAGTCTAATCATTTAAATGGGAAGGAAAGATGTGATTAAGTCTGAAGAAGTTCTTGTTTTTTACTTTTAACATGTCATTCTGAATATGCTTCTAGTATCATCTGGAAGAGAGGGTTACATTTTGTGGCACTTGATTTTCTAATTTTACATGGATATTTATTTGTGTGTCATAGTTTTGTGAATTGTGTGAATTGTGTGATAGAAGCTACTTCTTTGACCTATTTACATGTTTACAACACATGAACCCTCTTTTCCATGGCCTCTGCTTTGCATATTCCTATACAATTTTTATGTACTCCTATACAAGGGAAAAGAATATCACATAGAAAAATTGTGATTCTACTTGTACTTTAATTGGAAAGTAATCATGTGTTGGTTATAAATGGAAAAATATTTCTTCATTATAGAAGGTAGTCATCTATAGGCCATTGGCTAATGCTAGGCTTATATTTTGAATTGAACTTCTGTGAATGTATTTGAAGCAAATCTTGGTTTAAATCCAGACAGTCAGTTCTATATAGTTAAATGATAATGATAAATAACTTGATAACTTGCTTATTTTTCTTAAATATTGACATTCAGCTAATTATATATGAGCCTAATATGGTCTTTATCACATCAGATATGGTAAATGTTCTTCATGTAAGATTTCTTGAGAAACAAAAACATTTGGTTGAACATTTTTGTTTTAAAAAGATATGAAACTAATATTAATCTATTCATGTAACTGAATGAAGTAGATGTGAAAGGTATCAATATGTTTAAATGGCTAGTTCTTTATATTTTGCTACAAAATCTAAAAGATAAAAATTAGAAAAAAGAAATTATTCATCTTCCCTTTATCCAGACACAACCAGGTTTAGTATTTAGGTATATTTCTTCCCAATTTTTCTTCTGTGTACATTCAGAAAATAGTTACAAACTTCATTTTGGTGGTCTTGAGAACCCAACTTTGAGCTCCATTTCCTATCTTCAGAAATGTATACTTCTTGGTTAAAAACATCACGAATATTCAGGATATTCAAGTGAATGATATATGACACCATAGAAAAGTAATTTGTAACTCTATGGGAAGTAAAAAAAAAAAAAAACTCTTCCTTTAAAGTTAAAATTTTAAATGTAGTAGAGTAGTAATTAGTATACATTTTGGTATGAAGATCTTTTTTTTTTCTTAAAATTTTTTATTTACTTATTGAGAGAGAGAGAGAGAGAGAGAGAGAGAGAGACACTGAGAGGCAGAGACACAGGCAGAGGGAGAAGCAGGCTCCATGCAGGGAGCCCGACGCGGGACTCAATCCTGGGTCTCCAGAATCACACCCTGGGCCGCAGGTGGCACTAAACCGCTGCGCCATGGGTTTGCCCTGGTATGAAGATCTTATAAAATGTTATAGAACATAACATTTTAAACACTGAAAAAGGATAACTGCCAAATGAACATTGCAGAGCCATTTCATTAGCTTCCCCTCAGCCCTCCAACTCCTGTTTATCAGATATTTGATTCAAGTAGCAGTTAGGTGTTTTCTGGAACTCTGCTATCACAAAACTCCCAATATCTCCAGTGAAGGAAACGTTGCTGTAGGTGGCACCCATCTTGTCTTACATTGATAATGCAAACACTAAGTTGAGTGGGCAGCATTAGTTCACAATCTTCACATGAATCTGTTGAAAATAAATTTAGGGCAGCCCAGGTGGTGCAGCGGTTTAGCGCTGCCTGCAGCCTGGGGTGTGATGCTGGAGACCCGGGATTGGGTCCCGCGTCCGGCTCCCTGCGTGGAGCCTGCTTCTCCCTCTGCCTGTGTCTCTGCCCCTGTCTCTCTCTCCGAATAAATAAATAGATCTAAAAAAAATAAAATAAAATAAAATAAATTTAGAATTCAAATGGTCTCTAGTGACCAAATAAGAGATGTTCTCAGAATGCCAAGTTATTTTGAAGATACCCTGTCTTAAAAGATAGGTAACCCTATCTTAAAAGTGGCAAGGCTAGACTAAGATCAAAATAGCAACTTTCATTTATAGTTCCCGATTGCTCAGCAATGCTTACCATTGTTTGAGTGTTTGGTGAATCCAAAATTGCATTTTCCTTTCAGGATTGTTAGAGAACTTCACACAGATAGTACATCCATGCTGTGAGTCAGCAGCCTTTGGATCACCAAGTTCCTTGTCCAGACTCCAAAAGGGTTTCTGACGAAACAACTCAGAACCATTTCTGAATGGAACTGTGGAGTAGAGTAAAAGATTGACTGGATGAACTTAGGCTTTTTCTTTGCAGTTTTTTCAAATCCACCTTCCCCTTAAAGTTGTGTTTCATGATACTGAACGATTTCTCTGTCTTCTCCACCAAATCATTTTATCTTGGGATTTATGTCCACTAAACTTCTAAACATTTTGTTGGGATTGAAACCTGATTTTAATAGGCTTGGACAAATGTAATATGCTTTTGCAGAAGTAGGTGCTGTTATTTAATTAATTAATTGTGATGATTTAGCTAGTTGACAATTTAGTTGGAAAAAAACTGAGGAATGGCTGAGTATTATACTCCTGAGGGGGAGGTAAGGGAGGTGCTTTCTTCTGATCCTAAAATAATATAAAACAGCTTACCTCTTCTGCCTTCACATGAGTTTGGCCCCAACCATGGGCTCCAGAACTCTTCAGTATGTTATGTTATTGTTGACGCTGCTCCCAGGGGGCTGCTCTGCCAAAGATGTCCTGAGGTGGGTAGAAAAATCTCCACTCAAAACCCCATTCCCCTTCACCGACCATTCTCAGAAGTCAGGGGCTGCAAGAGGTGGGGTATGAGATGGAATGGCTTGTGCCAGGAACCATTTTGCTGTGTTGCTCCTCTGTATTCTGGGTGCTCTCCTTTTGCTAGATCTGACCAACCATGGGACTGCAAGGAAGCCAAATCCGAACCTTCCTTTTTTTTTTTTTTTTTTTTTAAGATTTTATTTATTTATGTAGAGTGTTGGGGGGAGATTGGCAGAGGGAAAGGAAGAGAGAATCTCAAGCAGGGGTCAGCTGAGTGCGGAGCCCCATATGGGGCTCAGTCTCACCACCCTGAGATCTTGACCCCAGCTGAAATTAAGAGTCAGATGCTTAACCAACTGAGCGAACCACGTATACCTCAGACCTTCCTTTTTATAAATCATACCATCAAGATGTCAGACTTCTATAATTGAATATAAATAATTCCCATTCTCTGCCCCTTTATTTCTATACACAAGCAGAGCCTATTTCAAAATCCAGATCAAATTACCATCCTTTTCTCCCCCCTCATTTAATTAAAAAATTATATGACTTTCATAGATTTCCTTAGTAATTGAAAGTAGAGCAGCATTCCTGTGAAACCTTTCATAAGCCGAAATGGCAAAAAGTGAAGAAGCAAATACCATTAATTTATATGGAAAAATGCTGAGCATTTCCAGACCCCACAAATAACCTGTAAGGCTTTTCTGATACCTCAGGGCACATCTTGCTAAAGGATGCACAAAATAAATCGAGGTAAAGCTCAGATGCTCACAGACACAGTTCAAAGCTCTGGTGGCTTGATGCTCTTGATGCCAAGTGTAGCTGCTCCCAGGGCAGGAAGTTGACCATGCCACTCTTGCTGCTGGGGCATGTGTGCTGTCTCTAGAATGAATGACTTACTGCAAAACAGACTCTGAATGTGTTTTTGCTTTTCACCTGATTTCATAAAAGTGCACATCTTCTCTGGATTTCTTTCATTTAGCTATAACAGCTACAAACGTAGCTCTTTCATGAAAAGCCAGTGAGTGGCACAGTGTGGACTATGGAAAAGGAGGGGACACCTGTATTTCTTTGGTTTGCTACCTTTTACTCTCAGTGATGTGAACAAGTCCTGTCTTGCAGTCAGGCTTGTAAGTGAGACCCTTGCTCTTTAGAGGTTATAATTTATGATTACGTATATATTCTCAGTCCATTTAGCAAACTGCTAAAGATATAGTATCGCTTAATAAGTCTGCCTGTTGTCTACATGAGATGTATAGTCCTTTAATAATAGTTGAGAAGAAATGTTTGATCTGCGATAGAAAACAAATTTTTTTTTATTGTATCTCGCCCATCGTTAAATAATGATTTAGAATTCTTTCTTTGAAAGTTAAGAAAGTATATCATGGAAGCATTTTTTATTAACTGAAATTATGTCAGGCTTGGAAAATAAATTTTGCTAAAAAAGCTATTGATGGTCAGAATGAAGCTTAGTGTTTATTTAAATTGTGCTCAAATTACCAAATGATCTTCTTGTGATTTAATTGACAAGTCCCATTGGGGCTATAATCAGTGAGAGGGAAATATTGCATCTGTTTTTTAAAAGCATATACGCATAAACACTTATTTCTATTTTAACTAAGAATTGCTTCTGGTATAGGGACACAATGAATTCTGCATTAGTAGCCCTGTATTAACATATAGGGCTATTTTAATTGTGTATTTATCATTTCTGTACAGTGGTACTCAGATAACTAGGTTCAAATTGAGTTGCAGGTGGAATGTAGGGTGTTTTGTTTTGTATCTCTAGGACTTAAAATTCTACCTGTAGCTGGTTGAATCATATTTCACTAGTTTTCCTTTGCTCATCATTCTTGGAGAATATTTATAATTTGCAGAGACCATCTATTTGTGTATAGCCATTGCATTATGTCTATTTGCGATACAGAAAGGCAGCCATTCCTGAATTGGGAGGGAGAGGTCACAGGCATTTTTAAATATTCCACTCCTAATTGGTGCATCATGTAACAGTCCCAACATTGAGTCATCCTAATTCAAAATCTGTTAAGATTGGAGTAAAGCCAGTCTTATTTGAGCATTTTTGAAAGGACATTTTGGCGAGCCCAAAATGAAAGCTTTTCATAGCATGCTTCTTGATGAGTAATAATGAGTCTCAAGCAGTATTTGAAGGGAGGTGTTTGTTATGGAGATTGTGACAACAAATCCCCCGCTGAGGCTCTGGAAGGCAGCTACCCCAGAAGCTTCAATGCAGAAATTGCGGAGCCCCTGGGCCTTGGCTCTTTCTCCTGGAAAATTGGCTTGGGGTGTCCCAACTTTCTGTGGCTGCTAGTGAATGAAGTATTGTCACATGAGTCATTAGCTCCAAACTGAAAAAAAAAAATGCTAATGTTGGTTTTTTTTTTTTAAATGGAAAATATGAATGAAACCACTTATTCTTGACCACAGCATAGTAATCTGTTTAAATAGAATTAGTAGTGTGGAACCCTGCATAAGACACATTGCATATACAGACAGATAGATAGGTACAAAGATAGGTCTTTATTTTCCCTTCATATCAACTGATGTTTGGGCATCAGCCCAAGAAGGCGATCAACACTTTGTCCTCCATGACGTTTTGCTGTTATTAAGAAAACCCAGAGCCTGTAAGTCCTTTTGTGTTTTCTCCTCATCTCACTTGCTAATAGACTTTCCTTTTATCTGCAAGTGTGGTAGAGGACCCATTTGTGACAGCCAGATTGTGATTTTGCTACTCACTTCCCTTCAGTGATCCAAGTAGTAATTACAAGCCATTTGATCCAAAAGCATCTGCTGTGAGAACATGCGGAGTTTCAATTTTCTCTCCTTGTGGCACACTGAGCATAAGTAATTTGACATGTGCTTTCAGGACCATGAATGTAATAGTAATAATAAATGCTTCTGTAGAAGTTGCCGACAAGGAAGGCACGACGTTAATCAAGCTGGGGTGGCCATGCCTGTGGTTGGGTGATGTTCCTCCTGCCTCATGGGTGGCCACTCACAGTCCACCACATGCTGCTCTGAGTACCCGGGGCTCCTCAGGGTCTTGAGACAATGTATGGTTCTCATGCAGTTCTTTTCCAGTGGCCACTGCTGAATTTTGGGTCTTTGGGTTGCTACAGTATAATTCTAATTTTTGAAGTTCTGCAGACTGAACTTCAAAAAGTTCTACAATGTTATGTTATGGCCCTTTAGGGCATAATGCCTTCTAATGCAATTCCTCATGCCAGTCTCTCCTGGCCTCCCCATGAAGCTGGGGGCTTCTAGCACCCTGTAAAGGTGAAGAAACTGAAGCCCAGAGACTTTAGATAGCCAGCCCAGGGAAGGCTGGGATTTGACCAGATTGTCAATTTTTGAGCAAGCTAATTGGAAACTATTTAAAAAAAATTTTTTTTTAAAGATTGTATTTATTTTTTTTGAGAGAGAGCAAGCATGTGGTTGGGCAGGGGCAGAGGGAGAGAGAGAAGCAGACCCTCGTTGAGCAAAAGGAGCTTGACATGGGGCTCCATCCCAGGACCCTGAAATCATGACCTGAGCTGAAATCAGGAAGTCAGCCACTTAACCCATTGAGCCACACAGGGTGCCCCTAGAAACCAATTTTTAGTGAGAGGATGGGGTTTGAGGAGAGGTGGAGCCGGAGGCAGGTTGGACCTTGGTGGAGTAGCTGACTGCAGGCTTCTGGGTAAGCGGTAAGAAAGGTGAACGAAGCACCTCTGAAAAAGGTGAACGAAGCACCTCTGAAAAGGGTAGGCTGGGAAAAGAGCTTTCCAGAAGGCTTAGTTTTTTTGCTTCTATTCAAGATTCTTTTTTCCTTTTATGAAAAAGAATGGCTTTTATCTGGCTTATTGAAAATAAAGCCACGTGTATATATTCTCGGCCCAGACAGCATTGACCCTTGCGGAAATCTGTCTAGTTTTTGCTCCAGGTAGGCAAAGCTTACAACCACCTAGGACAACCTCTGTAAACATGTAGCCTTTTCTTTTTCTTGTTCTAATTAATTAATTAGCTCCATATTCCTGATGTTTCCTTGAAATAACCAGGTTTTCCCTTTCTTTAATTGCATACATTTGAGATTGTATGTTACGCACAGGAAAAACATGTAAATTTTCACTGCAGGAGCTCTTGAGGGGCTATCTATGAATCTTCCACAGCCTTGGCTTTGATAGGCATTTTCCCTTCCCATCATTTACTCGATCTTAGGTCAACAGTGTAGACTCAGGAAATGATTCCTCAGAGCGGCCAGCTCTAGGTACAAAGCCTTATTTCATTGAGAGGAAGATGATCATTCTCTCCTTCGTCATTTACCTGCATCCTTTTCTCTTGTCTAGAACTTCTTCCTCTTCAATACTCTCTTACTAATTTCGCTTCTTGAAACTTAGGAAAGATTAGGAACTTGGCTGTATGGATAGAACAGCTTTTACCTTTCAAGCCTATGTATGACTGTGAATTTCTAGTTGCATCCAATTCAACGCCCCTGTGCTGGATATGCAGAATGCATGGTGTCAAGGTCCAAAGAAGACTCAGAGCCAGAAAGAGCCTCTGCTGTCATTTGTCTTAGCACAGGGGTGAGGGGGTGGGGGTGGGGTTGGGGATGGGGGTGGGGAGAGTGAGGAGTGGAGATTTGGCATCAGCCTAAAAATGACTGTCCAGTGAGCTGGGCTTAGCTAAGTGCTACATCAGAGATACGACTGTAGATTCATTTAATCGAGTCAAATTGGGGTAAAAGGAAAGGAGCAGAAGAGACTTCATTAGAGAGAGAGAAAGCCTGTAGCACTGGAAATAAGGTTGAAGGATGTATGTGGTTTTCGCACTGGATCTGTGAGGAAGGTAAAGCGGGGAAGGGAAATTGAGATGAATAAGGAACTGGAGGCAGGAGAGTGCTGCTGCCTTGTGGGGAATGTCAGGTGGGCTGTTTTGTTCCACTAGAACTTGGTTAGGTTGTATCCACTTTGGGGAGGTAACTAACTGCCAGGTTGATATTTCCGTAGCACAGTGGTGGTGAGCTGGGGTTTTAGGGTTCAAATCCCTAGAGTACCACCATCGCAGCTCACTATGTGAGCTTGGGCAAGTTTCTAGAATTTTCTGAGCCTCATTTTCTTGCTTGTTATGTAGAGGGTCAGGGTAATGCATAAAGTGTTAGTAGTGAGTGAACGGACAGCGAGATGAAATATTATTTCATCCAGGGTCACCTGACTGCCTGGGTGGCTCAGTTAGTAGAATATGCAACTTGTCATCTCAGGGTGGTGAGTTCAAGCTTCGCGTTGGCTGTGAAGCCTACTTAATAGCAACAACAAACTTATTCCAACTAGCCCCATGTAAAACAGTCTCTCTGTGATCTTGTATTTCTCCCGTCCATCTTCAGTCATTTTTTTCTTGTCTGCTTTTAAAGGTTAAATTGCTTTGCAAGGTGTAATCCACTATTTGGTTTCTTCTTGGCCTGGTTTCTTGTGTGGTTTCTTACTCCGCAGTGACCTCTGCTGGGGTTTTAGTTTGATTCTGAGCAAGCCTGGTTTGAGAGCTGAGGTCTGTACCTGTAAAGCAGTACCTCCCTCCTTATTGCTGATGCACCTGGTTGAAATCACTCTCTACAGGAAAAGGATCTGGAGGTTGAATCAGAGAAGGAAGAGTGATCTCTATGAGATAGGATCCTTCAGGAGAAAGTGGTTCCATCCTGGCTTCCTGCTCCTTGGCTCCAGGCATCTATTCCTTTCTTTTTTTCTTTTGCTTTGGCACATGAGGTTGGTATTCATTCTGGGCTGTGATCATCTTCCAACAAAATGTACAGAAAGTGACAGATCCATGACGGATCCAGAAACGTTCCTCTAAAGACAAATACCACATTTTTAAAAAGATAACACAGAAAAATGGATTCTTCTCTTGATTTCCTAAGCCTGTTTTTCCCCCTAAATTTTCAGTATATCTATTCTAGTTGTTTTTTTTTTTTAATTTTATTTATTGAGAGAGCAAAAGAGAACACAAGTTTGAGGGGAGGAGGACAAACAGGCTCCCTGCTTAGAACCCAGGACCCCAGAATCATGACCTGAGAGCTAAAGGCAGATACTTAACTGGCTGAGCCACCTAGGTGCCCCCCATTCTAGTTTTTTAATTCATCATAAGAGGGTTTTTTGCTTTGTGGGGTTTTCTTTTTCAATGCATGGAATTCAAAGCAAAATCTGCTGATGATAACTTTATGATAAGTAGGATATAATAATGTGATAGTATTGAAAGTAACATTTTCTAATGTGTATTTTCACATGTGTATTTTTTTGCTTGCAAAATCTGTATTAACTAATAAACTTAAGTAAATTATGTTACTATCCCCTTTTACAGAATAGGAGACAAGGCTCAGTAAAGTCAATGTCTTGTCCTACTGCTGATTAAATGGTAGAGTGTATAACTGGAACATTAGGTTTTTTGTTATCAAATCCCCAACTCTTTACCACCAGACTAATGCAAGAATCTAACCAGAGGACAGCATTTCTGAGTTGCTTAATAAATGTTAACTATTTTTGTTTATAAATCATGGAAGTACACATTAGCATGAGGTCATTGAATTAGCATGTTAATGTCATCCAGAGAAGTAAACATCTTTGGGAAAAGCTTCCTTTTAAAGGTGGTATATTTGGGCATGATTTCTAAGAGTATCTAGATGTGAAATAGTTGAAGGAAAGGAAAAAAAAAATGTTCCCAGGATTAGGGATTTTAAAAAGTAAGTTGAAGGAAGAGAGAAGAGAAACATGCTTGGATCAAGTGCAGTTTGGGTTAGGATGTGGCAGGCATCAGTGGCCATAAACAAGAATACCTGTGTATTAAAACTCACAGGTATCAGGAATGCAGATTTCACAGGGCTCTTGTCAACTGGCAATTCTAGAGCAGTGAGAGTGGCTACCAAGCATCCTTGCATCCACTGTGTCATATTCAGATTTGAGCTAAGTGGCAAATGGCACATGGCTATAACACTGGATGAGGAGTCCATTGCCTTCTCGTCAGCCTCCCCGGGCTTGTTTCATGTGGATCCAATGAGAGGCATTGAACTTGTCTGCCCCAGAGGATTGTGAGAAGCCAGACATACAAGGAATGTGGAAGGGTTTACTATAAAATACGCCATGAGTCAAGGGGACATTGTTTTAGTAGTGTCTATGCTTTGTGTATCAAGTCTGTATTTTCTTGTGGTATCTGAAAACAGGTGGATGAACTTCTGCATATATATGGTTCAACAGCCGATGGTGTTCCCCGAGACAACACATGGGAAGCCCAGACTTACGTTCATTTTCAGGATAATCAAGGAGTTACTGTAATGATCAAGCCAGAACACAGAGTAGAAGATATTTTGACTCTTGCATGCAAGGTAATGGATTTTGCTACAGAAATACGCCTCAATAGAAAGAATCATTAATCTTGCTTCCCTATGCCTTCCAAATTTGTATGGTATTTAAGACCTTACTTTCTATACTAGGGAAAAGATTAGCATCTATTTTTTAAAATTAAAAAAAGTTTTTTTTTTAAGATTAGCATCTATTAATCAACATGTTTAATAATGGACATATTTATTACTTTAATTAGCATTCTTCTCCATATTTTAGAAGGGTGAGTTGTTAGGTTACAAGCCCCTTGCTTTCATGAAAAACCTGAGCTGTTTTACTAAAATTCCTTATATACCTTAATATCTAGAATAATTATGAAGACTTGTTATTTAAGTTCCTTAGAGACAGTGCTATGTAAGAAAGCGGCATAAACTTCAAAGTAGTTTGGTTTACTCCTAAGCAGTTTTATAGAGTTAATCTAGATTAAATGAGTAACTTGGCTATTCACATTTGCTTCACGGAGATTGTAGGAGACGGTGTTTTACTCGTTATTCAAACTGCATTGTATTTCTGAAAAGAGTGTTGACACTAAGTTTTAAAAGAAGGCCTGCTGAGATAGTAGCCTGAACGTTAGAGCAGAGATTTTTAATCCACCAGGTGGCGTAGTAGAGCTGAACTGTTCTTAAGTTTTCAGAGAAAATGCTGTCAAATCCGTGGAGTGGTGAGAAAAGGCATGTAGACTTTGATAACTCTTTACCATGTACACTTAATAGACTTGGGTAATCTTTAATTTTATCCTTTAATCGTCTCACTTTGACTTATGCCTTAGAACACCAGACACATATATGTAGCTTACATTCTTAGGAGTTTAATGTCCTTTTGCTCTTTTACGTAAGGCTCTTATTCAGATAGCCAACAAGAGTGTTTTATAGCAACAACATGAGTTATGAAATTCATAAGTCTTGTAAGTGATAGAGGATGCCAGAAGTCAGAGTGGGTCAGTTAGACCCAGTTAGAGCATGGGCCTGAGATAATTTCTGAGTGAGCGAATGAGTACGTGTCTACATTTTCCTTTTGAAACATTTTTGGGGTAGGAAATTCCTGATTCTGAAGTCTGTAGAATATGAGATTTTTCACATTTTACACAATTTCTCTACTTCGGTAATCAGAAACAACTTAGGTAAAACCAGCATATAAAATGATACAGCATTTGCTGAGATGGTAAGATCTATTTTGTCAGATAAATATACTACCAGAAGTTCTTAAAAATATGTCTTTCGCTTTTAGTGATAATCAGTGTCATTTAGAGAAAACCTTCCTAAAAATAATTATTTGCTCCCTCTTTCTTTTTTTACACCTTTAAATTTCAGTATAATTTCTGTATATAGTGTGTGAGTTTAAACTCCTTCAGAAATTTCCACTTTTATTTTTAATGAACAATGATGAATTTAGAAAAAAAATGTAAAATCTGAGTAGATTTCTGTCTTTTTTCTTTACAGATGAGGCAGCTGGAACCCAGCCACTATGGCCTACAACTCCGAAAATTAGTAGATGAAAACACTGAGTACTGTATCCCTGCACCATATGAATACATGCAAGAACAGGCAAGTGTGTATGAGCTTTAGAAAGGGATTTTGAGCCACATCCATGGCCTCTTGATTTTAAAAGTCTGTAATTTGTGGGGGTGCCTGGGTGACTCAGTCAGTTAAGTATCCGACTCTTGATCTTGGCTCCAGTCTTGATTTCAGGGTTCAAGCCCTGCATTGGGCTCCATGCTGGATGTGGAACCTACTAAAAAAAATACATATATATGTATATGTGTGTGTGTGTGTGTGTGTGTATATATATATATATGTATATATGTCAGGGAGGGGAGAATCCTGTTTTAATTTGGCATCTAGTTTGGAAATCATAAATTTCTAAAGAGGTGCCTGGGTAGCTCATTGGCTGAGTATCCGACTCTTAAAAATGGTTTCAGCTCAGGTCATGATCTCATGGATGGTCGAATTGAACCCCATGTTGGACTCCGGGCTCAGCTGGAGTCTGTTCCTCCCCGTTTGCATTCTCTCTCAAATAAATAAGTAAATAAAATATTAAAATAAATGTGCAAGATACCATGACATCGTATTTTTGATTTTGTTTTTTTCCTTCTGTAGGTTTATGATGAAATAGAAATCTTTCCGCTGAGTGTTTACGATGTACAACTTACCAAGACTGGCAGTGTGTCTGATTTTGGTAAGCATCGGAACACTGCCCAAGAGCTGTGTTGTCCATCCTCGTCTAGTATGCTCTAGTATCTTTGGACTAAATTTTCTTTCTTTATGTTTACCTTTTCAGTATAAACTAGGGTAGCCTCTTCCTTCATTTTTTATTTATTTATATTAGACTAAAAAGATACATAAGGAAAAATGCCACAGTAATTAAAAGAAATGAGTATAAAAATAGATGAATTTGAAATGATGGTAGTAAGAGTCACACAACAAATAGGCTGTGTGCTGTGTGCTGTTCTGACATGAGCAAGTCCTAATTCACCTCCTGCCTTTGCTCTCAGCTTCTCACTGGCTGGGAATGCTGCCCTTCACCACTTCCCCTCCCATGTTCCCTTTGTGTAAATCCACCAGGGCCTCCAGGGATGAACTGAGGGTCTAACTTTCTTAAACTTATGTTATTGCTTTACCTTCAATTTAGAAGTTAAGGGTCAGTCTTACCCAAGTCACTTTGTAATATTTGATTTCTGCATTTCCATTTGTTTGTATTTAAACTTGGCTTTGAGCTCCTTATGGGCTGTGCTGATATCTTAAAGTTCATTTCAACATTTTATTCTTTTATCATGGGAACTCAATAGATAACGATCAGTACGTATCTTGTCTTGTTTGAACACGTGGATGTAACTTTTTTCCTTAAAATGAATCCAGCTAATCAAGTTCTAGTCGTTGTAATATGTTAAAATTTTCTTGTGATTTGTTCTTTGTTTTTTATTTTGTTGAGTTGATAAAATTGACATGCTCTTTGTTTCTCAATTTACATATCTATTTTGACCCAATGTTATGTTGGTTTTCTCTCTGATGCCTTCTTAGCCTCTTGTCTATATTCTATTGACTTTCACTCTACTTTCCATGGTGGTGTTTGCAAATCTTCTTGATATTTAAGTGGCTGAAGGAGTGAGTGAAGGTACTTGGCAAAGAGAGTTTTTGGAGATCACAGCCTGAGGCAGAGAGGGAATGGGTGGGGGGACACATCATTCTTGTTGTCAAAGTACTCCCAGTATTATGGGACCAAGGTGTGGAAACAAATATTCCCGACTGTGGGATCCGAGAAGGGCACACTTCAGGTGAGGGAGATGCATATTTAGAAGAGGGGATGTTTCACCTGGGTTTTGCATGTAGTCACATTTAGAGTAGGTACAGTATCCATCCAAGTGGTTTTCTACCTACTTAAAATGCCTAACCCCATATAGTGTTTTTTTTTTTTTAACAAATATTTTGTATTGAGCTGAATTTAATTTATTTCAATAAGAGCATTATTTTGGTTTCAACTTCTAAATTTTTTTTTAAATGGTAAAATACACATAACAAAGCTTTACCATTGTAACCATTAAGGATGGTTAAGAATGACAGCTCCGGGACATTATATACGTTGCTGTTCAGCCATTAACACCATTCATATTTGGAACTATTTTCATGTTGCAAGACTGCAACTTTGTATCTATCAAACAAACTTCATTCCCCACCCCTTACCAACCACTATTCTGCTTCCTGTCTATGAATTTTGACTGCTCTAACTATCTTATAGAAGTGAACCCTATAGTATTTGTTCTTTTGTGACTGGCTTATTCCACATAGCATAATGTTCTCAAGATTTGTCGATGTTACACAGCATGTATTGGAATCTCTTTCCTTTTTATGAGTGAATAATTCCATCATATGTATATACTGCATTGTGTTTATCCATTCATTTGTCAAAAGAAGGTTAGATTGCTTCTACCTTTTGGTTTTTGTAGGTAATGCTGCTCGAAACATGGGTATATCTTTTCTACTTTTTAATAAGGTTGTGCACTCATACTAAACCTTTATTTTTTTAATTTTTAAAAAACATTTTATTTATTTCACAGAGAGAGTCAGAGAGCACTAGTGGGGGGTGGGGGCAGAGGGAGAAGGAGAAGCAGGGTCCCTGCTGAGCAGGGGACCCTGAGGTCATGAGCCAAGGCAGACGCCTAACTGAACCCAAGTCAGACACCTAACTGACTGAGCCATCCAGGAGCTCCTAAACCTGTAGATCTAACATGTTCCTCTTTTTCTGCCCCTCCTAGATATCTGTGCTTTCAAAATACTTGTAATTTGACTTCCTTGACAGTGCATACTTATGACAAAAGATGTTCAAGGGAAATACTGCTGATGAAGTTGGTGAAATTAATTAGTGTGCTGAATTTAGACTTTTTTTTTCTTATTGTCACTCTTAGGG
The DNA here is from genome assembly GCF_011100685.1 of Canis lupus familiaris. NCBI lineage: Eukaryota > Metazoa > Chordata > Mammalia > Carnivora > Canidae > Canis > Canis lupus. The sequence continues at coordinate 45,415,861 of NC_049222.1, forward strand.
TTTGCAGTGACAGCGCAGGTGGACGAGCATCAGCATCTCAGCCGAATATTTATAAGTGATGTTCTCCCTGACGGCTTGGCATATGGAGAAGGTCCGTGTGGCACAGAGTGTCTCTGTTCTCTCCTAACTCAAAACTACGGAATGCAGTCTGGCTAGTGAGATTATCTTTTTTGCAGTTTTGTCAGAAAATGGTTTCTCCTATAATTAAAAGAAAAGTAAACTTCATAGTTTAACTGAAAATGTATATGTGGATAGATAGACAGAATTGGGAGGGATGTTTAGAAAGAGAGTACATGCATACATAGAGACGGTACAGTGCAATATGTACCGACAGATGGATTAAGAAAACAGAGAGCCAGACAGACACAGATAAATGTTATTTCACAGGGCATTTCACATCAGGTAAATAGAGGAACAATGAACTTGAGTGATGGTCAAATGGTTTTCCCTTTTCTTTTTAAGGATATATTTATTTACAGAGCATGTGCTATTGGGGAGAGTGGCAGGGGGAGAGAGACTCTCAAGCAGACTCCCTGCTGAACACGGAGCTCAACCCGCCCTCCCACCCACTCGTGGGCCTTGCCTATCTTCCCAGTAACATCTGCTCGGGGGCCTGGTCTCAGGACCCTGAGATCATGACCTGAGCCAGAATTGAGTCGGACATGAAACCGACTGAGCCATCCACACACCTCTGGTTTTCTTTATCCAACTTGTAGGGGCACCTGTCTGACTTAGCCTATAGAGTATATGACTCCTGATCTCTAGGCCGTGAGTTAAAGCCCCATGTTGGCCAAAGGCTTACTTAAAATAAAACAAAACCTAAAACTGTTCCTTTTAGCCCCAGCTTTGAGAGAGCTGACATTTGTTATCAGTGACATCTGAATACTCTATGTTTTGGCACTTTGTTTGAAGGCAGCAACAGGCCAGTTCCTGAGAATATGTAGTGTAAGTTTGCAGTTGTCCTTCATCTTTGTGTTAATATATTTCTCTCAGTAATCTTTTCTTTTCTTTTCTTTCTTTTCTTTTCTTTTCTTTTCTTTTCTTTTCTTTTCTTTTCTTTTCTTTTCTTTTCTTTTCTTTTCTTTTCTTTTCTTTCTTTTCTTTTCTTTTCTTCTTTTCTTTCCTCTTCCTCATTCTCAGGGTTGAGAAAGGGCAATGAAATCATGACCTTAAATGGGGAAGCTGTGTCTGATCTTGATCTCAAGCAGATGGAAGCCCTGTTTTCTGAGAAGAGCGTTGGGCTCACCCTGATTGCCCGGCCACCAGACAGAAAGAGCACCTTGTGTTCTTCCTGGTCAGACAGTGACCTGTTCTCAAGGGACCAGAAGAGTCTACTTCCCCCCCCAAACCAGTCCCAGCTTCTGGAGGAGTTCCTGGATAACTTCAAAAAGAATACAACCAATGGTAAGGCTTTGTTCTTTCCTCCTTCTTCACTGCTGGTATCACCAGCTGATATTTTTAGGCTGTAATTTTGCTTGCAAACTTAGATTATTTAGGCTGTTCAAAGAATGTTTTCTCCTTTATTAGAAGAACACAGATGCCGACCAAGTAGATTTAATTAAAATTCCATGCATTGTAGAAATTATAACATTTTCCTGAAAATAGAAAATAAACTTTTGCATGAAAACAGTATTCTTCAAAATTGCAGAATCTTTAAAAAAAAAAAAACACCCACAGTAATTTTGTATTATACTTGCTTTGTGATTGAAGGTAGATGCAAGCCATCATGAATGATAAAGTTTGATTTTTTTTTTTTTTGTTCAGTTGAATCTAAGGCAAAAACATTTTGCAGCAGTCTTTTGGGTTCTTAGAAGAGTTGATACAATTTGATTCTTTACCTCTTTTGTTAAGTGACTACTTTCTCTATAAACTGCACTTTTAATGTAGGTCGTATATTTTAAAATTTTACTAAGGCTTAAAAATGGAAAGTTGTATGCCGGCTTATTCTTCTAAAGGTAAGATTTCCATATGAGGAAATAATTTGAAGGTCTGGATTTCTGAGCTTATTAATTCATGCATAATTCAAATGTTGCTGGCTAATGAATCAGAGGCTCCAGCTAATACTGAAAACCTGTAGTTTCCCTCCCTATTCCTTGAGGAAGGGAGTCAAGCCACCGCAAGAGACACATAGGATCTTTTTGTTACGTGCACACAAAAGAATTTTTCAAAAAAAAAAAAAAATTTATTTATTTATTTATTTATTTATTTATTTATTTATTTATTTATTTTTCAAACAGGGTGTGGGACAGAGGGAGAGGAGAGAGCATCTCAAGCAGGCTTCTACACTTAGCTTGGTGCCTGATGTGGGGCTTGATCTCTGATATCCTAACCAGAACTGAAATCAAGAGTTGGACGCTCAGTGGATAGAGTCACCCAGGTGCTCCCACACAGAGGAATTCTTATACTTAATTGCAATGATAATGGATTTCCCATTGAAATCTCTGCATGATTACTAGAAATGAATGAAAAACACAAAAAGAGGAGTTCAGATAGATTTAATTATAAAGCAAGTTTATTAGGTCATTTTTGGAATTAAAAAATCAGATGTAAGATTTGTGATTCAATAAGGTATATAGCACTTTCTTCTCTTGAGGCTTCACTCCAATTTAAAATGCCATTAAGTTGACTATTGGCATATAAGAGGGGATATCATAAAGCAAAAATCATGATGGAACTAATTAATTACTTGGCTGTATTAGGGCCATCATTCAGTGACCCTGGGCTCTGTTAAGGCCTGAGGATTCCACATAATACATGCATATGTCCATCTGTTGGATTCATTATTCTTGGGGGATACATTCACTGCCTGTTCTATCTTGATGTATTTTATCATAATAAGAAATGACTGCAGAGTCCATAACACTTTTGGTACTGCAGGAATGAATTTCTGTAGAAAGCAGCAAAAGGGGCAAATTTACCTTTAAAAAAATTTTTTTTTAAATACTAAGGATCAAGCAGGTCAGCTAAGCCTATTTATCCCTTTTCATTTGTTTTTTTTGCGGAAACAATTTAAAGAGGTCCTGTGTCAGATAGCCGTTACATTACTCACCCCAGGGAGCCGTTCTAATAGTTGAAACCTTTCTAACTTACCTAAGAGATACCAATATTGATGTCTGTGTATACTAGTAATATGCTTTCATTATGGAAATGAAATAGCCATGGTGGGCTGCTTCCCCAAACGCTTTGCAAATATGGAATTTATTGGTTTTCTTTTTGAAGTTGTTGTGTAGCTTGTGAAGGAAGAAAACACCTATTGAGTGAACATCTCAGAAGGAAGTCTGTGTTGTTAAGTTTGAAGGAGGAGAAAATAAGGGGTGGGTGGGTGAGGGGGAATGGGAAGATAAAAAGGGTGAATCCCACATGTGTGTGTAGTACAGAGATGTGCCCGAGAGCCTGCATCGATGAAATGAGAGCTAAGGTAGAATGGTGACAAGCACGCAGCCTTTGAGTCTGACCTAAATTTGAGTCCTGGCTGCCCTTAGACAATGTGCGATTCTGGGGCAGCTCTCAACCAGGGAAACGGGTACTGGTGGATGTCACCCTAGTTTCCTTACCCTGTGTGGGGACAGTTCTGCAGTGCATAATATAATTCTTCATGTGGCTTCTATAAAATTGAGCCCCACTTGCATGTAGCAACCTCATTTTCACATCTTTTATGGGCTTTCTCCCCTGCCCCTGTGCTTCCCTTGGGCCTCTTAGGATCACCTTCCAAATAAACTTGTAAACCCACATCCTTGGATTGGACTCTGCTGATGGGGAAGCCCATATGAAGACATCGAGCCTTGACTTCTTATCTGGAAGGCAAGGTTTCACCCCTCAACCGAGTAGGTCACTACGAGGGAGTCCACATCTGTGTGTGTCCGGCCAAACTTCTTGCATGTCAGGAATTCAAAAAATGGGATTCTCCTCTTCCCTCTCCTGTGCAGCTTAATGTTTTATGAAAAATTACTTGCTTTACTTTGGCAATGAATTAGAGAATGGTGGTCCTGTTTTCTTGCTAAGAAGGTTAAAAATTACACAAAGGAAAACTTAAAGGACTCTGATAAATAATTTTTCTTTTTTTTTTTTTAAGATTTTATTATTCATGAGAGACAGAGAGAGAGGCAGTGACATAAGCAGAGGGAGAAGCAGGCTCCTCATGGGGACTCCCAGTGGGGGACTTGATCCTGGACCCAGGATCATGCCCTGAGCCAGAGACAGATGCTCAACTGCTGAACCACCCAGGGGTCCCTGATAAATAATTTTTCATACAACATTGAATTATTCTCAAGAGTGGCCAGTTCAGAGTCTGCCTTCCCCTCCATTTTGGAAGGGAAGTCAAAAAAGGAAGATTTTTCTGGTTTTGTTTTTCTGGTTTTGGTTTTAGAGAAACCAATCCTCTGTTGATAAAATACAAACAGCTGGTGCTCTGGAAGGGAGGACATATGTTTTGTTGTTTTTAATAGGAACATAAGAATATAAGAAGGTAGTGGAAGAAGAAGCTGCAGGGTTATTTTGAGCATATCTTGACTATCCATGATGAATGTTTACTGATCCCATATTGGGTGCTTAAAACATGTGAGGCCCTGGGAATAAGCTACATTGAGTTTATGGCTTTTGGTTTAATTTTGGTTTTGGTCAGGTATCCAGAAATTTTTGTTATCTTCAGTCTCTTCTTGCTCTCAGGTTAGAGCAAAACAAAACATCCTTCTTATTTATATATCTGTCTGAAAAAAGTGCTGGTCCAGTAGCAGGTCCTGAGAAGCTGGGACGAGGATTGTAGCTTGCTATTCAGCATCTTTGCTTTTCTTTTTTTCTCTTCTAGAATTTTGTTTACTTGAGAGAGAGAGAAAAAGTGCACTTGCACAAGCAGGGGGAATAGCAGAGGGAGGGAGAGAGGGAGAAGCAGACTCCCGCTGAGCAGGGAGCCCGATACAGGGCTCTATTCCAGGACCCTGGGATTATGACCTGAGCCAGAGGCAGTCACTTAACCCACTTATCCACCCAGGTAACCCCAGCATCTTTGCTTTTCTAGAAAAGAAGCATCCTACTGTCATTTGAGACTCATTGATATGTGTCCTGGTTAGGGAAATGGTTCTCAAGCTTCCTGTTGCTTAAGACTCCCCTGCTGAACTTGTGAAAATGCACATTACATTCCTGGGGGGGGGGGGGGGTGTGACGGGCTACTTCAGGAGGTCTGGGGTAGTGCAAGCCTTGCTGTTAACCAGGCTTCCTCATACCGCTCTGGGGCCATTAGTCTACAGGAGTCAGGTCTGACCCTGAGAGGTAGGACCTACCCTTTCTTGAACCCTTATGCATCAAGAGTTTGAGGACTAAATGAGATAATCCATGTGACAGTCTCAGCAAGTCATAGCTGTTCTGTTTGTGTGTTGGTACTCTCTCAGCAGGAGGATGATAGGGCCCAGACTGCCAGCACTGCCTGGGGCGGCCCAGGATGTCGCAGGCCAACAGGTTAGCTGAGCTCGTTTGTGCTACAGCTTGCCCTCAGGAGACATTGGCCCGGTCAGCAAACTGAGTACACCGAGGAGGAAAGAGCTTCTCATGCTCCCTGTGAGCCTCCTGTGAGCTTCTCTGATCCTCTAGTGACCTTCCCATGAGCCTCTCTGACCCTCCTATGAGCCTCTGTACAGATGGGAGCAGACAGGCAGATCTAGAACTGATGTATTAAGTTCCTTGGTTTCCTTAGACATGAATGACCATTTGATTCCTGCCTTGAAGGGTCTGACTTTCTGTTCTAATTATCCACAGAAGAGAGGAAATGTGTATAGGCTGTATTGGACTGGAGCGGAAATCTCCTCTGTAAAGACTTACTATAGAGAGATTAATTTTGCCCAAAGAGGCTGGTGTTAGTTTTGAGCCAACAAGGCTGCCATTGAAGGGCTTGGGCGTGCCCAGCCCTCATAATACCGGGGGTCCTGTTCATGCCGTCTTTGTGGCTTCTAGTAAAAATCCCTTTTCTAGGGTGTGCCATCTTTGGGGAAATTCCAGCAGCTTTTACAGAGTGTCTCATTGGGCCTAGAGTTTCTGAACAGTCTTTCTGTTGTGAGACTGGAGCAGGTTTGTGGCATCCTCGCAGCCTCCATCTGTAAACAGCAGTTCCCACTGTGCCATGAGGATCGGGGTGCATTTCACAGGAGATGGGAAAGAGCAGCCCTAGGTTCCTGCTCCCCTCAGACAACATTGGCCCAGCAGTGCTTACCCGATGATGAAGGTAATTGCAGCCTGAGGTTCTTTTTTTAATTCCTCACCCGGCGCTGAATCACTCTCTTTCTGCAGTGATGTATGAGGAGTGTAGATCCTCAAGCTACCAGAAGCCACTTAGATGCAAATGTGCTCTTTGGAAGGAATGGCTCCTGGGACTGTGTGTGTCCTTTATACAGCTTTTTCACCAGGGGAGGAACTAGACCCAACACTGATGTGGCAAGCTCACTTGTTTCCTGTTGATGAGGATGAGGGCAGACTGGCTTCCATAGCCTGCCATAGGATGACAAACAGCATTTAGCTCAAGGAATGCCCTGAGTCCCTGTGTCTGGCTGGCTGACACCCCACATCCCCAAGGGTAAAAATAGGTGTTCATAAAGATGGAGGGTGCGTTAAAAATTTTAAAAGAAAATATGAGGGAGAAATAGATCGCTTTTACCAGGGCATGGAGAATGTTGGTCTCAGAAGTCTTCATTCCTAATGAGGCTGGTGAAGGTCACTGTCATCCATGGAAGTGAGCGTGTGGCTTTCTGTGAGCAGAGCAGGGAGATACGGTCCTTGGCTACAAAATCTCTTATAAAGCTTAGTGGTGTTGGAGAATCTGGTCCCCTTTTCTCATTCTTTGTCCTTTACCTATTCACTTAACACATAAACAAAGTGTTGTGCTAAATGTTACGGGCAGATAAAGATGAATTAGACATTATTTTCTATTCCCAAGAAGCTTATTGTTGAGTAGGAAAAGTAAAACGCTGGTAAATAATAATTTGCCATTAAAAAAAATAATTTGCCACAAACCTTTTCTAAAAAAGAGAAGTCCAGCTTGGAGGTGGAATTCCCACTGATTTTTCTGTTTATTTTGAGCAAAGAGTCCAAAAGAGTTGTGAGAAATTAGGGAGAGGTTAGCATTTGCCTTGAGCACTGCAAATGGACAGGTTACCTGTGGGGAGGTGTGTGGTGTAGGGTCCAGAGGGCATTTCACATACAGCATGTAGAACTCACCTGGCTAGTGTGTTAATAGGAAATAAAATTGGAAAATCTGTTGGGGCCAGATTGTAGAAAACTCTAAACTGCAGGAATTTATAACCTGTCATGGCTTGTATCTGAAAAACAAAAACAAAAACTGGTGAGCATTGCATTACTTTCCCCTGCCTTGTGTAAAATGCAGGGGATTTGTCTGGTCATTTATTATTCTTATTTTTTAAATATTTTATTTATTTATTTGAGAGAGAACACGAGCAGGGGGAGGGGCAGAGGGAGAAGCAGACTCCCCAGTGAGCCCGACTCTGGGCTCAATCCTAGGACTCCGGGATCATGACCTGAGGTGAAGATAGATGCTTAACTAACTGAGCCACCCGGGTGCCCCTGGTCACCTATGACCACTACCGTGTAGCTTGAAATACTTCCAGGTGCTCTGCTCTTACATATCAGCTTTATTATTCCATGACTGTGGCTTCATTCCTGTGGGTCTTAAAGTATTGCTTTTAGTGACCAAAGGCCAAGGGAAATACTCAAATGTTTTGTTTTGTTTTGTTTAGGGGGAGGGGAAGAATGAATACATGAATTACTATGGGTGTCCTATAAAACCATAGTGCTCCTCAGCATGTGAAGCCATAGCCAGGAATGGTGTGGTCCTTACAGTGCTCATTTAGGAGGGCTCCCTGCCAGCTTGTGGTAGGGGGTGCTCCCATAGCAAGGAGAATGAGGCATCCTTGGCACTAAGGGGGAGCTGGTAAATAAAGTTTGACAGCATTTTGAATTAAAAACCAGTCCTATATTCTCTTTTCTAACATTAAATGTAAATTCATCTTTTAGGTAAAAATCTACAGAATTTCTCTGAAGAACACTGTATGAAATTTCTATGGGGTATGTTGCTTTTAACAGCCCTTTGAGAATTTGGGATGGCTGGGTCAAATCTAGTCTCCTGTGCAGGCAGAGTGGGTCAGGTTGCTGTGCAGTAGTAGTACTTGCGTGAAACTGTTGGGTGTGGTTGGAAAGAGGAAGCTTTATAGCTTATTACATTTAAAAAAAAAAAAAAAGATCTTATTGTTCCTGGGGATATCATGAGTACTGATCACTGAATGATACTTGTCTGCATTTCCATGTTTGTTCTTTGTAATGGGTGTAAAAATGAATTATACTCCTGACTTTATTCTTCCTTGGGAAGGAATTCAGACCATCAGGAAGGACCATGTGGGGATATCTCCTTTTCAGCTTTCACTTCTAGAGATAGCTGTATTGTGACTGTCTTTAATTATTTGGATTGGTAATACATACATACACACTCCTGGTGTGAAATTCCAGCAGTGTGAAGGGTTCAGCAGTCAAAGCTGTGTAGGGAAGTGGTTGAGAACATGGATCCTATGCATGAAACTTGTGGTCAGTCTTGCTCCAGGTTTGTAACTACCTGTGGGACCTTGGTTGGGCAAGTCACTTAATCCATCTCTGCTTAGTTTTTGCAACTGTAAAATAGGGTTTTATAGAATTAATGAGCTGATATTTGGAAAGAGCTAGATAGTGGCTCATAGTAAAGACCACACAAACATTTAACTGAATAAAATAGATGAATTTCTCCCACTCTGTCCTTAGCCACCCACTTTGTCACCCAGAGGTAATCATTTTCTTAGTTTCTTTCTCATTCTGGTCTGGAGAGTCTTAAATGTTAGGAAAGATGGTGGGGTATTTTTCTGCTCTATTTTCTTGAATTATCTTTGTACCGGCTATATGGCAGGCAGGAAAATCCCCCCCTCCCCAATAATGTCCACACCCTCGTCCCTGGAACCTATGAATGTGGCAAAAGAACTTACATGGTAAAAGGGACTTCAACAGTGTGATTAGATTGATGATCTTGAGATGGGGAGATTATACTGGATTATCTGGGTGGGCCCACTATAAAACAGAGGCAGGTGTCAGAATCCAGAATCGGAGACATAATCATATAAGCAGATTGGAGTGGTGTGGGCCTGTGAGCAAAGTAATTTATGCAGCTTCTAGAAGTCGCAGAGACATAGGAACAGATTCTCTCCTAGTGCCTCCAGATGGAATATGACCCAGCAGACCCATTTTAGTCTTCTGACCTCCAGAACTATAAAATAATAAATTTGTGCTTATGTGCTAAGCACTGTGTTTGATGGCAGAGGTACAAAAATAAAGAACCACAGCCCCTCCTCCAGGCTGCTACAGTGGATGTGGGGCAGATGTGTGAACAGACAACAGTCATCACCTGCCATCATAATGGCTCTAGTTCTGTGGTTCCTGAACTTATTGGTCTCCAGGGCCTTTACTGTGAAAAATTACCAGAGACTCCAAAGAGCTTTGATTATGTGGATTATATCTAGTAATGTTTACTATATTAGAAATTTAAACTGAGAGGCACCTGGGTGGCTCAGTTGATTGAGCGTCCGACTCTTGGTTTCAGCTCAGGTCATGATCTCTGGGTCCTGAGATGGTGCCCTACATCGGGCTCTGTGCTCAGTGCAGAGTCTGCTTGAGATTCTCTGCCTCTCCCTCCCCCACTCACACATTCTCTTTCTAAAATAAATAAATAAATAAATCTCTAAAAGAATTTAAAAATATTTATTAAATTTTACTGTAACAACAATGAATCTAATTTTGTGTTAACACAGTGAGCATATTTTTAATGAGCTAGTTCTACAAACCAAAAAAAAAAAAAAAAGAGAAGAATAGCATTGTTTTACATTTTGCAGTATCTTTATTGTGTGTATTAGTAGAAGACAGCTGGGTTTTATTTCTGTATCTGCATTCAGCCTATTGCAGTGTTTGTTTTTGTGAAAGTGATTTGAAGAAAATCCAACTTCACACAGATATGTAGTTGGAAAAGAGAGGAGTATTTTAATAATCTTTCAGATAACTGTGGATATTCTTCTTTAATAATTACACCAAAGCACAACAAGTGGTATCCTCCAAAGTGAGCTGTGTGTGGAATCTGAAACACTATTGGTAGACCTTCCTACTTGCTTCCACTAAAGCCCATTGGCCTATCTTACACTTTGATCTTTTAGTCATGCGGTTTTGTAACATGCAATGGTTATTTGGAAAATCCTAGATTGCTAGGTTAGGCAGATCTTTCAAATATGGGCATTAAACAGTAAATGGTAAACATTAAGATCACATTCATTAATATCACCACCAGTTTCATGTGGCAAAGGCTTGATGTATTGGGAAGCTGTCAAACTCACGGTGGAAGATACAAGTTTTCCAAGATTTGAGTTTTTGCTAGAAATTTGGAATTAAATCTACAGTACTGTCAGTTTTTTCCTTGGAAGTGACAGGCTCATTTTGTTCATTGTATTTTTTTATTTTTAAAAAGTATTTTATTTTTAATTCAAGTAGGCTCTATGCCCAGTGTAGGGCTTGAACTCATGACCCTCAGATCAAGAGTTGCATGCTCTACCAACTGAGCCAGCCAGGTACCCCACACTTGGTTCATTTTAAAGAAAATATTTTTGTCAATATTTATTTTCAATAATTGTCAATGATATTGTCAATAATAATTTTTTTTGAGTTAACATTTTGTAAAGAAAAAAAGCTAGTTCGGCTTGCAGTACAATGGTGCAAGTACATTTTCGTGCAACAACCATTGCAGAAGGGCTGTATGGATACTTCTCAAATGTGTTCCCAAGGGTTGAGTTCTAGTACAGTCAGCCATTTTTACTGCTTCATGGAGGAATCCTAATGGATGTGGGCTTGTTCTTGATGGAAGTGCGTGGTAATGGAGTCTGTGATGACTAGTACAGTTAGTGCCGCTGCTCTAATGTGTGCTACATTGCTAGCAGATCTACCCACGACTGCCTTGCACCGCCATCGCAGATTTCCTCAGAGAAGGTGGCAGATGACATCTGGCTTTAGTATTGAAAATGATTTTGAACTTGCAGATCACTTGAAAGGGTCTCAGGGGCCCCAGAAGTCTACAGACCACACTCTGAGAAGGGCTATTACAATACTAAGGGGCAGCAGTAATTCATGTTCCAGGCTCTTAGGGGCCACTTCTGAGGGTCATTCTCACTTGTGTTAAACCCTGAAGGAGGCAAAGTGCATTCTGGGCTAAGAGAAGTTGTGGAGGGTGGGTGTCAGGGTCTTGCTGTGGCCAGATGGGTAAGTTAGGGTTTCTGGAAGGTAAGGTTTTCTGCAAATGGGGGAGCTGGAGAAGATGAGATTGCTCTAGTGAGCAAGGGCCAGGTCACAAAGGGTCTCGTGTGCCAGGCGAAGAAGCTGGGTGATGAGGAGTCGCAGGGGAGGTGAAGCCGCTCAAGTGCCACTGAGAAGTGATAAGGTCGTGAGCCAGCCTGAGATGGTGGGGGGAGGGGTGGGCGGCACTGGGTGGCCCTCTGTGCTTCTCTCCACCAGAGCACTTATGCTGGAGGGGTAACTGTCCTTCCTCAGCACAGGGTTTCCTGTATTTTATCACTAGTAAGTCACTGGACACAGAAGTAGAGCCACTCAAGAAATATTTGCTCAAATGTAGGAATGAATGAATCAAGGATAGAGGAATGACAGGGCTTAAGCTTTAAAAAACAAAACCAAGAAAACCCTCTAAGGTCTTGTATTTCCGTTATTAACTTTATTTTTCAACAAACTACTACGTTTTATGTTATATTTAAAACGTGGTTTGCTTAAAGTGCAGAAAATACAACTTATGACTAAGAAGGGAATCATGGCTTGGTTTAGGAGGCCGAATTTCCGGTGCAAGGAATTTGACCTCGAGAATTCTTTTTTCCTTGAGGTTGGCAAATGAACTATGAAGCTTAATTTTAATTTTAATCCTGAATTCAAACACTGAAGTTGTCTGTGACGTGAGACCTGTCATTTTCTACCCTGTTTACCATGGTGAGTTCTCCTTACTCAGGAGTGCCTGAGGCCAAGCAGAGAAACTAGGGATTTCTCTCTCTCTCTCTCTTTCTTTATACTCTAATTTACTCATTGAACAATATTTAGTGGCTGCCTATTCTGTGTCAGGCACTGTTTTTAGAAGTGCTGGAGACAGAGCAGTGAACACAACAGGTTAAAAACTCCTGGAGCACATAGGCCTTATGTTTCAGTGTGTGGAAATCAATAAAAGTAATAAACACAATAATTAAATTATACATTGTACTGACAGGCGCTAAGTGTGATGGAAAATAAATAGATCAGGGGAGGAGGGACCAGGGGTAGAGATGGACAGGTGGCAGCTGTAAGTAGGTACTGGTGGTTGTTCCTAAGACCTGTGGTAGCAAAGCTTTCCAGGTGGTGGGTACAACACAGGTCCCCCGAGATAGGGATACAGGAGGCATGTTTAGGGATCAGCAAATAGCCTGGCCTCCCTGGGGAGCCATGGGAAGTGAGGCCCAGGAAGACATGCGAGGCAGGATCAGGGAGGAATTTATAAGCCAGTTTGAGGTCTGAGGACAATAGGGGGCCATCCCATGTTTTTGAGGAGAAGTGACATGATCTGACTGGGGTCTGAAAAGGATCACTAACTATTGAGAAGAGGCTGTAGGAGGCCAAGGGTGCTTCGAGGCTTTTGCGGTGATCCAGGTGGGGCATGATGGTGCCCTGGCTCTCAGTGGTAGCAGCAGTGAGGGTATGGCCAACAGAACTTGCTCAGAGATCGAGTGTGGGGTGTTGAGGAGGGAGATGAGGCAAGGTTGGCTCCCAGGTTTGGCCTTGAGCAGCTATTAGGAAGGAATTGCCATCAACTGAGATGGAGAAGCTGTCGATGGAGCAGGTTTGGGGGAAGACCAGGAGTTGACTTTGGAACACCTTGTGTTTGTAGTGAATATTCCACCTGCTTCCAAAATGGTTTTAAGATGACTTCTACTGAAAGCCCATACATAAAATTCCACAAAATTACATAAAGGGAAGGGGAGGAGATTTGAATGACAACTTGCCTACTTTAAAGGTTTTCACTCATGGTATAGGGGCAGAAACATCTTTGTGAGAAAACGATGTTTGAAGTAGTAGTGCAGCAAATTAATTGATTTCACTCCATTGAGTTATGATTTGTTGCGTCTTATGTCTTTCTTTCTTTTTTAAGATTTTATTTATTGATTGATGAGAGACACAGAGAGGCAGAGGGAGAAGCAGGCTCCATGCAGGGAGCCCAGTGTGGGACTCAATCCCAGGATTCCAGGACCACACCCCGGGCCGAAGACAGACACTAAACTGCGGAGCCATCCAGGGATCCCCATCTGATCCTACAGTTCTCAGCTCTGATTATTTATAAATTGCTTGTTCCCATATGAATCCCCCCCTTGTTTTCTTGAGAGTGAATGAGCGCAAGAGAGAGTCTATGTGCATGCAAGTTGGGGGAGGGGCAGAGAGAGAATCCCAAGCAGGCTCCATGCTCGGCACAGAGCCCAATGTGGGGCTCAGTCTCACGACTCTGAGATCATAACCTGAGCTGAAATCAAGAGTCAGACACTTAACTGAGCCACCCAGCCCTCCCCCCCCGCCCATATAAATCTTTTATCCTCCCCGCCTTTTTGTCATTAATATCTTTAACATGTTATGGAAAACTGTAACCAAGTTCAAATTATCCAATTTTATTACTTGTTAATAGCTCTGTGAAAACTTATTTGGAAAAATACATATGAAATTGTTAGCAAAATTAATTTGTGTTATTTGTGTGGAGCCCTGGCCAGCTGCCCCTGGAGAGTGGGCAGATGCAGTGCCATGTGGGACGGTGTACAGAATGCTCCATCCTCCCAAATCTCCCAGCAGGCTTCCTATAGAATCTAGTATTTCTAGGGAAGCACTTAGAAGCTTCTAAACATGCTATGCTCAGCTTTTCTACATTTACCTTCCCCAAACTAATTACTCCTAAATTGCCATTTGTGAATTAATACTGACTTTAATGTTTCAGTTGATGAATGACCACATCACACTTCTGTGAGGTTGAGGCATCTTTGCATGGAAGTATTAGCAGAATTATTTGGATGTCTACTGAATTGTGTCATTATTATGTCATGAAAATGGTCGAGGAGAAAAGGCTGAAAAATGTTGATAAGAAGCCTAGGTTTCATAAGCTTAATACATATGACCCAAAAATGCCAGTCATCAGGTGTGCGCCAGCCAGTGAGCCTGTAGCTCCATGTGGATGTTCTTTGATCTTTAGTAGGCCAGCGTGTGTTCCTTGGGGAAGAAGGAGGAGAAGATTCAGATATGTATCAGGTGACTACAAATAAAGAATTTTATAATTTGTTTAGATCCCTGGGAATAGAAGTCTTCATAGGAACTATAAGTTTAGTTTTTGCACTTTGGGATTGCATTCTGTGAGAAGTAGGGGGTTATCTTCACATCATCTTGTGGGGATCTTGGATTCTTCCTCCTTTGAACTTTGAGAACATTTTGCCTGTATATCTGATATGGAAGTTAAGATTTATTGCCTCACAATATTGCTGTATACTTATAATAATTTACCTACTAGATTAAAAATCCCTTGAAAAACAGGGACCTTGGGGCAGCTGAGTGGCTCAGTTGATTAAGTGTCTGCCTTCAGCTCAGGTCATGATCCCAAGGTCCTCGGATTGAGCCCCACATTGGGCTCCCTGCTAAGAAAGGACCCTGCTTCTCCTGCTTCCCGCCGCCCCCCCCCACTCCCCCACACGTGTTCTCTTTCTCTCTCTTTCTCTCTTGAATAAATAAATAAAATCTTTTAAAAAATGGGGACTTGAGGAATACCAGGTTTTTTTTTTTTTTTTTTAAAGATTTATTTAATTGAGAGAAAGCGAGCACAAGAGCACAAATGGGAGAAGGTAGGAGCAAAACGTGAGGGACAAGCAGACTCTGCACTGAGTGCAGAGTCCAACACAGGGCTCAGTCCCAGGACCCTGAGATCATGACCTGAGCTGAAATCAAGAATCCAATGCTTAACCGATTGAGCCACCCAGGCACCCCGAGGAATACCAAAATTCTTTTTTTTTTTTTTTAAATTCATTTATGATAGTCACAGAAGAGAGAGAGAGAGAGAGAGAGAGAGAGAGGCAGAGGCATAGGCAGGCTCCATGTACCGGGAGCCCGACGTGGGACTCGATCCCGGGTCTCCAGGATCGCGCCCTGAGCCAAAGGCAGGCGCCAAACCGCTGTGCCACCCAGGGATCCCCCCAAAATTCTTAAGACAGGACAGCTAATGCAGTTCTTGGGAATAGCAGGTGTTTCCCTCAAATATCTATTAAGTGAAAAAAAGGCTCATAGGAGTCTAAATGTGAAGTAAAGATGGTGTTCCTGAGATTGGGTTCTGGGGGATAAAAAGAATCCTGGAGCGCACCAAGGAGCTTCCCAATTTTCTTTTTTATAAATCTGACTACAGGGGATGTTTTGCTGTTGAAGAAAATGCTGAGATTTTGCTCAGAGCTGAAGACTCTGCTCACCTGCACGCATGTGGGGGGCTCTGGGATGGCTCGTGATGGTACTAGCCAAACCACATGCCAGCTCCAGCAAGCGACTGCTTGTCCCAGAACAGCCCACACCCCAGGCGGTGCTGCTCTGTAACTTCCATGGGCCGGCTGGTGCCCATGACATGGGATTCTTTTGACAGATAAACCAAAACCACAACTAAAAAGAACAGTCTGTATTTACCACTGTAGGTCAGTGCTGATAGTGAGATATGTTTTTAGTTTAATTTGGGAGTATAACATTTCTGTAAGACTGGATCTGTAATAAAGGGATCTGGATTCTAGCTCCAGCCTTATACTTGACCTTGGGTGGGTTACTCTTGAAGGATCCGACAAAACAGGTTAGCATTATTTTTCCTCTGAAATTCAGTTTTATTTAATAGGCTTAAAGCACCAATGGAAATGACAATGAAAATGTGCATTTCTAAGAGAAGTTTGCAAAGTGAAAAAAGCCAAGTAATGGATTAAGCATTCCATTTTGGTTTTGCAACAAATCTCATTACTTCTTTAAATAGCATCAGGTCTTGACTGCTGCAGAGAAGGTGTTTGTTAAAGCTTCATAATGATAGGCTGAGTCAAATCTAAAGATCACAAAGAACCTTAAAGGCATTAATTACCCCTTATATCACCACAAAGGAACAGTGATGTATTATTATCATTTTACTTTCACAGCTGGGTAAATCAAGGCACAGAGACACATTAAATTGCTGGTAACTTGGACAAGGTCATGGTCAATGGTAGAGAGAGAGAGAACTGTAACTGCTTGTTTCTCCCTCCAGGTAGGGAAAATGTCTGGATTTTAGCTACTTTTTCCCTTTTAAATGTTTGTCTCTTAATATCCGTAGAGTGCAATCCAGTGATAACATGCCTCTGCACTAAAACAAATTCATATGTGAGGTGACTGGGTGGCTCATTTGGTTGGGCGTCCGACTTTGGTTTCAGCTCAGGTAGTGATATCAGGGTTGTGGGATCGAACCCTGTGTCAGGCTCTGTGCTTGGCAGGGAATCTGCTTGAGATTCTCTCTTCCCCTCTCCCCTGTATCCCTTGCCCTCCATGCTTCTTCATGCATGCGTGCTCTCTCTCAAATAAATAAATCTTGAAACAAAACCCAAGTAAATTTAGATGTAACTGGATTGATAATGGCCCTCTAGCTTATGCGAGTTCTTATCTGGAAGCTGGGGATGGTAATTGGTAGCAGATTGCCTTGTGATTGGGACTTTCTTAGCTCAGGGGACGATCAATCATTGAGTAATAATTTCACCTATCATTCTTATGCCTTTTTTGATATTTCACACTGGTTTTCCATAACTTTGCAGTAATGTGACCATATATTTTGTGTGATTTGGTTCTTTGTAATCCCCTCATGGTGGATTGGACTCTTAATTTCTCACCTGTAAAGTCCACACTAACATTCTTACCTTTTTTTTTTTTAAAGAAATTCACCTACCATAAAATTCACCTTTAACGTGTCAAATAGTGTTTGTTAATATATTCATGGAGTTGTGCAGCCATCACCACTGATTCCAGAATATAATCTTCACCTCCAGAAGAAAGTGTTCCCGTCAGCTGTCGCCCCCACCCCTGCCAGCCACTCATCTACTGTTTCTGCGGCCACATTAATGGAGTCATACACCATGTAGCCTGTTGGACCTGACTGCTCTCATTTAGCCTAATGCTTTCCAGGATTGTCCATGTTGTAGCATGAATTGGCCATGGATTCTTCTGTCTGGTTGAGTGGTACTCTCTTCTGCCCTCTTTTAGATCCCCCCCCCCCCCCCCCCCCCCCCCCCCGCCCACCATGTTAGCTGTTCCTGAAGAATGTTACTCTGGTGTTTTCTCCTATAACACATCCCCTAATAGAATTTGTGTGTGCTCTTGTTTTAGATTTCCTCTCATAGTCTTTTTTTTTTTTCTTTCCCCTCTCACAGTCTTTACACAGAATTCTATCTAAGTAGTTGGTAGGGGTTTTGAACTTAACTTCTACTTTATTAAAGCCCTAAAGTGTCTGAAATACAGTGGTGTCTGTTCTGTGTCCCCAAAAGTAATGAAGGGTATGTCATCTGCGAGTCTTCTCAGCTCTGGTGGATACCAGTTTCTGCTAGATCTGAAATGTTGGCTGGAGATCTCTTTTACCACTTACTGTTTTTCATCAGGGACCCTGATAAGGTATGATGGCAGGCTCTTTGCCTTGTTTCTTTGGGCTAAGTGCATACCTCTGTCACAACCATAGCCCGGCTGGAAAACAAGAATGTGGGTACACCTAATTCCTTTCTCCCCACTTCTCAGGAGGCCTCTCCCCCTGTATGTTGTAATTGACCTGGTGGTGGCCTGCAGCCCATTCCTACCCTAAAAATACCTGCCATCTTCCTATTCCTCCAAAGATTCTTTCATATGCCAAGAATAGTTATCACAAGATAATTGACTCAAATCATGGTAGCTTGCTGGTAAAACACATTTACTACCAGTGTTTGCTTCTCTGTGTTTAGCACCAGAGATCTTGCATTGTCAGGAATATCACCAATTGGATTGTGACCTCAAGTGAAACGGATTTGGAAGATTTATGAAATTTATATTTTTCTGGCACAGTATTTATGCTGTAATAGAATATACTTCTCTGCAAGCTTAACAGTGACATTCAGACAGATGCTTTGATTTTTCTTGACACAAGAATAGTAACAATAATGATATGTAGAGTCCCAGATACCTTCAGAAGAGCTGATCAGTTTTTATCTTTATTAGAAGCATGTAGTGTCAGTGGTGATGTCTTTGTTATTGGCACAGTAGGACTTGACTGGCCTTTGAATGTGATCAACCCAGAGCTACTATCTTCTCTTATTGAATAGTCCACCTGTTTCATTTAAGTGGTTTTATTTTCATTCTGTTTCACTGACTAGTGATAACTAATATTTGCCTCAAGGACAAGTACAGCAAATGTCATTAATGAAAGGTGTCATAAATCACTGCATTTTAAGTAAATGGATGAGTAAAATATAAGGAAATCTGAGTTAATTAAAAATAATGCTATACAAAAGTCTGTACGTTTAACCTTAAAAGTTGAGAGATTTTTAAGCTTTCCTGTGCAAATGAACTCAATGTTCGTTGTGCCCTCGGCACGATGATAAACTGTATGGTGGACACTGATGCAGAATTCTTCTATAACAGTGGGTGATACTTGGAGAACTGAAAAAAAAAATTGTGATGTAGTATCCACAAAGTACTGTACTCTTGCACTGGCAGCTTTGACTTACTAAAATCTTTTATCTTTTCCTAAAATTGCATTCACACTTTTTAAAAAAAATACAAAAGATCTATAAGTTGAAGGAATTCAGTTGGAAAACTTTCTAAGATTCTCTTCAGGTCTAAAATTTATAGATTCCCTATAAGCTGTTCATTTATGGAATTGCGTAGTAGAAATTTGGAGAAATTAAACAAAAATTGAATAGATCGAGTAGATTAAGAACATAAATTCCACAAAGTATGTTCTCTGAATGTACGTAGATATAAAATTATTAAATGTCAAAGATGTACAACTGTAATGCCACTGGGGATTATATAGTTGAAAACTTAATGAAACCATTTATTATTTACTTGTAAAATCTTTGAAATTATTTTTTAGATTTTTTTTTTCAATCGTCTTCATAGATGATCATTTTTCTGTAGTTTCCACCTCAGAGGGGGACCTCTGGGCTAATGATCAATCAACTAAAACATTTTTGAGCCAAAATGAGAGTCCCAATTAAATGTGCTACATTATTTATCTGAATACTATCTTTTTAATTGCCTTCTTTAGCATATTTCATTTTTCTTCAGGAAGTAAGGGAGCTAATATTCATGTTGCACCTGCTCTCGACTGTAAGCTTATGGTGCATTGCACCTCTTCTGATGTGACTGACCTTCCCGGAGGTGAGGTCATAGACTTGGCTGTGGAGAGAGGCGGTGGTGGTTCTCAGCGGAGGGGCCACTGCCCTACCAGTGACATTTTGGAAGTTAATGGGTTTGTTTTAGTTTTCATAATAAATTGGAGGAATATAGCATTGAGTGGTCGGGGACATGGTTGCTACGTGTCCTGCATGTTCAGGTTAATTTCTCACACTGCAAAATTACCGTTCCACTGGACATTCTTGTCGATGAAGAACATGCATAATTATCTGAGCCAAGACCTGGCTTCATTTTACAAATGAACACAAATTATTTCTTTTCCCCACAGCTACAGGCTACTAGGAAACCAACAGACCAGTAAACCAACAGAGGTTTGTTCTTTATTTTGCTCAGAACTTTGTCAAGAGTTTTTTGCCCATTTGGAAAATCAGGTCACTGATAGCAGCACCCCAAATGCATTTAAATCTCCACCAAGATACCCTGGCATGGGTTTCTGATGAAACTGGGATATTTAGTGTGATTCTTTGCAGTGCAAATGTTGGACAGGCTTCTAGAGTGGTTGCAACCAAGCATTTACATATTCAAACCCACATTTTAAAAAATTGCAAATTACTTTCCTTTTATTTGTCTCCTTGTGGTATTATTAGAGCATTATATTGCTTTTCGTGAAACTGCATATGAATTTTCAGAATAGTATTGAAAGGGGGGCTTTGAACGTGATGATACCAAGAATCTATACTACAGTGCATGCTTTGAAGCATGAAGAGCATAGTTTAAAAATAATTTCCAGGGGCTTCTGGCTGGCTCAGTTGGAAGAGTGTGTGACTCTTGATGTCAGTGAGCCCCCGCTGGGTGGAGAGATTACTTAAATAAATAAACTTAAAAAATAATTTCCATTTTCACTGCCTCTCTTTTGAGTGTGCTTCAAATGAATCCTTAACCCACAAACTGAAGGAGTTTTCCCTGATGCTATGACTGTCCTCATCAATTTCTCAAAAAGGGCTTATTGAGGCTAACAGGTGAAAACATTCTAGTTTCTTGTTTTGGGCTGCAGGGTTTGTTATCATCCTGAGACTTTAACTCAATTCTTTAGATAATGGCTGTGTCTGAGAGCACAGGGGGCATTCTCAGACCTCGCTGAGGAGGTTCTGGATCTTTCTGAGGAGCCTCCTGGCCTCTGGGGCAGAGCACCTTGCCCATCTCCTCACAGCCCACTGCCACCTGGCGTCTCTGGGCTCTGCTGGCAGCCAGCTGGGTGACCGGCCGGGGACTGGGAAGATCTTCTTGCCTCTTCCCTTGCCACCTGAGTGAGTGGGGAGGAGGAAGGGGAGGCAGCCAGCAAGACCAGGCTTAGGAGATGGCCCTGCTCAGTGAGCCAGACTTTGTGGCTACCTGCTGAGCAGAGTGAGGGTTCCTGAGAAGGAGCAGCAGGCTGGAGACCTGCCAGGATACCTCGTGCACCCGAGCCCTTCCCAGGGTACCTCCCAGGAAGGCCTGCCTCATGGGCTGCCACTCTTGAAGTCGGTTTGCTTTGTCACGCAGGCAGTGGCCAAGCCTGGTCTCGGGCGCGGCGTCTGGCACGGTACGTGTTACCAGTGGGGCGCAGAGCCCGGCGGCCGTCTGGCGGGGCTCCCGGAGCAGGCTGAGTGGGCCTGCACGTGGGCGCGGGGCGGCTCGGCTCCGTGGGGCGGGCTGCCGAGTGGAGGCCCTCGGCCGGGGCTAGAGCTCACGCACTTCGGTGGTTTCCACGGTGAACGAGATGAGAGAGATGGGGCGGGGGAGGGCTTACCAGACAGAAGTCACTACCTTGCCCTGAATTTATAATTTTGTTGTTTTTCCCTATTTACGATTGTATTAGCCCAAGACTTGGGGAGCGAGTCTGAGCTTGTGGACTGGGGAGCACGGACCCGGCAGGACGGTTACCCGATGGGGGAAAAGAGCCCGGACTCATGTGTAGGGAGCACGGAAGCTCTCCCAAGGGGAGGCCGGCTTCTCGGGGGGAAGGGAAGGATGTGTTTGCCCCCTTGAGCAGCTGGGGCTCGGGGCGCGGGCATGAGTGGGGCCGCACGCAGGCTCAGCAACTAGGACAGGATGGCAGCGCCCGGCCTGTGTAAGTGGCTCTGTGAGTAAGCATTCGAATCGTCCTGGCCTACACTTGCTCTTTCTTTTCTTTTTGTTCTTCTTTTTTTAAAAGATTTTATTTATTTATTCAGGAGAGACACACACAGAGAGAGAGGCAGAGACACGGGCAGAGGGAGAGGCAGGCTCCATGCAGGGAGCCCGACGCGAGACTCGATCCCGGGACTCCAGGATCACACCCCTGGCCGAAGGCAGGGGCTAAACTGCTGAGCTACCCAAGGATCCCCTCATTCTTCTTTTTAAAATAGCCACTCTTCTCTTCTCCCAGGGCCTACTTTGTTCTCACTTCTCCTCTAGAATACTAAGGGCACACTACTTTTTATGGGGATACAGGTCCTAGTGAAACTTGAGGCTCTTGGAGCTGGGCTCCAAACCTGTGGACCCCCCCATGCTTGGCTTCCCCTGTGCTTTGTCCGGTCTAGGACAGCGTTGGTGCTTTGCTAGTGGATTGGGAAAGGAGTCAGTCGCTGCAGAGACTCTATTTGTGCCCAGATACCATTCCACCTCTGTGGAATTTGGGTGGTGGAACAGCTCTGAGATTTCATATTTTGGCAGAACTCAGGAACCATCCAGAACTGCTCCTGCCTCTCAGATCCTTGGGGCCAGCCTTAGTGGGAGTTGGTTCCTGAGATTCTTCCTGTCTAAGCTTGTGCCTCTGGGAGGATCTGAGTTGTACCCAAAGGCTCTCTAAAGTTAAAGGGTAGTAGAGGCGATAGGGGAGCTTCACCGATTCACAACAAAGCCTGGGGTGGGCAGGGTTTTGACCCAGAACAGGTAGCCTGGGTTTTGTTACCAGGTAACCATTTTGCCTTTGTAGGAGGTAAAAAGTTTGGGGAGTTTTCAGTGTTTTGGTTCTAAAGTTTTGTGAATATATTGAATAGATGACTCAATTCACTTGGCACCCACTTTTGACATCAGCCGTGTTATTTTCACTAGCATCCATCTGGCTCCTCCAGGCTCCTTCTGCCCGTGTGCCATCTCTGAGATCCTCAGGGGACTTCAGGTCTCCATCATCTTTCTTTCCCTAGGACTTAGGGTGCTGTAGAACTCTTCATCATGAACAAATGCATTGACTGTGTCCCAAATCCTGTACTTGAAACAACTCTTTGGCAATAGACACTCTGTTGACAAGGTAAAGGCTGTAGTAATGCAAATTTGATTCTGTTCAAACAAGGTGAGGTGTTGTTACCTGTACAGCCTCTGTGACACTGCTCTTTCTTGATTTCCTATGTTCCTCTGGTATTACTGAGCAAAGGGAGGTGTGTCCTCTGCGGACCTCTTCCCCTGTACACTGTCACTGATGTTTCCAAGGTTGTCTCCTTGGTCTTTTTCATGTCTCACTCTGCACATTCTTCCTGGGGCTGCTTTACTGTCAGAATCTGATGACTCCAGATCCACATCCCCATGTGGACTTTCCTGGACAGCTTGACTCCTGAGCATCTCCCATTGGACAGCGTACATGCGTCTCAGAGTCAGAACTGCCAAAGCTAAGCTCAGGAGTTCCAGTCCTGCTCTTCTGTTCCCCATCTGGCCCATCACTAAGGCATAAGACCAGGTCTTCTGCCTTGACGCTTCCTTCCATATCACCTTCTATGAAACAGGCAGCAAAGAGGAGGCCTGGAGGGTCCACCTGCCCAGATTTCTATGTTCATTTCTTTGCTCTTACTCTATTCTGAGTTCATTCGGGTCTTTCCACCTCACACCTGCAGTATTGCTGTGACTCTCTGACCCGTTTTTCTCCCAAGGTCTTGCCCTTTATCGATGCCCCTGTTATAGGACACCCTTCTCTCCCTCCTCCACTGCAGCCACGCTCAACACGTTTCCAGAAGGTGCTGGGATCTTCTTGTGCTTTGCCTTCACTCAGCTGCCTCCTGCTTCTGGAATCCTTTCTCCCCACTGCCCATGTTCATCATCAGCCTTAAAGGCAAATAGATACTTCCAAGATTTAAAGACTTCACTCAAGTGTTGCCTTTGTTATTAAGTCTTCTCTGGTCTTTTGCAGAAGTAACTTCCTCCCTGACTGTCCCACTGCATGGACTTCCTCACATCATCTGTGACACTTCACCTTCTCCAAAGCTAGAAGCTCACCTTGAGAGTAGTAACTGGTCTCATTCATCTTTGTATCCCTAGCACTGAACCTAGAAAGCAGCCAGTGCTCAAAAAAGTGAATGCCAAATGGATGAAAAGGTGCATCCATACTGAAAACATGGGCTGTTTTCTTTTGTGGATCCTGTTGGTCGGTCTCCCTTGAACACAGCGCACACAGCAGCCTGAGGAGGCAGCAGTGGAGGAGTGATGGTAGATTGCTTTTGGCTCAGGCACATATCTTGCTTCCCATGCGGTCAGCCTCCTGGTGACTGGACTGCTTCTGTGGTGTGATGTTTAGGGCCTGGGGAGGCGAACCCAAGTCTTCCCACCTGTCACCACTATCTGAAATTTTCCCAGGGATGTCTCATGCGTCTGTGATCCAAGCTAACTCACGCCAACCACAAGTGTGACTTGGATTCTCTGGTCCTTTTCTGGATGAGGGTTTTGGAAGAGGCAAAAGGAAGAAGAATTATAGCTCCAGAATTCTGTAGATCATTCAGATATCTCCTTTAGGTCTCCTCTTAGAATCAAGTGTCTGTGTAGTGGTTGGTTGTATTGGCATGGATCATGGACCAGCATTCCTATCCATGGGTTTTACCAACTTTCTAGGGCTTCCATAGCTTCTAAAGACCTAGAGACCTAGTGTCCTGGCCCCTATTATGCTTTATTAACATCTGTCTATGCCTGGTCAGCCTAGATCAGCTTGGACAGGTGCAAGATCAGTGACTTCTTGTTGTAGCTACTGGGATCAGAAACTATTTGATTTGACCAGGTTGAGGGGACAATCTACTAAATACAAGAATTAGGATGAAAACCCACATTATATTATGATAGAGGCTAGTCTTTCCATCTTTCTTGGATTTGTTAATTTGAGAGCCACTGGAAAGAATTGGGCTTAGCAGGCATGTATAGTTGTAGGCTGGAAAAGAAAAATAGAAGCTCTACTTACCTTTGATCTTCTTAACCCTTACTCTGGAAGTTAACAAAGATTTACTGTTCTTTGGGACTTTCAGTTTAGGATAAAATTGTGGTGGATGCCAGAAAAAGAAGAGTTAAGCTTTCAAATGAGCAAGTTATGGGTTGTCATAAGAGTCCATGCTGTTGCATCACTGGTTGTCCAAGATTTCCCTGGTGATTTTGCCCAAAATAAGGAAGTACTGATGCTGGTCACTGTTATTTGATTCTTGGTCTGAATAAATTCTTTAAGATCAGAGCTTAGTGAAATAGAGTTTGCACAGCAACAGGCAGAGTGACAAGGCATTTAAGTCACTGTCTTATTTTTTTTTTAAGACTTTATTTAACAGAGAGAGACACACACACACCACATGCTCACAAGCAGGGGGAAGGAGGGAGAAACAGACTCCCCACTGAGCAGGGAGCCTGATGTAGGGCTGGATGCCAGGACCCTGGGACCATGACCTGCACCGAAGACAGACCCTTCACTGACTGAGCCACCCAGGCACCCCCAAGTCATGTCTTGACTGGCTATTGGTCTCCTTTGATTGAAAGTCACAGGAGCCCTTGCTTCTTCCGTAGTGAGAGCTCAGACCTGTTTCAGAAGACCGAGCAGCTCCCTGAGTACCTTGTACCTTCCAGCGTCACTAAGGACCGCTCTTAATCTGAACCCTTAACCTAGTCATGATGGTTCTCTGCCAAGCACCAAACTCACTTTTATGTGTGTGTTTGTCACTTTTTATGCAGATTTCAGCAATGTCCCTGATGTCACAAGTGGCCTGAAAAGGAGTCAGACTGATGGCGCACTGGCCCGAGTTCCCCGTGAGGAGGACACAGCACAGACGCTCGGGGTAAGGTGCTCCTGATGGGGAGGACACAGGGCAGATGCTCGGGGTAAGGTACTGTCCCAGACCCACAATTAGGACCCGGCTGACAAGTGCGAGTCCCCTCCTTCACCTGAAGTGGGGAGAGAAGCTGGCGTTATTGGATCCCTCGGTCAACCTGCTGAAACAAACTGTTTTTTTTCCTTAATGGAAATAGTTTCCTTATTTATTTGAAGGAATTGTTAGGACAGTTTTTTTTTTTTTTTTTTTTTTTTTTTTTTTTTTTTTTTTTTTTTTTTTTTTGTTAGGACAGTTTTGACAAGGTAAGCTCAGGTGTTCTGAAAGGTAGGTTTAATGAGTCCATTTCTTTCCTGCCTTTTTTTTGTCTTTTTTTGCCCACAGATAAATTATTTTTGGAATGTTATCATTCTGTTGTAAGATATATAAAACATAAAGTTTGGTATTTTCACCATTTTTAAGTGCACACTGCAGTGGCGTTAAGTACATTCACGATCCTGTGCAACCATCACCGCTACCCATTTCAGGACCTGGTCATCAAGCCAAACAGAAACTGTTGTCCCCATTAGACCATGACTCCCCCCACCACCCTCCCCCACCTCACAACTGCCACTTACTTCTGTTTTACTTCCTGTGTCATTTGCCTGTTCTCGGTCCCTCATGTGTGTCCTTTTGTTTCTGGCTTATTTCACTCGGCGTAATGCTTCCAGAGTTCATCATGGCGTAGCGTGTGTCAGAACTTCGCTTCTTTTGAAGGCTGAGTAACATTGCACTGTCTGTGCTGCGTTTTGTCTACTTGTTCATCTGTTGAGGGACTTTTGGCTTGTTTCCACCATTTGCCTGTCGTGGGTGATGCTGCGGTGAAGATTGGTATACAAATAGCTGTTCGCATCCTTGTTTTCAGTTCTGTTGGATGTGCATCCAGGGGTGGGATTGCTAGGTCACATGGCCATTCTGTGTTTAGCTTTTTGAGGAGCAGCCCACCTGTTTTCCACAGAGCTGCACCATTGTACAGTCCCATCAATGATGTGTGAGGGTTCTGATTTCTCCGAAGCCCCGCCCCCACTTGTTACAGTCCACGCCTTTCCTACATTTTTAATTGTTCATTGAACATCCTTTCAGAAATGGTCTGATTGACGTGATCTGTTGTAATACACAGTACAGCTTTAGTTGGTTTTGACATTATAACTCTGTTTTCAATTCCTTGCTTTTGTCTCAAATATAAGAATGGAGATATAGAAGCTATGACAGGTGTTTGAAGACAACTTACAGTCTGTTGGGTTAGACTCCTGCTACCAGGGCTAGTCCCTTTGGGGAGCGGCCATGTGGCACACCCGTTGGTGATAGTCACTGTGAGAAGGGGATCAGGTTGGAGCCTGCCTACCGCAGAATGGGTTCTGTGCCACCCCCCACCACCACACAGCAATTTTCTCACCCATTCCTGATCCACCTCCTCCAAAATCTTTCTTCTCTTCCTTCTGATTCCTCATATGAAATGCTCAGCTGCCTGCACTGGTCTAGCTGTGCCCCCAGGATAGAGTGTCTTTTACTAAAACCAAAATTGTCCACATTTTTAGTCTTATGCCTTTGTTTGATCTCTGGTGGATTAGTACTTTGGGAGCCCGACATCACAGCTAATGGTGATTATTATTTTTTTAAGAAATGTGTCCTAGAGCATCAACAAGATGTGTTTTGATTGCTATTTCTTAAATTTTTGTAAAAAAAGTAAATATTTCTGAGACACTCTAGAAGCTAGGCTGTCTATTTAAGGTAAGTGTGCCCGAAGGGCACTGTAGCAGCTTGGGGAAAATCACTTAATGCCATGAGGGATAATGATTTCCTCTCTGCTGTCTCTTATTTGAGTTCCACATTAAAGTTCTTAAGAAGGAAATTAAATTATTTTTCCAGATTTTAACATTCAATAAAATAAATACACAAAAGTTACCATGTTAAGGCTATTCCCAATTGTCATTTAACAGTGTCTGACATGATGAAACAAAGCATTTAGCAAATGCACATTGGAATATCAGTTAGACTTTGAGGAGAGGAAGAAAGGCTGTAGTTGAGCTTGAAATTGGAGCTGGCTGAGCTGAGTTTTCATTGCTAAAAATGGTTAGAGGAGAAAACAAATAAATAAATACCAAAGAGGGGTGACTGGGTGGTGTAGTTGGCTGTGCTCGACTCTTGATTTCGTCTCATGTTGTGATCTCAGGGTGGTGAGAGTGAGCCCTGAATCGGGCTCCCTGCTGGGCTTGGGGTCTGCTTGACATTCTCTCTCCCTCCCTCTGCCCCTCTCTGCACTCACATGTGCTGGCTTTCTCTCAAATAAATCTTAAAAAAAAAAAATACCAAAGAACACAGAAGACAAAAATATTGAAAGAGAATATCATCGTGGTGAGCAGTGCTGTCAATCCCTCTCAAGTCCAGAGTAGTCGTCATCTGATCTTTTTCAAACCTGAATATCATCCGTCCATAATAATAGACTTCAGGACATTTCTTAATCTCCGTGAAGTGCCTGGCAGTTACTTAGTTCACACGTTCTTTGCTCCTTGAGAAAGAAGAATCGGTGACTATCAGACGTAATAATTGGGATGTATGTTAGTGAAAAGAAAGCTCTGAATATAAGAATTAAAAGATGGGGGTGCCTGGGTGGCTCAGTCGGTTAAGCATCTGACTTTTGATTTCAGCTCAGGTTGTGATCTCAGGGTTGTGAGATGGAGCCCCACTTTGGGCTCTGCACTGGGAGTAGAGCCTGCTTGAGATTCTCTCTCCCCCTCCTCTGCCCCTCTGCACCATGCTTGCTCATTCTTTTGCTCTTAAAAAAAAAAAAAAAAGAATTAAAAGACAGTTGTTCTGTATTATTATTTTCAGCCCCTTGGAAACATCAGGTTATACCTAAAAGCAGTCTTTTTCTGTTTTCCAGTGTGGTTTGATGGTGTGTGTCCCACTGTTAGGCATGGATCTTTCGGGCTTGCCCTGGCACTGCCCCCACGGTGCCCACAGGAGGTGGTCACTTCTCTGGAGAGAAGACCAGCCTCTGGCTACTGGGCTTCACACTCTGGCCCCTGTAGCCTCCTTAGGGGTCATTAACTTCTTTTCAGATTAGACCCTGGTTGAACCTGAGTTGTTTGGGATATTTTACTAATAATATTCTAGACTTTGAAATAAGGAATAATTTCCCTTGAAAATCAAATGCAGCCTGGCTTGATGAAGCACAGCTGTAAGTGGGGCTTTTGACAGCTCCGCAATTTCTGCAAATGGCTCATAATTGATTGCCTTCTTGCTCTTCAAGGGTGCCTATTACTGTCACAGCTCTTTGTGTGCCCCTGTCAACCTCTCCTGTGTGGGGGCTCTTTTTTTTTTTTTTTTCCACCCAGTATTGTTAGCAATTAGCTTGCACTATTGTAACAGTTTGGATTTTGAAAGGAATAAACAGTTTCTCTTTGGGCAAAGGGGTTGAAAGAGTTTCTGGGTTGTTCTGGGAACTTGAGGTGGGTTCAGCAGGCCCTGCAGAAATACAGTTTGCATTCCACTTTGCTGTCTCTGAGCTGACTCTGAAGATGTGGCACTCGGTGTCTCTGTCATCTCTGAGAGTGCCATGACCTGGTGCCTTCCCAGAGCCGGCAGGTTGGGCATGGGCTGGAAATCTAGAGGAAGGGGGTGAGCTTGCCCAACCACCGGCGCTGCCTCGGAGGAAGAGCTTGGTGGCGCTAGGACGTCCTTGCCAATGTGACTTGGAACAACAGTTTGGGATTTTTTTCATTGCCTGGAGATGAGAGTGAGAACGTGCATCTTACTCATTTCCCAACAGCCGACTGTAGATGTAATCCTTTCTCCCCGAGGGAGCAGGTTTCTTTGAACTTTTCCTTTCTCTGTACAGCATGTAAGTAAGTGAGGGCTTTGATCTCAGGGGTGTGGATGTTGATCCAAATGTAGGCATGCTTGCATGGTTTCCTTTTCTCTGTCTTGAAAGTTGATTTTACTCTGAAATGTCTTTAGATTGTTATGCAGATGAGAAGATATGCCTTTCTTTCCAGAAGGGATCCTGACTGTAATCGTTAAATGCTCTTTACAGCTAAGGATGCGAGAATTTCTTTTGGATTCTAGTTTCTCTGTGGCACTTTTCCTTTCTCGTTCCCACATTGCAAGGATTTTTCAATGGATCTCTGAAGTACTTTTGTCCTTTTGAAATGTATCAGAAAGCCCGGAAATTCCAAATACTTACTCTGTAAAAATCCGCTTGGAAGAGGAGTAATTGGAAGATGGTAAATAATTTTATGCTTTGTGAAATTTCTTTGGAGCATAGCACATGCTAGTATTGGACTTAATGCTGTAAAAGAAAATCCACAAAACTGAAACCATTTTCTGTGAGGTAAGCAGAATTTTTACTTTAGTTTTTCCTGATTAAATATTTTTTTCAGCTTTTTAGAAGAATTTTATATAATCACCTAGTGTAGCTTTGGCAGTGATTATTTTTACAGTTTGTAGGCGTTGTGTTGCTAGAACAGAGAGCATTGGGAGTCTGGAGATACACAGCATGACGACTGTGTGTTGTGCTCTTTGCAATTTAATAATGCTTAAGATCTATTTGCCCTTTCATTTGTGCAAGGTGGAAAAAAGGGACATGCGCTAATGGTTAGTTTTAGAACACAGCATGAACATAACGTGCATTTAGTATTTAATGCCGGGCTCACCCACTTATCTTAACCTTATGGGTTTTTTACATGAATTCCTTTTAAGAGCTTGCATATCTGAGAAGCCAAAGGAAAAGATTACTGGATATATTCTTGGTTTTCCAGCATTCTCATGTTGTACATCTTTCTTACTTATCTTTGAGTCTCCTGAATTATTTCAAGATCCGTCTGGTCATGAGATGTTTTGGTCAAAAAGTGAAATTAAGATACAATTTCTTTATAAATCGTGGTCTTTTGACATGGATGCTATTCAGTAGATTAACATGATCATGATGTCTTTGAAAGGGCTAAACATACCTATTTCTGAGCGCATGTCGTCTGACATAATCCCCACCATCTGACTGGAGAGGTAGCATCCTCCAAGCAGACCCATTGTCCCTGCAAATGACTTGAAGTCTGGCGTTCTCCAGGGTGAGATAGTCCTCTTTCACAGTGCATAAATCCGGCCGGGCAGAGGTATAATGGGAAGAACTCTCGGCCTGATGGTTGGAGACCTGGATCTGTATCCTGACTCACCAGGCTTTGCCAGTGCCTGACCTGGGGCAAGGTACCCGACCGTTCTAAGCCTCTGTCCTCACTGGTGAGTAAAAATAACAGTGCCGTGAGTCCCGCGTTGTGGAGAGGATTGTGCAGGATGACACACACACACACAGACACACACACACACACTCGTGAGGGGTTGGGAGGTTCAGAGGTCCTCCTGCCTGATGTGTCTCATGCACACAGAGCGTTCTGAATGCTTTCTTGTTCTGCGCATCTAACACCCCACATACCCCTCTTCGCTGCCCACCTAGTCGTCCTGAAGTTGGTATCAGGGGGTCAAATCCTGTTGAGCTGTCCCGGGGGACAAAAAAGAATTGGAAACGAAGGTCCTGGCAGTTGGGTCCTCTTAGCTCTTTGTCACCTGCCTGAAGACAAAGCCCACCCACCTTTGAGCTGGTTTTTCTTATAGAGTGCTGTGGATGGACGCCCTTTCCTAAAGGGCTGCTTCAAATGATTGAACAGGAGAGTATCTGTCCAGTGTGCCTTTCTCTTTAGCAGGAGTGGGCCTGTGAGTATCGAGTTGCTTACTGAAGCCTGAGCCCTCATCCGGCAGGAGGTCTTGCAGGCTCACGCCTTTTGGAAGAGAAGCGTCTCTGCAGGACATAGAGAGGCGCCGAGGCTACAGGCTGTAAAGGGTCAAGGCGAGCTGAGTTTTCGGCCCAGCTCTCACATGCACCGTTCTGCGTTTCTAACGCTGGACGTCCATGTGGCAGGCACGAGGTGGCAAGTTTGTGGATTTGTTGGAAGCAACTATGCTTAGTTTTCATGGGAGTCTAAGAGTCTGTTTGATCTCTTTAGAGCTGGAATTCTTTCTTTTTAATTACTGTTTTCCTAGCGCCAGGTGTTCGTGCTCTGCACCTGGTCTATCCTGATCTCTAGGGCTGATTTGTCAAGAAGATGTCAGCTCTTCGCTGGGTGTGTCAGGAAGGGACGTCGTTGCTGCGCCGTGAAGCATACAGGAGCCCTATCCTCTTTGTTGCCAAGGATCACTTGCGTACTCTGTTCAGCAGGGTTAGAGATGTCACCTGTAGAGTCAGATGAGAGGGAGACGGAGAGGCAAGGTGGGGGCAGGGAGAGAGAAAGAAAAAGGAGGAGAAAAGAAAAAAATTGCCAAATCTCGGTGCAGGGTCTGGGGAGGGCCGGCAGGGAGTGGAGGCAGTGGGTTGGCGTTGAGAGCCAGTAGCTACATGGCAAGCAGTTTGGGCAGGAAGAGCTTGTCCCAGGGAAGAGGACAACCAGTGGAGTTGACAAGAAGGCAGTGGGAAGACCTCTTGCTGGTGTCTTCTCTCCACTTGCCCTCCCAGCTGCCAGCCTACCAACGTGGTTGTGGGGCTGGGTCCTAGCGCGGCTCGTGCTGTCCCTGGGCCCGAGCAAACTGGAAAATGGGGAGTGGGCTGCTGCCGCTGCCAGAGCCAGAGAGACAGAAACTGCCAGTAACTTGGTGGTGCCTGATGAGCGCTCCGCTGTCTCGGCCTTTGCCAGGGAGGCTCTGGAAGCTCAGATGCTGGGGCTGCTTGTCGGCGAGACTTGCCTGGGGTATGGGGGCGGCGGGGGCCGTGCTTGCCTGCCCTGTGTCGGCGTAGAGTAGGCTTGTTCAGGCCGCACAGTGAGTGGAGCCGGGGAGCCTGGCCTGGAGGCCCGACTCTAGGGTATTCGCCAGGCCCTGGGGCTTGGCCCGGAGCCGGCCACGGTTCTCTTGCTCTCCTGTCCTCTCACCTGTGCACCGAGCACAACAGCACCCGACTCGGGAAGCCACCTGGGCACCGGGCACCGCGGCACTGACTCGGGGCCACTCGGGCCCGTCTTCCCCTTCCCTTGATAGCGTGGCTGGTTTCCCTTCCAGCCTCGTCCTCCCTCCCCATGTTTAGCCGCCCCCACCCCTCCGCGGCCCTTTGCTTCCTGCCTCCCCTGGCCCTTCCTCATTCTCCTCCACACTCCGCCTTTCCTGCTGGTTTTCCGGGAACAAGAAGGAGGTGTCACTGGGGCCCTCCTGGGGGTCCCACAGGAGGGAGGAAGGAGCAGGACGCGGTCGGAGGCCCCGCTGGCACCGGGGCGCGAGGCGGCGGGCGGGCGGTGGAGGCAGCCGAGGGCTGTGATTGCCCCCGTCCCCACCCGTCCCCACCCGTCCCCACACCGGCAGGCCCACAGCAAGGCGCCTCGAGACGCCCGACCCGGCCACTGAGGCCTCACCCCGCGGAGCAGGGGTGCGCCACGGCGGCCGCTCCGGGCACGGAGACTTGCTTGCCACCTTCATTTCTGCTCCTCGTCCTGTCCTGGGAAACGGCAGGGGCCGTGCCTTTGCTCCCACCGCCCTGGGGGGAGACTGGAGGAGGGGGGCGAGCAGGGCCCACGCTCTCGGAGCAGCCAGCTGCGCTCCTGGGGACCGTCCTGTCGCCTGGCCTGCCCGGGCACGTCCCGGCGGGGGGGCGGGGGGGGGGTGGCGGGCGGCGAGTTGCCCGTGGTCTGTGTTGGTCGCAGGGTGGGCCGTAGGCTTTTGGATGTGGTCGTGGAGGAGAGGTTCATTCTTTCATCTTCACCCCCGTCCTCCATGGTGTTCAGCCCTCTGTTTCTCCATATTTTTTTTCTTTCTAGGCTTCCTGGATTGGGGACAGAATAATCTCCCCTTTTGGAGGAGAAGAAGGCGGGGAGTCTGAGTGGGGAGTCTCAGGCCAGACCCTGCCTTCAGTAAACACTGCCTGCAGGCTTGTGCATATTCTTGGGGGAAGCCTCCTAGATGTGGGGTCAGTGGGGAAGAACAAGTGGGGGGTTTGGCCCAGTCTTACGCTGAAATCCTTTGTCCTTGAGGAGCCGTCAGACTTCTACATCTGCGCACCGAGGGGTAGGTCTGCCAGTTGTGGAGGGCTGACTGGGTGCTGCTCTGACACTTGTCCTGGCCTCTGCCCCAGCACCTGATCTGAAGCAGTCTTTTACCTGACGGAGCCTTTTCTCCTCATGAATACAGAGAGTTGCTTAAAAATAGATTCTAGAAGAATCCAATTAGAATTAACCCTGGTTATTTATTTACCTTCACACAGTGATTGAAGTTAAAACCTGTAAGATTTATGAGCTTTAAGGTAAATGAGCAGTGAAGGTGAGGATGGGTAGGTGCTTTATTCCTGTGTCTTCTCTAGTCTTTTATTCTCTTACCTGGTTGAGAACAATTACTTGGAGCAGACCATTGAGCATCTGATGGAAGCGATGGGCCCTCAGGAAATTGCTCATGTACGTGAGAGGTATTACCTGCAATTCTGGGGGGTTTGCTCATCTTACGACATTTATCCACAGATTTCCTCCTTAGGGATCTGTGAGCTCTAGGTTCATAATTCTCACATTGAGTAGACACCTGTATAGTCTAGCTTTTGTGTTGACTGTTAGTAACATTACAGACTTCATTATCAGGTACTTACAGAATGAAAAGCACTGTGTTTCTTTTCCTTTCCTTTCCTTTTTAAAAAGTTTTTTTAAATTTTTAATTTTATTTTTTTAATTTTTTATTAGAGTTCAATTTGCCAACATACAGCATAACACCCAGTGCTCATCCCATCAAGTGCCCCACTCAGTGCCTATCACCCAGTCACCCCTACCCCCCGCCCACCTCCCTTTCCACCACCCCTTGTTTTTTTGACCCTGAGATCAAGACCTGAGCTGAGATCGAGTCAAATGCTTAACTAGTGGAGCCATCCAGGCACCCCTAATCCTATGTTTCTTTAGCCAAGTGACATTTTGAACTTTGTCTTTATCTTTAGGTCTGATTGGTGGGGTAGGCTTGGCAATATTAAGGCCTTATTATTTTAAAGTCCTTAGAGACATTGAAGGACATTACATATTAAGACCCCCACCCCAGATGGCAAAAACCGTTAGGTTGAGACCAAGGAGAATATTGATGGTGGTGGTTAGAGATCCCTACATTTTTGGACACCAAGTATAGCATTATGCACTGGTGTTCTAGCATTTTCAGTTTTATTTTCTGTAATTAGTGGAAAGAAAATGTGATTTCTGAGGAGGCAGGGCATAAATTCAGGTCTTGACCTCAAACCAACATTTTGTAGAGGTCCCTTTAGTAATGTCAACAGCTGTCTGTGGGACCAGAGCGGTGGTTGTATGCCCAGTTAAGGGGATGAGTAGGGAGCAGGTGATCCCCTGGTTTCCCTGGGACCACTGCGGGAACTTTACCCTGGCCCCTGTCATGTCAACAAGCTACTGAGGGCTCTGCTGCTCACTCCTTTCCAATACCAGCTACAGTTATGATCTAATTTTGACTGGCCTCTCTTGGGGCACCATGAATCTTATCTGTCTTACTTTCAATATTTACCAAGAATGGGGGTTGGTGTAGGGTCAGCTCTGTTCATTCATTGGGCCCTCCCCCACAAAGGCACTCCCAGATGTTAGCCACTGGCAAGAGGCCTGAGACAGTGATGCCCATGCCTTCGTTAACGATCTTGTGTGTGAGAGATTGGAGTCCTGTGAGGACTTCGCTTGTGCTGCATGAGTACAGATGTATCTGAGCTTCAGTGCGTTCTCTTCATGCCTGTAGATTCTCACCTTTTAATAATGTCCTAGTCCCACATGGTAGCTGCTTTCACTTGAAAAGTTCTGAGAAGTTGTTGTGAGTCATTATGCCATTTCCTCTGTAGTTTCCAGCTGACTTAGTGCCCCTGGGGTGGGGGCCAGGCGCCAAGGGAGCAGGGGTTTGGAGACCCCGCAGGGAACACTGCGCCCCTTCCAGGACTGGCCTCTAACTCCCCTGGGGGAAAGGTTGGATTATTAGTTTCATCAATGGATCAGTCTTCTGCTGTTCTGGATAATAACAAGAAGGACCAGGCAACAACAAAATCTATTTTCACTAATAAGGGAGACAGGAGGAAACTGAAGGCAGGGTTTTGAAGACACCCCGGTTCTGTCTTTTCTCCTTTCCATTCTTGTTTGTTGTCACGCCTCCCTATCCCTTCTTTTGTTTGTTCAGCCTCCAGGCATCCCTCCTCCTCTGTGACTCACCTTCTTCCTTCACACTCTCTGACTCTTTGCTGCCACCTAAGTTCTCTTGTGTTTTCAGAAAACAGACGTCAGATGAGGAAGCTCCTAGATGTGCAATTGCTCAGACAGTTCTGGCTTCGCATTGCACGGGCCTGGGGCTCCTTAAGTGTGGTGTCACTTGAGTCCTGCCACCTTTCTATCTCTCAAGGTGCTTGGAGAGTTGGCTTTGGAATGTTCTAGAATCCAGGACCTTCATGGTTCATTCAGCCACGACATAAAGGATGATCAGATGAGAAGACTGGCCTGGGTGGCATCAGCCTGCTGTTCCAGGCCCCAGGATGGGGCAGGGCATCTGCGCTCTCTTCTCAGTTGCCTGGTGAAGGCTTGAACATGGTGGTCTTGTAGATAGAGTTCCCACGATGGAAAGACGATTATCAAACCATTAATCTCAGGTGAGATTTAAAATCAGCTGTGTCTGAGGCTCTAAAATTTTTTTTAAAAATTTACATTCTGTTGTGGTCATGTTGTCTCTGATATCTTTCCTGCCTGTTTTGCTTTCCTGCCTGTCTGTGTATGCCGTCCTAGGCTGTCAGCTGTGCTCCACGTTCCTGGGGAAACATGGCTTTGGCTACTATGGATTTATTGACTTGGATTTTCTAGAAGATTAATCAAATTGCCTGACCTTATCAGAAATAATTGTCGTTCTAGTTTAAATTTTATTACCTCATTTCTATTTAGTCGGTGCTGGATTTTAGAGATTGGTGGTAAAGTCTCAGATAAATGTGTGTGAGGCAGAAATTGTTCCATTTGAGATAATTAATTTGAGACCCTGTCAATAAGATGCAATCCAGAGTAATGTAACAAACTTGATTGTAACACTGCCTAAATGGGGCGCCTGGGTGGCTCAGTTAGTTAAGCCATCTGACTCTTGGTTTTGGCTCAGGTCATGATCTCAGGGTCGTGAGATCAAGCCCTGTGTGGGACTCTGCTCTCAGCATGAAGTCTGCTTGGGACTCTTTCTCTGTCTGCCTCTCTCTCTCTCAAATAAATACATAAATCTTAAAAAAACAAAACAAAACACTGCTTAAATCTAGCAAAAAGAATTTAACTACAGCTAAGAGTAAAGGGGCCTGCAGGTCATATCTGTGCTCACTCAAGAGAACTAGCACTTGGCAATATCCATGCCTAAGAAAGGTGGTCAGGACATTAATAAGTAATTTATATTTCATATTTTTATGATTTTTTTCTTCCCAAAGCTACGGTTTTTTGGAAACCAGATTCCAAGTACTATTTTCAGGCAAATACTGGAACTGACAGTCTAGGACTTTTTAAGCCCAAAGGGGATGTGGATTTCAGACAAGTCCTAGAACTTCGACCTTCTCTCCTACGCCCACACCATTCTCCATAAGTGACTGAGGGCCATCCTTGACCATGCAGAAGTCAGTGTAGTTGTCAGAGGGTCACAAGGGAAGGGTACTGGCCTCCAGAGTAGGTAAAGAGAGGTCCTCTCCTCCTGCAGCTCCAGTGAGGTCATGTGATGCTGTCCTCGTAGCCACCTTGGTTTGTGGTGCAGCAAGAGATCATAGATGGTGAAGCTGAAATGCTCAGGAAAGTGTTTTAAGAATTCAGAATTGTCTGCATCAAATTTGGGCAGGGAAATAGCCCCCTTCAATTCCAAAGTTAGAGCACATACTCTCATCTGCCTGCCCCAGAAAGTAACCATGGCTTGGTTTCTTCTGGAGAATGTTACAGGGCAGCGGCAAGCATGCTGGCTGTTTTGCGCCTCCTTCATGGGTGGCTAGGTGTTGCTGTCACTTGGGGTTGACTCTGATTGTCTCCATGGCCAGGGCTATCCCAAACAGCATATTTGCAGTTTATATTTGGAGAGAGTGGGATATATAAAAGATAAGATTCACAAGAAGGATTTCATGCCTTGCTGTACTAAGAGGGAAAAGAAAGTAGATGTTTGTCTCTGAATTTGCTGTTGCTAGGACAGGCAGGGAGTGGAAAGACAGCAGGACCCAACAGGACCTGATTGCTGGAGCCTCTCACTCCCTGGTTGGTGAGTTTTCGGAAAGTTGCCTCAACCCTTGAATCCTTCCATCCTTATTAAAAAGAATCGGACTGTATTTCCATGACAGTTTCAAGGAGGTGAAATTAAAAAAAATTCCATGTGTGAGAAACAGCTTTGTGAACTGCAAGGGGCACCCAGCCAGGGTGGAGGAGGTGGGGGGCTCGTGTAGGATCTATTAGTCTGTGTGGCTGGGAAACCCCCTGCAACCCTCCACACACACCCTCGTGGACAAGAGGACTCTGCAAGAGGCGGCCAACCCAAGGCTTGTGTTCCAAAAGACAGACCAGGACAACTGGGGGACGTAGTTCTAAGGCAGTCTGGAAGCTTTGATGCTCAAGGAGTACCACCATCAAGGACCTGAAATAGGCGCAACTGAATTACAGCTTCCTGAGCATCTGAGAACTGCTCGCAGAGCTGAGTGCTTGGTCTGCAGCCAGGAACCAGGTGCTACCCTACTTTTTGTTTTTCTAGGTAAGGCAACAAGGAAACCCATGTAGATGGCAACTATAGAAAGAAAATATACTTCTTAGGGAACCCCAGGAAAGGGGAGAAGACTCAGCTGGAGGACAGTCTGGACTTGGGTTGCTGGGCAGAGCTGTCCTAGGCAGAGTTGGACACAGCCAAGAGTATGGGATTGCCCCCTTTCAGGGTTCAGCTGTTTGGTCCCATCTTTTATTTATCATACAGATTTGACTTGCCTGAAAAATTGGTGGTGGACAGATTGATCAGAGCTCTAGTTGGTCAAGAAATATGATTACAGTTGACATTTATATTCATGCATTGTTTTCCTTCAAATACAGTGACAAAGATAGGAAAAGATCTCAACTCCGTAAATCCTCAGAATATGTGACACTTAAAGACCTTTCCGGAAAAAAACTGCTTCAGTAAGCTATTATCAGTTGCCAAGAATAGTCAGAGGCCTAACTCTTGAATAGAAATGTTGTATTTGGGAAAACTGGCAATAAACACGGAAACCAACTAGAATGTTCAGTGAAGACATTAACTGCTAAAGGAAGAGTTACAGTAAATACACAAGTTTCAACTACTTTATTTGATTGCCAGAATGAAAGTGGGCTATGAGAGAATACTGTAGGAAGAGAACAGAAGTGGAGCTGAGCCCAGAAATCAGTACTTCTGGATGGAAAAGTGGCTGAGAGTAGTGTTGATAGGAAAGAAAAGTCATAGTTAAGTATGTGTTTTACAAAAAAAAAAAAAAAAAAAATTCAGTTGAAAGATATTGGCTTAGAGACCAGTATCTTTAACGAGATAAAGATATTTAGAATGGATGTTAAGTGATACAAAGTAATCATAGAATTTAAATTCAGTTCTAAATGCCCCAAGTCACAGGACAAATAGAATCATCTCAGCCATCAAAAAGCAACACAAAATAAAGCAAAAACCAGTAGGAGAATTGGAGTCATTTTTCTGGGCCTGGATCGGAGCCAGTTGAGCATGCAGGTGTTTTTGTTTCATTTTGGACACAGTTAAAAGCATAGGACATAAAAGGGTTTATATCTTCTGTGAATTAAGATGCCATCTGTAGTCTCAAGAAAAATAACACAGAAGTCATCTCTTAAATTTCCACTTTGCTCACTAAAAGTTTTCAGAATAGAGTCTTATAGATTATGTTGAGTTTTATATTAAGGCTAATTTCAAGAGAAGAATCTCTTGATTCTTTGGCAAACTTATCCTGCGAAGGGACAGTAAATGTTTTACGCTCTGGCAAGCATTCAGCTCTGCATTTCAGGGTAGACTCAGCCAGAGACAACAGGCAGGTGAATGAGCACGGCCAAGTGCTAATAAAATCTGATCTACAGCAACAGATGGAGGGTTTGGTTGGCTCAGAGGCCTGAGTTGGCCGACCCTTGCTCTGATGATCCACCCTTGCCGCTTCCTGTTTCAGAGTGGGGTCGTTGAAGTCTCATACCATAGGCCGCAGATTTTTGCATTCAGAAGTCAAGGAGAACTTGTGGCCCACATGCATCTCTCTCTTGATGAGCAGGTTTAGCCGTCCCTCCGAAGGAAGCCACAGCTTGCTTTCTGGGTGAAAACGGGAAAGCAAAGATCGAGTACCCAGCCCAGGCAATATGGGATTGGATGAGGCATTCTGTGTAAACTACGTGAGAGTGATCTTGAAACACCCAGGATTTTCTGCGAAGGAAGTGTCCAGTGGTGTAGAAATGCTGCCCTAGCCCTTGAGACATCCTTGGCAGAGACAGTGCGTCTTACTCCTTTCTGAGTTCTGACCCGACTTTAGTTAAATCAGGAAGCCGAGCAGAAGGCAGGCGGCAGGCCCTATTCACAGGGGCTCTGGATCAGCTGCTCCCTCCCCAGGAGCTGACTCTGGCCCTGGGAGCCCCAGCGTCTCTAGGGGATGCCGCTCGCCTCTGGGCACACAGCTCGGGCCTGTCCTCACAGCGGTGCCACCCGAGCTCTGAGTGTTTACTCCTGGAATGCACAGGTGTCACACGCATGCGCTGTGGCCCTCTCCCTCGAGAGTTGCACACGCTGGCTTCTCTGCCCATCGGCTGGGGAAGCTGCGCCCCTGGGCCATGCCCTCCATGTGCCCCTCCACCTCTGTCCTAGATGCCCTGTGCTCCCCCTTCCTCCTCCTGGTCTTACCCCTTTTTCTGCCCTCCCCCAGCCCCTCCTTACACTCTCACAGGCGGTCAAAGTTCCCGTCTTGGGGGCCAGTGCTCCATCCTCAGCACCTGGAGCAGAGCCTGGCTCAGAGAAGAGGCTCCGTTAAGAGAGGTGAAGTGATTTTCCTGGCCTGTCCTTCAGGGAATTCAGAGGACATTCAGTCTTCTATACTTTTAAAAAAAAAAAAAAAATTAAAACTTGGCAAGCTGAACTCCCTGTATAAATGTTAGCTTTCATTGATCCCTTGTACTGTGGTGAGTATAGTATTTGCACATTTTACTTCATTGACTTGTAAGGACACTATAAAACATGCTCCCTGCTTTCCAGGTGAGCCCACTGAGTCGGGGGTGGGTGGGGGTCAAGGCCACACAGCTGGGAACCAACACGGCCAGCTGGGCTTGTACCTCCAAGACTGTGTGCTTGTCTCCTGTCTTGGAAAAAGTAACCGTTTCAGGAATCTTGGTCCAGCGTGTGTCCTGAGACCCTTGGTGTGAGCTTTGCACGTACACTTGGGTAGTGAAAAGGGGCTCGGGTGATGGGCTGCCCCGCTTGGGGGACACGCTCCCCTGTCTTTAATGCCACCA